>NW_006793006.1:1371892-1397385 GCF_000442215.2 Lipotes vexillifer
GGTATGCGGGCCTCTCACTGTTGTGGCCTCTCCCGTTGCGGAGCACAGGCTCCGGACACGCAGGCTCAGCGGCCATGGCTCACGGACCCAGCCGCTCCGCGGCGTGTGGGATCCTCCTGGACTGGGGCACGAACCCGTGTCCCATGCATCAGCAGGCGAACTCTCAACCACTGCGCCACCAGGGAAGCCCGGTCCTTGACATCTTTTATTGTAGAGTAGTCCCTTCTCTCGCCAGTCCAGTTACCTGTGTTCCATCTTCTGGGTTTGTCTGATTTGTTGGTGTTGTTTAGCTTCTATTCTCTGTATTTCTTATAAAGTACAAATTATACCTACAGGCTTGAGTGGATTCCAGTGAAACATTTTTTTGCTCTGATATAACACATGTAATGTTGGGTACTTCATATTTTATCTCATCAAGAGATACTACTTGTCAGATTTCATCGCTGTTTGTGGTGCCAGGGTTGACCATTGGATTGCAGTGATGGCAGCTTCATTCCTCCAATACAAAGTTTGGTTTTCCTTGGCAAAACAGGAAGCTGTAATTAGGTCTTCACTGTGGAAAAGCAAAGATTGTGGAGGAAGGACTAAGAAGACAGAAAGCAGAGAGATGGCCAAGTAGTCTAGCATCATAGTCTAGAAAAGACAGAGAAGATGATGATCTTACTCTGAGCTGGGGACTACGCTAATTCCTGAGCATGTGTTACCTTTGTAAATCCTTGCACAGCCCTATAGGATTGGTTTGCTTATGCCCATTGTCTGGTTAAAACTATTCAGAGAGACTGAATAATTTGCCTACTGTCATACCAGCAGCGGCAGAGTGGTGATTAAAACTCAGCTCTGTCTTATGTCAAAATTCACATACTGGACCACTGTCCTATGCTGACTGCAATGACACTTTTAGTTTGAGAGGCTTTTGGTTTGAAAATTATGAATGTTCTTTTTAATTTGATGACCAAGGAAAGGAATTAACTCTAATGTGTCTCCCTCAGTTGATTAGGGGAGGGTGGTATGATTTTGTTGAATTCGAAATGTGAGTTGGATATGTCAACTGAACATATATAGGTCTGGGGTTCAAAAGACAGGTCAAAGAAAAAGGACAGACTACTAGAATTATCGATTCAAGTCATCTTTATAGAGATGGTAGCTTAGACCCAGGGAGCGTATAAAGCCCTAGTATATGTATACAGTAGAAAGATACATACCTCCACTTCACTTTTGTAAGCCATTTGAGGCTAGCAAGCCAACATCAAAAAAGAGACACCTACATGAATTAAAAATACCATTTCTCATTTTCATATTCCTAAGAGAGTTGAAGGTATCATTAATTTAATTAATTAATGTTAAATTATTATATATAATATAGTATACTAATTTATATAACAGTATTATATACTAATTATGTACAAATTAATAATATTCATAAATTATTTCTGTGTAAATTCTTTGTGTTACTGTGCAAAGAGTTTAGAGTATTTCTAAGGGAAGACATTTTCCCTGTGGTCAGTGCATATCATGATATTATATCCAATTCATAGTCTGACAGGCAGAAGTTTACTTATTTATAGGGTGGGATGGAGTCTTTCAAATTAGGATGGTCACAGAAAACCTAGATCATATACTTGCTATATTATGGAATAACCCATAATTTTTTTTTATAAATTTATTTATTTATTGTTGACTGTGTTGGGTCTTTGTTGCTGCGCACAGGCTTTCTCTAGTTGTGTTGAACGTGGAATACTTTGTTGAGGTGCATGGGCTTCTCGTTGCAGTGGCTTCTCTTGTTGCAGAGCACGGGCTCTAGGCACGTGGGCTTCAGTAGCTGTGGCATGTAGGCTCAGTAGTTGTGGCTCACGGGCCCTAGAACGCAGGCTCAGTAGTGGCACATGGGCTTAGTTGCTCTGCGGCATGTGGGTTCTTCCCGGACCAGGGTTCGGACCCATGTCCCCTGTGTTGGCAGGCGGATTCTTAACCACTGTGCCACCAGGGAAGTCCGGAATAACCCATATTTTGAACAGTTTTGAAGGAAAGACACCAGAGTTGTGTCTAGAACCCTTCTTAGAATTCTGAAAATTTGTTCTGCTCTTTTTGAGGTTATATACAAAATGGTATACTGTGACAATAATGAATTTTTTTCAAATTTTTAAGGAAAGATAAAAGGTTATTTTCCAGACATCTGAAATCATCTCTCTTTCTCTAGGGCAGCATTAAGGATGTATCATTCATTGATGGTCTCTCAAGGAACTTCTGAGGAATATGAGAATTCATTTCTCTCAAGATGAGTAAAGTGTTAAAAGGGACATTCATCAAAGTTCAAGATAAACAGATATATTTGCTTCATATTTATAAAGCTAGAGAAAGTTGACATTTTTTTCCTAAGGAATTTTTGATTACTTTAAATGGCAATTATGCTAAGAAAAAACAAATTTCTGGGACAGGGGTCAGGTAAAACCAGGTTTGAATAAATTTCAGGGAAGTCTTTAGGAGGGAAGAAAATCATAAAAATTACATTTTGCGGACTGTGTGCGTGGAAAGTGAGGCAAGGCGGTCTCCTTTCTCCTAGAGAAGCACCTTCTGAAGTGGGTGGTCAGGTTGGCTGGCTTTTCCTGGACAAACAAGCTCTCTTCAAGGCCTGGGGTGACCTTAGGGAGGCTGCTTTTCCTCACTGCCCAGCACCCAACGGTGAACTGGGCACAAAAAAGAAAACCTGATATTCTTAAAATTAGAAAATTGCAGTGACAGGGACATTTCAGTAAGCCCCGTGAACGGAGGCCATAATCGTTCATTCTGACGCTGATAAGGCTCTGAGGCACTTATTGGTGCAACCATATATTTTATTACAGCTTATCCATGAGAATAATTCACGTCTATTATTGTACAGAACACTACTATAAACTTTATTAGTCCCTAATCTTCATCTTATCAGTGTTCATGCTAAAGTGCTGAGCGCCTCCATGGAGTTGGTGCTGATTTGTAAATATGATCATTTCAACATCCTGCAGCTACATTCATTCCAACTCCCTTATTATATAGATGATAACACTGCAACCCTAGAGGGAGAAGGAATTTATCCAAAGTCACACAGCTAATTAGAACCAGAATTAGCCTGGAACACAGACTTCTACCTGAAGCTCCTCCCGTTGCCTGCACACTTAGCTGGGGTCAGTTTTCTGACAGATTAGTTCTTTTTTTTTTTTTTTTAATGTATTTAATTTATTTATTTTTGGCTGCATTGGGTCTTCATTGCTGCACGTGGGCTTTTCTCTAGTTGTGACAAGCGAGGTCTACTCTTTGTTGCGGTGCACGGGCTTCTCATTGCGGTGGCTTCTGTTGTCACAGAGCATGGGCTCTAGGCACACGGGCTTCAGTAGATGTGGTGTGCGAGCTCTGGAGTGCAGTCTTAGGAGTTGTGGCACGTGGGCTCAGTAGTTGTGGCTTTCAGGCTCTAGAGCACAGGCTCAGTAGCTGTGGCGCACGGGCTTAGTTGCTCCGCAGCATGTGGGATCTTCCCGGACCAGGGCTCAAACCCATGTCCCCTGCATTGGCAGGCGGATTCTTAACCACTGAGCCACCAGGGAAGTCCCAGATTAGTTCTTATCTTTAGTGATTATGGAAGTTTCTCTTCTGAGATACCAAGTTATTTTCCTCTTATATGTTACTAATAGCAAGATCAGATTAACCCCCTAAAATAATTAGTATTATACCTGTCTGGTTGTATTGTTTACAGTCGTTAAAAAGAAAAAAGGGTGAATTGCTTAGAAGCATTTTATTTTCCTGGAGCACTGGAGGTATGTGGAAATAGCAAAATGCAGTGGAAAGAAGGTAGACCCAGAAATTTGGACTCTAGTACTGCTTTAATCACCGACCCTGAGGAAGTCATGGCATCTCAGTTTTTCAATCAGTAACGTGGATATCATAACACCTACTGAAATCTCTCATATGGGAGCAGTATGAGAATTGACTAAGCTAAGAATAATGAAAACATGTTAGGCGAGTGTTATGTACTTCATATAGATCACACAGCCAGGGAACTTTCAAAAAGATCATCCAAGCATGTGGTCCCATGTTCAGCCTGACTGAATGATAAGCCTGTAAAGAGATATTCATATTATTTGCTTTGGGAGTTTCTCAGTGACAGACTGACTTCTAAACCCTTGGAGACTTTCAAGGTGTGGTGATAAAAATAAACATCCTATTTCTGTTGTAATGCAATTCTGATGAGACACACCAGTGTGAGTCTTAAAGAGCCCTGACTCCTGCTAATTAACATTCTGCTGATTTTTGTAACATCTGAGGAAGGCTGGGCAGAACTGACTCATGTTCATTGCTCATGGTGTCCTCATTTAGTAAACAAGAACACAGTGGACTCCTGAAAGTTGAGACGTGCACATATTCTATTAATTCCAAGGAACTTGTATATTGTTTGCACAGCTGTTCTGTGCACTTCCTTTTACAGGAGGCAGAAATGACTTTAGCAATAATAATGATAAAAATCATGGCTATAATTTATTGGTCTCCTATTTTACATCAATCACTGCAAGGGTTTTACATGGATTATTTCTAATTCTCAAAGTAACCCTATGAAAGGTGGGTATTATTATTTCAAAAAAATTTTATTGAAGTATAGTTGATTTACAATGTTGTGACCGTCTCTGCTGTGCAGCAAAGTTATACTTTTTATATTCTTTGAGTATGTTCACTTTTTATATTCTTTTCCATCATGGTTTATCACAGGATGCTGAGTATGTTCCCTGTGCTATATATTAGGACCTTGTTGTTTATCTATTCTAAATGTAATAGTTGGCGTCTACCAACCCCTAACTCCCAGTCCATCCCTCTCCCTCCTCCTCTCCCCCTTGGCAACTACAAGTCTGTTCTCTTTGTTTATGAGTCTGTTTCTGTTTTGTAGATAGGCTCATTTGTGCCATATTTTAGATTCTACATATAAATGATATCATATGGTATTTGTCTTTCTCTTTCTGACTTAACTTCACTTAGTATGATAATCTCTAGTTGCATCTATGTTGCTGCAAGTGGCATTATTTCGTTCTTTTTTATGGCTGAGTAATATTCCATTGTATATATGTACCACATCTTTTTTATCCATTCATCTGTTGATGGACATGTAGGTTGATTCCATATCTTGGCTATTGTGAACAGGGCTGCTGTGAACATAGGAGTGCATATATCTTTTTGAATTATAGTTTTGTCTGGGTATATTCCCAGGAGTGGGATTGCTGGATCATATGGTAATTCTATTTTTAGTTTTCTGAGGAACCTCCATACTGTTTTCCATAGTGGCTGTACCAAATTATTGACATTTGAAAAGTGGGTATTATTATACCTATTTTGCTTAATAATATCCTTACAGAAAGAAAATAAAACATTATCATTTGAATGTCTTAGTTTCCATTTGTCCTATGGCAGGTCTGCCCATTTCTCATTTTTCTCATGACTCTTGGCCAAGCAGAGGCAAGCTTTGGTCCTTCCAACTAGCAGGTAAACTAGGACAAGCAGGAATTAAATGACTTACTCAAATATCAGAGTCAGACCTATGACTGGGGGCTTAGGCTTTTTCATTAGAGCAATGGTTTTCAAATGAACAGATTCAATAGTTATATGCTTGCCTTGTGTTGGGAGACAGGGAGGGAAAACAGACATAGCCCCTCCTTATTTGAGTGGGGATGAAGCAAAATTAGAAGTCTTTGAACAGGCCTAGCTTTGGGGGTTTAGGTGGTATCATACTTTCCTCTTCCCCTCAATAAGTTTATGCCACTTAACACAGGTTTAAATAGTCAAAATCACTCATCAGCATCCCCCTTGATTGGGCACTGTTTAAAACTGAAGTGCTCTACCTTTAGGACTGATTGAATCCCTTGAGCACCTTGGGAGCAAGGATGATACTATTTTCTTGGTTTTTTTTTTTTATTTTTGTCTTTTGGCCAGGGAAGAAGAGAAACACAGAGAGGATAAGATGCAGAACAAACAAGAGGTTCAGAGTCAAAGGCTGATGTGGATGTTCTAAAGCCACCATCCTGTCTCCCACCCCAGATGGCGGCTTGGTTAATGGGCCTCGGTCGTTTTTAAGTAGCTGTAGGTGACTCCACCTTCTGTCTTGCTCTATGCCTCTTTGGACTGCAAGGGCAGAGAAAAGTGAGGGACACTGGGATTTAGAGAAGGGGGAAACCCAGGCCCTTTGCCTACTCTGGGATTATTGCAGAAAAGTTCTACAAAGGCTTGGTAGCAGCAGGCTGGAATTGCGGGCTCTAGGTGGGGAGATTTGACCTTTCAACCCTCTCCATGAGGTAGCTGAGTCGTGATACAGGCTTCCTCCACTCTCTGAAAATACAATGTTCCTATGAAACCTTTCCTTATCCGAAATGGCATAAAGTGAAGAAGTGATGATCTCAGGATACATCTTGCTAACGATGCACAAAATAAATGGAGATAAAGTACGGATGCTCACAGACACAGTTTAAAGCTATGACAGCTTGATGCTGGGATGCTGAGTGTGGTTCTTGGGGAAGGAGCTGGGCAGTGCCGCTCTCATTCTATAAGGGCTCCTGCAAAACAAAACGCTGAACGCTATATTTTTCTCTCTTTCATCTCTTTAGCAACAAAAGGCTGTTTGGTTATAATGTTCAGAATTCTCCAACATTTTCCATGATTTTGGAAAATCATGTTTATTTGGCATATATGTGTTAAGTTGTAGATTTTAATTGTAATTGTGTTTAAACACTATTTACACTACTCAAAAAGACAATTTGAATAGATTATTAAAATGACATCAGATTTACCAACAACCTTTCTGTCACAACACTTCCAGATGGAGATCCCCATTAAGCTCAGTTCAGGGCCTCTTTACCCTAAACTGAACTGTTAAAAAGAGCAACATTGGACGATAAACCATTTAGATACAACTTATATCACAAGAAGAAACCTGGGTGGGCAGTTTGACTTGCTTGGTTTGCACTTCCATTTATGTCATTATTTCTCCCCATATCAGTCCTTCACGAACATTTCTCTTTGTATATTTACTCTTGCTTTTTATCTGCTCTTTATAAACTACGCTTGCTTACTTCGGGGTGGACTTGGTGCCCGTGTGGTCTAGTGAAAGTCTGATTGGGGCAGAGAAGGCCAGTAGTGCCTTGACTGGCTACTGTGGAATCTGTCCTCTATTTCAGAGGCCAAAGACACACTCCTGTTAGTGTCCAGGTCTAAGTAGATCCCGAGAGACTGAGTAGCAATAACTCAAATCCAAACAAGACTTAGGTAGGCACCAAAATGCCAATTTAATAATTTACTATAAGAAATAACTGTTATGAGAAACGAAAAACCTGTGTGTTCAGCTCATGTTTTTCCTGGAGTCAATCTACAAGGGAATCATAATCAGCGAGTTTCTCTGGAGAGGTTAAAATCAAAAAGAATTTGTATCTGTGCATGAGAAGTCCTTCTATAATAGAGTCAGACGCATGCATGCTAAGTTAGGCAACATACATGAGTCAGGTCAACTGCTGGTGGGGGGAGGGAGGTAAAATCCTGAAATTGGAGAAGGCAAGCCTGCTTACATTTTTCTCAGCTACTCTGATCCATGGAATTATTGCCCCATTTTCTCCAGAACACTGACTTTTCAATAAAAGCCAGAAATCTGAATTTTTTAAAAAAAATCATCAGTTTTTTTAAAAAGAAATCATCAGCTAAATCTGAGCATCAATTTGAGAATCAAAATAAATGATAGCCATGCACACTACTATATATAAGAAAGATAACCAACAAGGACCTACTAGATAGCACAGGGAACTCTACCTAATATTTTGTGATAACCTATATGAGAAAAGAATCTAAAAAAGAATGAATATATGTATATGTATAACTGAATCACATTGCTGTACACGTGAAACTAACACAACATTGTAAATCAACTATACTCCAATAAAATTAAAATATTAAAAAAATCCAAAAAACAAAATAAATGATAGCAAAAAATATAATCCATTATCTTATGTGTGTGTTATGATCTACCATGTGAGTTTATATTGAGATGTAAATAAAATCACAGGGATGGAGGGAAAGGTCTTCCTTATAGTCAAAGCTAACTAATAAATGATGCAAGAGTGATGGAATTTGAAAATGACCATTTGGCAACCATGATAATAATAATGAATTGAGGCAGATGTCACCATTAAATTCTAATGCTCATGCGTGAAAGTTTGAGTAGTGACAGGATATTTACATAATAGCTCCCCACCAAATACTCATTAGCTCTAAAGGGAAAAAGAATCAGTTTACAGTTGAGAAACCTGGCAGAAAACACCTTAACCCAATGATTAAAGTTAACATCACTGTAATAGGGCAAGCTGACATCAGTGCCTCCTGATACAAATCACTAAGCACCAAGAAGAGAAGAACATGGCTCTGTGACATTCCTGCCAAAAATGCGTAAAGTAAACCTAATCCTAAGGAAGCATCAGAGAAGCTCAAATTGCGGGCCATTCTATCAGATAAGTGACGTACACTTTTCAAATGTCACTGTCATGAAGGACTGAGGAAGAGTTCCAGGTAAGAGGCTAACATGACAACTGAATCAATGCTTGATCCTTGATTTTTGTTGTTGTTAGAAAGGACATTACTGGGATAATTGGTGAAATCCAAATAGGATCCATAGAACAGGTGAAAGTATTGAGCCAAAATTAATTTCCTGGTTTTGAGCATCGTACCATGGCTAGATAAGAAATAGACACTGAAGTATTTAGGCGTAAAGGGCTGTTAAGAAACAAAATCCAACTGAGTAAATTTGAAGATCTCTTTGGCTTTGTTAAGTGATTCATGAATCAGACAACATCCCATCTAGCAACTAGAAGGGGGCTCCAAAGAGTGGTACATGATGGAAGGCAGAAGGAGGGTGCAGCCCAGAAGTTATTGGCAAGGGGAAAGAAAGAATTATTTGGGGACAGGCAAACTTCTTTTGGGGGGCAGGGAACAGCAGGGATCCTGTTATATAGATTACCTCACTAGTGCTGGTTAGGAAATTTCAGACCGTCTGTTTAAAGGTCACATTCCTGGAAGAGGTTGAAATTGCAGTTGTCTTGATTTGCCGTCATGGGGGCAAATGACTCCATTTTGGGGTTTTTAATAGGGCATTACATCTGTAACTTGGAAGCAAATAATGCAGAAAAAAATCAGAGAGAGACAGAGGAAATACAAACATAAATTATATCAAAATGTAAATTTAAAAGCAATCACCATTTTGAATCAATGCTCTATACAGAGAGCTTGCTACTGGAAAACCCACTTTTGAGGTCCCTTGGATGGACCTCTGGAGTCAGAGCATGACAGGATGCAGGATATCTTGGGACCTATACCCTCCCTTTTCTTCTTGTTCTCTTCTTAGGTATATAAATACCGGTATCAATGCCACAGATTTCTTATTTTTTTTTATGTCTTTTTTTTTTCTGCTTTATAACAAAGTGAATCAGTTATACATATACATATGTTCCCACAACTCTTCCCTCTTGCGTCTCCCTCCCTCCCACCCTCCCTATCCCACCCCTCCAGGCGGTCACAAAGCACCAAGCTGATCTCCCTGTGCTATGCAGCTGCTTCCCACTAGCTGTCTACCTTACGTTTGGTAGTGTATATGTGTCCATGCCTCTCTCTCGCTTTGTCACAGCTTACCCTTCCCCCTTCCCATATCCTCAAGTCCATTCTCTAGTAGGTCTGTGTCTTTATTCCTGTCTTACCCCTAGGTTCTTCATGACATTTTTTTTTCTTAAATTCCATATATATGTGTTAACATACGGTATTTGTCTTTCTCTTTCTGACTTCACTATGTATGACAGACTCTAGGTCTATCCACCTCATTACAAATAGCTCAATTTCATTTCTTTTTATGGCTGAGGAATATTCCATTGTATATATGTGTCACATCTTCTTTATCCATTCATCCGATGATGGGCACTTAGGTTGTTTCCATCTCCGGGCTATTGTAAATAGAACTGCAGTGAACATTTTGGTACATGACTGTTTTTGAATTATGGTTTTCTCAGGGTATATGCCCAGTAGTGGGATTGCTGGTTTACCCCTAGGTTCTTCATAACATTTTTTTTTCTTAAATTCCATATATATGTGTTAGCATACGGTATTTGTCCTTCTCTTTCTGACTTACTTCACTCTGTATGACAGACTCTAGATCTATCCACCTCATTACAAATAGCTCAATTTCGTTTCTTTTTATGGCTGAGTAATATTCCATTGTATATATGTGCCACATCTTCTTTATCCATTCATCCGACGACGGGCACTTAGGTTGTTTCCATCTCCGGGCTATTGTAAATAGAGCTGCAATGAACATTTTGGTACATGACTCTTTCTGAATTCTGGTTTCCTCAGGGTATATACCTAGTAGTGGGATTGCTGGGTCATATGGTAGTTCTATTTGTAGTTTTTTAAGGAACCTCCATACTGTTCTCCATAGTGGCTGAACCAATTCACATTCCCACCAGCAGTGCAAGAGTGTTCCCTTTTCTCCACACCCTCTCCAGCATTTATTGTTTCTAGATTTTTTGAATGATGCCATTCTGACTGGTGTGAGATGATATCTCATTGTAGTTTTGATTTGTATTTCTCTAATGATTAATGAAGTTGAGCATTCTTTCATGTCTTTGTTGGCAGTCTGTATATCTTCTTTGGAGAAATGTCTATTTGGGTCTCCTGCCCATTTTTGGATTGGGTTGTTTGTTTTTTTGTTATTGAGCTGCATGGGCTGCTTATAAATTTTGGAGATTAATCCTTTGTCAGTTGCTTCATTTGCAAATATTTTCTCCCATTCTGGGGGTTGTCTTTTGGTCTTGTTTATGGTTTCCTTTGCTGTGCAAAAGCTTTGAAGTTTCATTAGGTCCCATTTGTTTATTTTTGTTTTTATTTCCATTTCTCTAGGAGGTGGGTCAAAAAGGATCTTGCTGTGATTTATGTCATAGAGTGTTCTGCCTATGTTTTCCTCTAAGAGTTTGATAGTTTCTGGCCTTACATTTAGGTCTTTAATCCATTTTGAGCTTATTTTTGTGTATGGTGTTAGGGAGTGATCTAATCTCATACTTTTACATGTACCTATCCAATTTTCCCAGCACCACTTATTGAAGAGGCTGTCCTTTCTCCACTGTATATTCCTGCCACCTTTATCAAAGATAAGGTGACCATATGTGCATGGGTTTATCTCTGGGCTTTCTATCCTATTCCATTGATCTATCTTTCTGTTTTTGTGCCAGTACCATACTGTCTTGATTACTGTAGCTTTGTAGTATAGTCTGAAGTCAGGCAGCCTGATTCCTCCAGCTCCATTTTTTGTTCTCAAGATTGCTTTGGCTATTCGGGGTCTTTTGTGTTTCCATACAAATTGTGAAATTTTTTGTTCTAGTTCTGTGAAAAATGCCAGTGGTAGTTTGATAGGGATTGCATTGAATCTATAGATTGCTTTGGGAAGTAGAGTCATTTTCACAATGTTGATTCTTCCAATCCAAGAACATGGTATATCTCTCCATCTGTTTGTATCATCTTTAATTTCTTTCATCAGTGTCTTATAATTTTCTGCATACAGGTCTTTTGTCTCCTTAGGTAGGTTTATTCCTAGATATTTTATTCTTTTTGTTGCAATGGTAAATGGGAGTGTTTTCTTGATTTCACTTTCAGATTTTTCATCATTAGTATATAGGAATGCCAGAGATTTCTGTGCATTAATTTTGTATCCTGCTACTTTACCAAATTCATTGATTAGCTCTAGTAGTTTTCTGGTAGCATCTTTAGGATTCTCTATGTATAGTATCATGTCATCTGCAAACAGTGACAGCTTTACTTCTTCTTTTCCGATTTGGATTCCTTTTATTTCCTTTTCTTCTCTGATTGCTGTGGCTAAAACTTCCAAAACTATGTTGAATAAGAGTGGTGAGAGTGGGCAACCTTGTCTTGTTCCTGACCTTAGTGGAAATGCTTGAGGAAAGTTCCCTCTATGCCTACTTTCTGAAGGGTTTTTCATTCATAAATGGGTGTTGAATTTTGTCGAAACCTTTCTCTGCATCTATTGAGATGATCATATGGTATTTCTCCTTCCATTTGTTAATATGGTATATTATGTTGATTGATATGCGTATATTGAAAAATCCTTGCATTCCTGGAATAAACCCCACTTGATCATGGTGTATGATCCATTTAATGTGTTGTATTCTATTTGCTAGTATTTTGTTGAGGACTTTTGCATCTATGTTCCTCAGTGATAATGGCCTGTAGTTTTCTTTCTTTGTGACATCCTTGTCTGGTTTTGGTATCAGGGTGATGGTGGCCTCGTAGCATGAGTTTGGGAGTGTTCCTCCCTCTGCTATATTTTGGAAGAGTTTGAGATGGATAGGTGTTAGCTCTTCTCTAAATGTTTGATAGAATTCGCCTGTGGAGCCATCTGGGCCTGGGCTTTTGTTTGTTGGAAGAGTTTTAATCACAGTTTCAATTACAGTGCTTGTGATTGGTCTGTTCATATTTTCTATTTCTTCCTGATTCAGTCTTGGCAGGTTGTGCATATCTAAGAATTTCTCCATTTCTTCCAGGTTGTCCATTTTATTGGCATAGAGTTGCTTGTAGTAATCTCTCATGATCTTTTGTATTTCTGCAGTGTCAGTTGTTACTTTTCCTTTTACATTTCTAATTCTATTGATTTGCGTCGACCCTTTGTATTTCTGCAGTGTCAGATGTTACCTCTCCTTTTTCATTTCTGATTCTATTGATTTGAGTCTTCTCCCTTTTTTTCTTGATGAGTCTGGCTAATGGTTTGTCAATTTTGTTTATCTTCTCAACGCCACAGTTTTCGGTACTGAGAATCCCAATTAAATCTGTACCTTATTCACGTGGAGGAGAATCTTCAGCCTCCTACTTACAAGTCATTATTTAGGGTTACAGCCGCTACCTTGAAGGAAACCTTCCATCTCTGTGTGCTAACTTCACAGTTTAAAACTTTTCGGAGGAAAATCCCTAATTCTAAGTGTTGGGGTATAATTTCCAAATACTGACAATATCTTTACCTTCCCTTCCGCTAGGTGGACTAATTGCACGGCAGACCCAGCCCTAATTAGGCTGCTTTAGCATCTAAGATCCAGAATTCCCTACAGGTCTGAAATCTTTTTTTTAATTTCCTGGTCCCTTTGTTTCTGGTCTAGTTCTGGGCAAATGCAAGGCTTCTCCCACAGTAGCATTTATTATCGTCACATTACCCTAAAAGTAAGTGCTTTCAGTGAACAAGTAATGCACAATTCAGCAAGCACTCTCTAATTATAATGAATATTTCCATTTTAATGTGGTTTAAGTGCACGGTCTCTGTGAGTTATCTAAAATGACACAGTACCTGTGTTGGAAACCCAGTCAGGCTATGTTCGGGACGAGCAGAGGAGAGCTTACTTCTACCCTCATTTCTCTTCCATAAAAGGGAAGAATTGCTGGGTAAGCCACTTTATTTAATAGCAGAGGAAGGAGAAAGTTGAGTTCTTGACAGGATTACTGAGGAGAATGATGATGAGTGGGTGGAATTGCTGAGCAAAATGAGAGATGAAAGATAATAGGCAGGGAGCAGCCAGGGGCGCCAAGAGTAAGGGTTGGGTGGAAAATCCAATAACAAAAATGCCAGTCTTGAAATGGCTTGGAGGGAGGGGAACCATATTGATGTGGATTTTCAAACAGAATTAGTTTGAGCAGTTTAATTCTTCAGTTCAAGGCTTTTCTGTGACTTTGATAGAAACCATTCTGGAAAACAAAGTCTGGCCTCTGTCAAATGCCATCTTGAAGGACACAGGACGCTAACCTGAGAATTGTGATGGGAAGAACATTATTGCCTGGTTAGAAAATGATTAGAAAATGTAGGTGGCAAAGACAAGGAAAGAGAACAAGAGGGAGAGAAAAGCTTTGATGTTGCCTTGGCAGAAACGGGGAGGACCAGTCAAGATAATGGTACAGAAAGGAGGGAAGAAGAGGGTGGAGGAGGGCTGGGGACAGAAAAGAGTGCTTTAATAAGCAGTAATTTGGAAACATTGTTCTCTGAAACAGTTTTCAAGTTTGATATGAGTAACAGTAGCTGTTACGGAGTTGAAAACCTAGAAATGCTCAATATTTAGATTTTAAATTTATCCCATGAAATGACCAAGAAAAAGAGACTGAGTGGAATGGTGTGGGGCAGGCATCAGCCTGCTTGATTCCCCAGAATCAGGAAAGCTGTCTTCTTTCTCTCCTGGGCTAAAGTCTCCAAGCCATGATCCCGTTAGGAGGCAGGTACAGGCAGGACATCTTTCGCAAGGCGGGGGCAAAGTTACGGCCATTTTTGCTTTGGGAAAATAGTGATTCACCAGGCTGGGCAGAGACCCTGCTCGGTAACTGGAAACCGTTTTCAAAAGGCTGTGTGCTTTGCAAGTAAGATCATCTATACCATTTTTTTAGATTCCACATATATTCATTAATATATGACATTTGTTTTTCTCTTTCTGCATAGCTGACTCACTTTGCTGTACAGTAGAAATTAATACAACATTGTAAAACAACCATACTCCAATAAAAATTTTTAAAAAAGAGGCTGTGTGTCCATGGTCAGGCTGCTTCGATGTGGACAGACCTGGGTTCAGACTTTGGCTTTGTGTTTCATAAGCAAATTTCTTTATCTTCCTTCCCATTGTCAAATTTGCAAACCAACCTACACTGGCACCTGTTTTCTGCTTCTTCCCCTAGTAAGGAAGAGGTCGTGTCTCTCTTACATTAATGTCTATTGTCTCCACCTGTGGTATGGACCCCTTTTTTCTCTCACTTTCTTTAGGAATTCACACAGTATTCTCTTTTCAGTGTTATCTACAGTACATGATACTCCTCTCTACCAGGTCATTTCTATCAGCATACTAACAGGCTTTCGTGTGTCTCCTGTTAAACAAATTAAACAAAGAGGTTGTTAGACTGAGGTGGCTTTAATACCTCAGCAGCCTAAGGAGGCAAACCAAAACCACAGCCTGAAGGGTAAGAAATCAAAACCTAAGGACAAGCAATCACAAACAGCCAACCATGCAGAACTTTCCAGATAAGGCAAAGGCTTAAGTTACAGCCAATCAAATAATGTCCTTGCTTTGCTTCCACCTCTTCTCTATAGAGGTCTTTCCCTCCGCTCCTGTCCATGGAATGCTCCTAGCCACTTCTGGTTTGGTGCTACCTGATTTGAATTGATTTTTTGCTCAAATAAACTCTTAAAGTTCTTTAATATCCCTCAGCTTATCTTTTGACATTCCTGTGTTGAAAAAGCCCTTGTTGCACACATATCTCCCCATTTCTCAGCTCCCTGTCATGATCACACACTTCCTTCTCATCCCCTCCTCTCATGTACTCTTCAATGCCCCCATACCCTGTCCATATTCTACCGTCCCTCCTAAAACACTTTTGCCACGTTTGCTAGTAAATTCCACGTAGCCAAATGCAACCAATGCTTCTCTATCCTTGTTTTTCTTTCAAGCTTTTGTTTGTTTGTTTTAATTGAAGTATAGTTGATTTACATACCCACTGTTTTATTTATTTATTTTTTGGGCCATGCTGTGAGGTATGCGGGAGCTTAGTTCCCCAACCAGGGATCGAACCCACGCCCCCTGCGTCTTAACCGCTGGACAACCAGGGAAGTCCCTATCCTCGTTTTTCTCAGTTCTCACCAGCATTTGGTATAACTCACCAGTCCCTTTCTCTAAATGAACCCCTCTCCTGGCTTCCTGGCACCACATTCCTCTGAACACACTGGACAAGTTTCTCAGCCCTCACATTTTTTGCCAGCTTCTCATTCCTTATCCAAATGTAAAAATTTGAAGTTCTTGAGGGCTTTTCTTGGATCCTATTCTCTTCCCTTCCCTTCCTTCCTCACCTCACTATTGTCCTCCTAGGTAATCTCATCCATATCCGTTACTTTAAATACCGTCTTTACACCATTGACTCCCCAATTTATGTCTGTAGCCCAGAGTTCTCCACTAGATTCCAACATTCAGTTCTCTAATATTTCTAACAAAAATTTTCCAAAGGAGAATTCTTGATTCTTCCCAAACCTGTCTGCTGCCCCAGCCCTTAAGTTTCCCCATCTCAGTAAATGGATTCACCACCTACTCAGTTGCTCAAGTTAAAAACACGGAGTCATCCCCCTTTCCTCTTATCCCTTGCATCCATTTAATCACCAAATCCTGTATATGCCATCTTCAAAATATTTCTCAGATCCTACTTCTTCTTTCCATGTCTATTCATCACCACTATCTGTCTTCTGGGCCACTGCTGCATAGCCTGCCAACTGGTCTACCTCTTTCCACTATTGCATCCTGCCCCTCCCCACCAATATTTCTAGTCCATCTACTACACTGCTCAAGAGTTAACCTCATGCCCCGGTCCGGGAAGATCCCACATGCCGCGGAGCGGCTGGGCCCGTGAGCCATGGCCGCTGAGCCTGCGCGTCCAGAGCCTGTGCTCCGTAATAGGAGAGGCCACGACAGTGAGAGGCCCGCGTACCGCAAAAAAAAAAAAAGAAGAGTTAACCTCAATTATCAATCTGGTGTGTCCTCTCCTGCTTAAAATTTTCACTGATTTCTCACTAAACTTAGAATGCAATTTAAACTCCTCTTTTCTGGGTCTTCAAGACCCTGCAGAATCAGAGCTCTCCCTAGTTCCTCAATTTATCTCAAGTCACTCTTATGTTCTTCCTTTATGCTCCAGCCAAATTGATTCTAGTCTGTTCCCTTGAGCATGCACAGCTTTTTTTCTACCTCAGGGCCTTTGCACTTACTACCCTTCCCTTGACCTGGAAGTTTCTTCCCACCCTCATTCAATATTTCTTATCTCTTATCTCTTGGCTGAAATGTTGCTTCCTTAGAAAGTAGCTTTCCCTGACGATTCTTTTTTACAGATTTCCCCAATCCTATTCCTCCATCATTCTCTGGTTCAGCACCCAGTCATTTTCTTGTGCTTGGCACATTCTAATTCTTTTTTATTTAACAATTTTTTGTTTGCATGGTTTTTGTTTATCTCAGTAATGCAGATGTAAAGGATAGAGGGCAGGGAACATGCAAGTAACACAATGGAATCATACAGTCTGAGTTTGAATCGTTGACATGTTCTCCTAGATATTATTTAAACTCCCTAATCCTCAGTTTTCTAATCTATGAACTGTGAACAGTAATACCAACCTCACAGGGTTGGTATGAGAAGTAAATGAGGTTATAAATGTGGAGTTATAAGCAAAAAGCTTGGTCCATCATGAACATTACACAATTCTTACCAGATAATTTATTGTTCACTTTTTATTCCCTGACAGCTAGTATAGTGTTTGGAACACAGTGGGATCTTATTCACTCTTTGTTCAACGATTCAATTCATGAATGAACTGTGGGCTCAGTTTGATTCATAGAGTTGTTTTGAGGATGAGACAGAGAATATGTCAAGTGACTAAAACAGTGCCTGGTACACTGTAAGTGCTCAATAAAACTTTATCATCAGTCCTCAAACAGGATGCTAATTTGATCAGTTGATACACTAAGAACCACCCTGAGGGCTCTTACCTAAAGCAATCACCATTTTTCATTGTTGGGTTCCACCTCTCCCGTGTTATAAAGGACATGCTCCTATAATTGTCTCCCTTTATCTTTCCCCCATCTTTATTGGCTCCCCACCAAGAAACAAACATGCTGAAGCAATTTTCATTTTAGTAACTCCTTCCTTGAATCCCCATGTCTCTCTCTAGTTACCATTTCTCTGCTTTTTACAAGTAAGCTCTTAAAGGAGTTGTCTACACTGTCTCTGATTCTCCCTCTCTGATTCGTCTTCACCCATTCCAATTAGTATGTATTTTCCACCTCTCCACAGAAACTTCCTTTGTCAGGGTTATTAACGACTTACACATTGGCAAATCGAAAGTCAAATTCTTGGTTCAGAGTTCCCTGGGCCAGTCAGCAGCACTGAAGGTTGCTCCTTCCTTTTTTGAAACAGTTTCTTCACTTGGTTTTCAGGACCCTGTTCATTCTTGTTTATTCCTCTGCTTGACTAGCCCACTTTTTTTCAGTCTTCCTTTGCTGGTTCCTACTCTTGTTCCCAAACTCTAGATTTTGCTTCAGTATCAGAACCTCACTTTCTTTCTCTGTATTCACACCCCATGTAACCTCATCCGATCCCATACCTTTAAATATCATCCAAAAGCTGATGATTCCCAAGTTTATATTTTCACCTTTGATCTCTCACTAGAACTCCATACATATTTATAATTGGCTCCTTGATTTTTCCATTCAGGTGTCCAGTAGGCATCTCACATGTAACACATTCAAAACCGTACTCTTTTTTTTTTTTTTAGTAATTTATCAAAGTATGGTTGACTTATATTATATTAGTTTCAGGTGTACAGCATAGTGATTTTATATTTTGTAGACTATGCACCATCCAGAGATGGTATAAAATATTGACTATATTTCCTGTACTGTACGTTACATCCCTGTGACTTGTTTATTTTATAACTGCTAGTTTGTACCTCTTAATTCCCTTTACCTATCAAAACTGTACTATTAATTCCACCATCCTCTCAGCCCCTCAGTGGTACGTCCTCCCGAGTTCTCCAGGGTATGGCAACTCCATCCTTTCAGTTGTTCAGACCGAAAACATTGTGTTCATCTTTGATTTTTCTACACTCCCTAGGCAGGCCATAAACAAAAGTTTATGGGTCTATTGGAAAATATATCATGTACACTACTACTACTTAGCACCTCAACTGCTTTCTCCTTACTCCAAGCGGGGATCACCTCTCACTTTGATGATTATAATGCTGCCTTTTCGGTCTCCCTTTCTCCCTTTCTCCATCCACCCCATCTCCTTGTCATACAGCTGCCACAGTGATCCTTCCAAAATGGCAAATCATTCCTCTGCTCAAAATCATCAAACAGCTTTCCATTGAAAGGAAATGCTAAAATACTTGCTGTGGCCTGAAAGGTTCTATATAATCTTTCTGACCTCCTTCTGGAATCCCCCCACCCAGCACCTTTGTCATCCACTGTGTCCCCCTTACCCCCATCCCCACTCCAGGCACACCGGGCGACTTGCTGTGTATAAAACTCTCCTGCCTTGGGGGCTTGGCATTTGCTGTTCCTCTGTTGGGGTCACTCTTTTCCCAGATATAATTGTATGGCTCATTCCCTCACCTCCTTCCCACCTCCCGTGTCCCCTTTACTGAGACCTTTCTTAAGCCTGCAATAGAAAATTGTACCCCCATCCCTCCATCACCATCATGATCACCTTTACCCTGTTATTTTTTTTTTCATTGATACCTATCCCTCCTGGCATTTGATATATTTGATTATTGTCTCTCTCCTCACTAGTATGTAAATTCCATGAGAGGATGGACTTTATCCTCCTTTTTACTCCCTGGTCCTAGAATGGTAGGCATTAAAAATATTTGACAAATCAATAAATGGTTTAATAAATGTTTGGGGGGGTCTAATGACCTCTATGTTGTTCTAAGTGAAACTTTTGCTTCTTAATAGTAACCTGATGAAATTACAAAGTCTCAGTTTACTGGAGTGATTTATGTGGGCTTATTTCTGGACTCTCTATTCTGTTCCATTGATATATGTGTATGTTTTTGTGCCAGTACCATACTGTTTTGAGTACTGTAGATTTGTACTATGGTGTGAAATCAGGGTGCATGACTCCTCCAGCTCTGTTTTTCTTTCTCAAGATTGTTTTGGCTGTTCGAGGTCTTTTGTGTTTTCATACAAATTTTAAAATTATTCTATTTCTAGTGAAAAAAGTGCCACTGGTATTTTGATAGGGATTGCACTGAATCCAACTTTATTTTTGAAAGGCTTTTGTTCAAACTTAAATCATTCTGCACATTGCAGTGGATACGAATCCCTGTGGGATGACTCATTATCTGATGCCTATCTTTCCCAGGCCCTCCTTTCTTAGCTCCTCCCAACCACCTACTAACTGACTATTTAAAATGGTCCTGAAGAGGAAAATCTTGTTTTGAAATAGGCCTCGCTGTGATTCAGAGGTGATAGATGTGCCTTTGACTTCTTGTCCTCCCAGGTGCATGGTGTATGTTGTTTAATCTCCTACTGGGTAGGGGTCTAAGTGCAGTTTGGGTTCCATGTGAAGCTCAGCTGTGCTGATGTGATGATTAGGACACCCGTTGAAGGACCACGGTATTCTTCCTAGAAACAGAAAACTGTAAAATATAAAACCTCACAAATGATTTTATTCTAAAGCCAAGCCTATTATATGAAACTTATTTGTACAATTGGTGATTTAAAAAAACAGCAACAATCAAATATTTCTTCCTTTTTCTTTACTTTCTCCTTTTCATGAATCAGATATCTGGAACCAAATCACATATTTGCCTCAGTTTTCCAAATACCTTACATGTTAAATTAAGCCTGAATTCCCATCAAAACCCTGTTTAAAATAGCTTCAGCATTTTATGATGTATCAATTGTAATAACTGAAATTTTTAGATACTTTCCACAGGAAATGTCAAAGTATTTTTGCGTTTCTTCTACCAGGAAAATTGTATCAGGGAGAGTCAGTAGATGTATGCCCTAACACTTTCTAAATCTGGTAGAAATGTTTGGCCGCAACTTAGATGCTGCAGCTGATAATAATTACAAACATCATAATTATAACATTTGTTTTGTACAACTTGCATTCCCATAGTCATGTGGTGGGTTAATTAACATGTGAGCATCTTTTAAGTGCCAACTTTAACTATCATCTTGTCTATAAACCCATAAGAGGTGCTTAAATTCTACTAAAACAAACATAAAGTAGGTTTGACTTTCCTAATTCATAAGTGGTCTCCCTCCCATTGGTGTTTCCCCATCTAGAGCACCTAGCTTAGCTACATAAATCTTTTTATGAAATTTTCATGTCATGTCACTATTAAAAGACTTTAATTGTTTTACATTTCCAAGAGAAGCCAACTCAATTACACACACACACACACACACACACACACACACACACACACACACACACACACACAGTACCTACTTTGTAAAAGGCAGTAGGTTAGGCTAACAGGAAACTACCAAAATAAATAAGACATAGTTCCTGTCCTCAAATGCAGTCTTAAAGGTTGATAAATCTTTACATTCGATGGCTTTTAAAATCTGATCCTACTCTATTTTCCTAAATGTATCTCCCACTGAATCTTAAACTCTCTACTGAAGTCCCACATGCGGACATCTCCCTGAATGTGCTTTGTGCATCCTTTATGCCTATCTAGGTAAATATCTTTCCTTACCTATTTTCCCATTCCTTTCCTTTAAGGCCTGCTCCAATCATACCTTCTTCTTAGAGTTCATTCATCCCTAATCTACACAGATTTCTCCTTCACCTTGGTGTCATGCCTGACTTTGTTAGTGAACTTTTTATTTATTCATGGATCTTATCTTTCCAAATTGAATGTGACTGCTCTGAAGACAGGAACTATGTCTTATTTATTTTTATATGCCTCACACACAGAAAGTGATCAGTGTTTTATTTATTCTGGTCTGAGTTCATAATTTTACATGTTTTTTTTACATAAGTGGAAATTTTTAAGTTTTAAGTTCTTTCAACTTTCTATGTAGCTGGGCCTTTAATGTTAAAAATAAAAAGTCTTCAGGTCCACTTATATGGGTATCACATCACAGTCTTAGAGATTCTGCTTATGTGAACTCGATTTGTGATGTTTATAAGTGTTTATAAATGGTCCATATTTAGCAATGAACTGGCAACAGCAGGGTAGAAGGGGGATTGGCAGTCTGGCTCAAGTATCACAAATTGGTATGTTTTTGTTCCCGGTCTGGATTTTAGGTCTCAGAAGGTTTTACTTGATTTGTGCTTCACAAGTTCACAGATTTATTAATTTATAAGAGCAAATTCTGCCCAAGGTATTCTCTTCCTGGAAATTTCCACTCAGGAAAAAAATATTATTTAGGAATTTGGTGAATAGGGAATAAGCAAAGGAAACTGAATATTTTAAAGACATCTTTTATCAAGAGTTTTTATGAAGAGTTTTTCTTCTCTGATTATTCTGAAATCATCATCTGGGATCTTAAACCAGGACTGGTTCATTTATATTTTTCAGCTCTAATTTTCCTGAAACTCTTCTGTGATCAGTACTTTGGATTTGCACTGACTACAATTTCACTCTCTCATCTTAATATATTGTTATAGTCTATTACAATGTCTATGTTTTAGATTATATAATTTCTGACTGATTATTTTCCAAGTGGTTTGCTCATGACTAACCACATCGTAGAGTGAATTCCTTCTGAGCTGGTTTTCAGGAGACAGCTAATCCACTTTACAGGTTGAGGATTTTATTACCCTTACCCTTCTCTAATTTCTGGTATATACTTGACTTTTACACCAAGCTGTTGACTAGAGGAAACATATTCTAAAAATGATTTGTACGTATTTAATGGTAAGAAATATCACCTTTTACAAGAAGTGAACTTAAGCCTTTCAAAAGAGAAAACCTGGTTTGTGTCCTTGCTTCTTAACTGCTATTAAGGCATTTGAATTACAGCATGTTTTGTAAAACAATGAGCCAAGACTTGTAATCTCTATTAATGGGTGATAATCAGAAGACAAGTTCAAACGTGCAACTCTAACAATAAGTGAAAATAGTTGAGAAGCTGAGGCATGGGAAAAACTCTTGTCAGCATTCAGCTGTGTTGGTCATTTTATTGATACTCAAAAATCTCTTAATTTCTTTCTCTAGGCACTGTACTTATCACATTAAAAAGAAATCCCTACACATGAGGAAAAACTTTTTGAAAATCGTTCAGATGTCAAGATTTGCTGTAGAAATATTAATTGCTTTGTTTCGATTGGACGTTGTCTAACAAGAGAAGTCATCCCTGTTTTAGAATAACTGACCCTCCTCTAAACAATGCGTCATTGGCAAATGAAACAAAATAAATAAAATTAATCTTTGAGGAGATGCAGGAAAAGAAAAATCTCCCTAAATATAAATAAGACTAGAACAGAATGTGCCCATTAAAAAAAAAACAACTGACCACAGTTGCTTAAAGCCAACTGAAGAATTTTTTCTCATGTTGAAGCAGGATTCTTACTCAATTGTAAGGTGTTTAACAGTTATAAGCAATGAAATCTTACGGAAACTGGTACTGGTCATAAATCAAGAGGTGCTTCCTATAAATGATGTACCAGTATTAACTGGTCAGACATAGAGATCTACAGTTTAAATGTTGTCTTCTTTGAGTCCATTTGAGGATTCAAGGAGGAGTTAGTGATATGAGGAGATGTGAAAAAGAATACAAGACGATTGTGTCAAAATAACTTTGATATTAGTTATCATTACTCATTTAGCTGTCATTGTAAAATTTTTGCAGTGCTTTTAATTATATCTTCACAAATATTTCATTGGACGGCTCATAAGCTCATTGAAAACTTTCCACAAATTTCACTTTTTGTATTTCTCTTAGGTATGGAAAAGAAATGTGGGTTCTTTGCTAAGTAAATGTGTTTCGGACCTTTGATTGACGAAGATGTGTGGTTAAAAATATGATTTATATACTACTTGTATTAGTAATTTACAGAGAATAAAAACATTATTAGATATACTTTAAATCTAATTTGGATATATTTCAGTGAATACCGAAGGGCCTAATCTAGATGCTTCAGAGTGATATCACTTTATTTCTAAATGCAGAATTAGTAGCTAGAAAGAGGCTCTAATTAACAGCATAGTAAATAATAGGATTGATTTTATCATGTACATAAACTGGTGACTAATACAAAGGCATTTGTTATATAGTTAAATTGTTCACAGTTCAAGATGTGATAAATCACATGAATATTAAATTAGACAAGCATGTAGAAAACAAGTTAGAAAGACTATATGAATAAAGTGGTTCTTTTCAGAAAAATGTCAGGTGATTTAAGTTAATATTTAATGATTTTTATGAAATTTCTGTTTTCTAATTTTTTGAAAACATAATATAATGCAAAGCAGAGATTAAGAAAAATGTTTTATTCCAAAAAAAACTAAAAAAAAAAAAGTCCAGTTGCATGGCTGTTTCTTCCTTAAAGCACATATAAATTATGAGAAACAAGAATCTTTGAATGATGAATGTTTGATATTGCATTAGTGCAGATTTAATAATTTAATATTGATAAATTATCTAGGAAGTGACAACTGTATTTACAAGAGCCATAAAAGAAATAAAAGGTAACTGAAAATCCACATCTCTGTAAATTATTTTATTAATTTACAAATAATGAAAATGGTGATTCATAAATTACTACCAATATATATTATGGCCATCATTCACCATATGTGTAGAATAGAAAAGTCATATGGTTCTCTATTGATGAATTGAAAAGGAAGAAATATAATACAATATATTGGAACTAACTGAGCTATAATAAAGTCTCTCTTCTCTTCAATGGCATAATTTATGTCCTCCTTATGTTCTGAATTTGCTGAAAGTTTATAATAACCATTATGTGTATAAAATTATGTGTGGGTATAAAATTAAAAGCTCAATATTTGTAGAGGTCTCAAGATCCTCTATGCAAACCAGCGATCAGTTCAAACATGTTAGCCCCCAGCTGTTGCTTATACACCTGGAACCTCAAGCTTAGTGTTTTCCAGATGGCTCTTTTTTTTTTTAAACATCTTTATTGGAGTATAATTGTTTTACAATGTTGTGTTAGTTTCTACTTTATAACAAAGTGAACCAACTATGTGTATACATATATCCCCATATCCCCTCCCTCTTGCGTCTCCCTCCCACCGTTCCTATCCCACCCCTCTAGGTGGTCACGAAGCACCGAGCTGATCTCCCTCTGCAATGCAGCCGCTTCACACTAGCTGTGTATTTTACATTTGGTAGTGTATATATGTCAATGCTACTCTCTCACTTCATCCCAGCTTAGCCTTCCCCCTCCCAGTGTCCTCAAGTCCATTCTCTACGTCTGTGTCTTTATTCCTGTCCTGCCCCTAGGTTCCTCAGACCAGTTGTTGTTTTATTATTTTTGGATTCCATATATATATGTGTTAGCATACGGTATTTGTTTTTCTCTTTCTTTTTTTTTTAACATCTTTATTGGAGTATAATTGCTTTACAATGGTGTATTAGTTTCTGCTTTATACAAAGTGAATCAGTTATACGTATACATATGTCCCCATATCTCTTCCCTCTTGCATCTCCCTCCCTCCCACCCTCCCTATCCCACCCCTCTAGGTGGTCACAAAGCACCAAGCTGATATCCCTGTGCTATGCGGCTGCTTCCCACTAGCTATCTAGATTACATTTGGTAGTGTATATATGTCCATGCCACTGTCTCACTTTGTCCCAGATTACCCGTCCCCCTCCGCATATCCTCAGGTCCATTTTCTAGTAGGTCTTCATTTATATTCCTATATTGCCCCTAGGTTCTTCTGATCTTTTTTTTTTTTTTTTTTTTTTTTC
>NW_006793006.1:1397987-1430974 GCF_000442215.2 Lipotes vexillifer
GGCGGACTCTCAACCACTGTGCCACCAGGGAAGCCCTGTTTGTAGATTTTTTAATGGTGGCCATTCTGACTGGTATGAGATGATACCTCATTGTAGTTTTGATTTGCATTTCTGTAATGATTAGTGATGTTGAGCATCTTTTCATGTGTTTGTTGGCAATCTGTATATCTTCTTTGGAGAAATGTCTATTTAGGCCTTCTGCCCATTTTTGGATTGGGCTGTTTGTTTTTTTTGATACTGAGCTGCATGAGCTGCTTGTATATTTTGGAGATTAATCCTTTTTCAGTTGCTTCGTTTGCAAATATTTTCTCCCATTCTGAGGGTTGTCTTTTCATCTTGTTTATGGTTTCCTTTGCTGTGCAAAAGCTTTGAAGTTTCATTAGGTCCCATCTGTTTATTTTTGTTTTTATTTCCATTTCTCTAGGAGGTGGGTCAAAAAGGATCTGGCTGTGATTTATGTCATAGAATGTTCTGCCTATGTTTTCCTCTAAGAGTTTGATAGTGTCTGGCCTTATATTTAGGTCTTTAATCCATTTTGAGTTTATTTTTATATACAGTGTTAGGGAGTGTTCTAATTTCATTCTTTTATGTGTAACTATCCAGTTTTCCCAGCACCACTTATTGAAGAGGCTGTCTTTTCTCCATTGTATACTCGTGCCTCCTTTATCAAAGATAAGGTGACCATATGTGCGTGGGTTTATCTCTGGGCTTTCTATCCTGTTCCATTGATCTGTATTTCTGTTTTTGTGCAAGTACCATACTGTCTTGATTACAGAAGCTTTGTAGTATAGTCTGAAGTCAGGGAGCCTGATTCCTCCAGCTCCGTTTTTCTTTCTCAAGACTGCATTGGCTACTCGGGGTCTTTTGTGTCTCCATATACATTTTAAGATTTTTTGTTCTAATTCTGTAAAAAAATGCCATTGGTAATTTGATAGGAATTGAATTGAATCTGTAGATTGCTTTGGGTAGTATAGTCATTTTCACAATATTGATTCTTACAATCCAAGAGGTATATGTCTCCATCTGTTTGTATCGTCTTTAATTTCTTTCATCAGTGTCTTATAGTTTTCTGCATACAGGCCTTTTGTCTCCTTAGGTAGGTTTTTTCCTAGGTATTTTATGCTTTCTGTTGCAATGGTAAATGTTGCAAAATTGTTTCCTTAATTTCTCTTTCAGATTTTTCATTATTGATGTATAGGACTGCAAGAGGCTTCTGTGCATTAATTTTGTATCCTGCCACTTAACAAATTCATTGATTAGCTCTAGTAGTTTTCTGGTAGCATCTTTAGGATTCTCTATGTATAGTATCATGACATCTGCCTACAGTGACAGTTTTATTTCTTCTTTTCCAATTTGGATTCCTTTTATTTCTTTTTCTTCTCTGATTGCTGTGGCTAAAACTTCCAAAACTATGTTGAATAATAGTGGTGAGAGTGGGCACTCACCTGATTGTCTTGTCTTGTTCCTGATCTTACAGGAAGTGATTTCAGTTTTTCACCATTGAGAACGATGTTGGCTGTGGGTTTGTCATATATGGCCTTTATTATGTTGAGGTAGTTTCCCTCTATGCCTGCTTTCTGGAGAGCTTTTCTCATAAATGGTTGTTGAATTTTGTCAAAAGTTTTTTCTGCATCTGTTGAGATTATCATGGTTTTTCTCCTTCAATTTGTTAATATCACATTGATTGATTTGTGTATATTGAAGAATCCTTGCATTCCTGGAATAAACCCCACTTGATCATGGTGTATGATCCTTTTAATGTGCTGTTGGATTCTGTTTGCTAGTATTTTGTTGAGGATTTTTGCATCTATGTTCATCAGTGATAGTGGCCTGTAGTTTTCTTTCTTTGTGACATCCTTGTCTGGTTTTGGTATCAAGGTGATGGTGGCCTCGTAGAATGAGTTTGGGAGTGTTCCTCCCTCTGCTATATTTTGGAAGAGTTTGAGAAGGATAGGTGTTAGCTCTTCTCTAAATGTTTGATAGAATTCTGTGAAGTCGTCTGGTCCTGGGCTTTTGTTTGTTGGAAGATTTTTAATCACGGTTTCAATTTCAGTGCTTGTGATTGGTCTGTTTATATTTTCTATTTCTTCCCGGTTCAATCGCGGAAGATTGTGCATTTCTAAGAATTTGTCCATTTCTTCCAGGTTGTCCATTTTATTGGCATATTGTTGCTTGTAGTAATCTCTCACGATCCTTTGTATTTCTGCAGTGTCTGTTATTTCTCCTTTTTCATTTCTAATTCTGTTTTCTGAGTCTTCTCCCCTTTTTCTTGATGAGGCTCTCTAATGGTTTATCAATTTTGTTTGTCTTCTCAAAGAACCAGCTTTTAGTTTTATTGATCTTTGCTATTATTTCCTTCATTTATTTCTGATCTGATTTTTCTGATTTCTTTCCTTCTGCTAACTTTGGGGTTTTTTTGTTCTTCTTTCTCTAATTGCTCTACGTGTAAGGTTAGGTTGTTTATTTGAGATGTTTCTTGTTTCTTGAGGTAGGATTGTATTGCTATAAACTTCCCTCTTAGAACTGCTTTTGCTGCATCCCATAGGTTTTTGGTCATCATGTTTTCATCGTCCTTTGTTTCTAGGTATTTTTTGATTTCATCTTTGATTTCTTCAGTGATCTCTTGGTTATTAAGTAGTGTATTGTTTAGCCTCCATGTATTTGTATTTTTTACAGATTTTTTCCTGTAATATCTAGTCTTATAGCATTGTGGTTAGAAAAGATACTTAATATGATTTCAATTTTCTTAAATTTACCAAGGTTTGATTTGTGACCCAAGATATGATCTATCCTGGAGAATTTCCATGAGCACTTGAGAAGAACATGTATTCTGTTGTTTTTGGATGGAATGTCCTATAAATATCAATTAAGTCCATCTTGTTTAATTTATCATTTAAAGCTTGTGTTTTCTTATTTATTTTCATTTTGGATGATCTTTCCATTGGTGAAAGTGGGGTGTTAAAGTCCCCTACCACGAATGTGTTACTGTAGATTTCCCCTTTTATGGCTGTTAGCATTTGCCTTATGTATTGAGGTGCTCCTATGTTGGGTGCATAAATATTTACAATTGTTATATCTTCTTCCTGGATCGATCCCTTGATCATTATGTAGTGTCCTTCTTTGTCTCTTGCAACAGTCTTTATTTTAAAGTCTATTTTGTCTGATATGAGAATTGCTACTCCAGCTTTCTTTTGATTTGCATGGAATATCTTTTTCCTTCCCCTCACTTTTAGTCTGTTTGTGTCCCTAGGTCTGAAGTGGGTCTCTTGTAGACAGCATATATCTGGGCATTTTTTTTGTATCCACTCAGCCAGTCTATGTCTTTTGCTTGGAGCATTTAATCCACTTACGTTTCAGGTAATTATCAACATGTATGTTCCTATTACCATTTTCTTAATTGTTTTGGCTTTGTTATTGTAGGTCTTTTCCTTCTCTTGTGTTCCCTGCCGAGAGAATTTCGTTTAGCATTTTTGTAAAGCTGGTTTGGTGGTGCTGAATTCTCTTAACTTTTGCTTGTCTGTAAAGATTTTGATTTCTCTGTCAAATCTGAATGAGATCCTTGCTGGGTAGAGTAATCTTGGTTGTAGGTTTTTTCCCTTTCATCACTTTCAATATGTCCTGCCACTCCCTTCTGGCTTGCACAGTTTCTGATGAAAGGTTAGCTGTTAACCTTATGGGGATTCCATTGTATGTTATTTGTTGCTTTTCCCTTGCTGGTTTTAATATTTTTTCTTTGTATTTAACTTTTGACAGTTTGATTAACATGTGCCTTGGCGTGTTTCTCCTTGGATTTATCATGTGTGGGACTGTCTGGGCTTCCTAAACTTCACTGACTATTTCCTTTCCCATGTTAGGGAAGTTTTCAACTATAATCTCTTCAAATGTTTTCTCAGACTCGTACTTCTTCTCTTCTTCTGGGACCCCTTATAATTCAAATGTTGGTGCATTTAATGTTGTCCTAGAGGTCTCTGAGAATGTCCTCAATTCTTTTCATTCTTCTTTCTTTATTCTGCTCCTTGACAGTTATTTCCACCTTTTCATCTTCCAGGTCACTTATCCGTTCTTCTGCCTCAGTTATTCTGCTATTGATTCCTTCTAGAATCTTTTAAAATTCAGTTATTGTGTTGTTCATCACTGTTTGTTTGGTCTTTAGTTTTTCTAGATCCTTGTTAAATGTTTCTTCTATTTTCTCCATTCTATTTCTGAGATTTTGGATCATCTTTACTACCATTACTCTGAATTCTTTTTCAGGTGTGTTGCCTATTTTGTCTTCATTTATTTGGTCTTTTAGTTTTTTACCTTGCTCCTTTGTAACATATTTTTTTGTCATTTCAGTTTCTTTTTTTTTTTTATGAGTGGTGCTGTATTCCAGTCTTACTGTTTGTTTGGCCTGAGGTGTCCAGCACTGGAGTTTGCAAGCATTTGGATAGAACCAGGTGTTGGTGCTGAGATTAGGATGTCTGGGAGGTCTCACTGGGGTCTGTGGTTCTCTGTTATTCCAGTGGTTTGGATTCGGAGCTCCCACCACAGGAGCTTGGGCTGACCTCTGGCCTGTGATGCACGATCCCGCAAGCTGTGTGGCACAGCAAAAAACAAAACAAAACAAAACCAAAAAAAAAAAAAGAAAGAAAAAAAGGAGGAGTAAAATATCAAAGAATAAAAACAAAATAAAATTCCAAAAGTAAAAAATACATTAGGAAAAGTAAAAATATAATTGAAACAACTGCAACAAGTAAAATAAAACCACAACAGAAAAAAGAAGAAAAGGGGGGGCTGGGGGGAATGAGCCAAAAGGAGAGAACAATAAAAGTGTAATGAATAAAATAAAATTAGAGAAATAAAATATTTATTAGAAAAATCAAAATATAAATGAAACAATGAATCAGCAAAGTAAAGCAGAACCCCAATTTAAAAGAGAAAAGAAGAAGAAAAAAAAACCTCGACTATGGGGGCGGAGTTTAGGCGGGGGTTGAACTTAGGCAGGGGTGGGGCTTATGGTCAGGTGGGACCTAGGCAGGTGTGAGGGTGATCTTTGTGGGGCAGGGCCTAGACTCAGGACCCATGCAGCTGGAAAAGGTGTTGGTGGTGGGGCCTAGGTGGGGTGACTTCAAGCATGGGTGGGGCCTCTGCTTAGGACCTGCCCTGAAGGGGAGAGGCAGCAAGTGGAAAGGAGCGCCTCTGGAGTGTGGAGTTCCCGAGTTTGGAGGTGGGGCCCTGATGAGGGTGTGTGGGTGGGGTTTTGGCCCAGCACATTGGACGGTGTCTCAGAGGGGGTCTCCGAGTGGAGAGGTACGGCCCTGCGTGGGGGTGTAGGGATGGGGATTCGGTTCTGCACAGTAGGAGGGAGGCTCTGAGGGCAGAGGATTAGGCCTGGGAGCCCAACAGGCTCCTTGGTGCCTAAATGGACAGGGAAAGCACTGGCCCCATTCCCTTCCATTCCTCCACACTCCCTCCCACTCTCTCCCCCAGGGTCTCCCCCATCCCTGCTGGACTCCTAACCGTGGGTGGGTCTCTCTGGGTGTAGGAACTCCTCCCCTCCCCCAGCCACCCCTTGGGTGCCCAGTCCTGGAGGTCTGGCCTTTACTTTTGCTTCCCCTTCCCTCCCTCCCATTCCCTCAGGACCCATGTGGCTAGCGGGGGCCTAGGTGGGCAGAGGATCAGTCCTGGGATCTCAGCAGGTTCCCGGGGGCCCAAGTGGGCAGGGGAAACCTGGCCACACTCCCTTGTCATCCTCTGCCCTCCCAGTGGTTCCCCAATTTCCCCCTTCGGGTGTGGGATCCCTTCCCCTCCTCCAGCAGCCCCTCAGGGTCACCAGTCCTATCCCACCTCCACTTCTCCACCCTCTTCACTCCCCCCATGCCCCACATCCTACCCGGTTGCTGGTGGTTCCTCCGGTCCCCTTAGGTGTCCATGGTCACCCACCGGTGCCTGGTAGGTGCCCTATTTGTGAGGAGACATGAATTCTGCCTCCTCCTTATCTGCCATCTTGACTCCGCACCCAATGTCTATACCATTTTTTAAGATTCCACATATAAGTGATGTCATATGATACTTGCCTTTCTCTGTCGACTTACTTCACTCAGTGTGACAGTCTCTAGGTCCATCCATGTTTCTGCAGATAGCATTACTTTGTTCTTTTTTATGGCTCAGTAATATTCCATTGTATATATGTACCCCATCTTCTTTATCCTTTCCTCTGTTGATGGACATTTACATTGCTTCCATGTCCTGGCTATTGTAAATAGTGTTGTAATGAACATTGGGGTGCATGTATCTTTTCGAATTATGGTTTCCTCTGGATATATGCCCAGGAGTGGGATTGCTGGATCCTACTCCAGCAATTTTAGTAGCTCTATTTTTAGTTTCTTAAGGAACCTCCATACTGTTCTCCATGGTGGTTGTACCAATTTACATTCCCACCAACAGTGTAGGAGGGTTCTCTTTTCTCCACACCCTCTCCAGCATTTATTTTCTGTAGATTTTTTTGCTGATGGCCATTCTGACTTGTGTGAAGTGATACCTTGTTGTAGTTTTGATTTGCATTTCTCTAATAATTAGTGACGTTGTGCATCTTTTCATGTGCTTTTTGGCCATCTGTATGTCTTCTTTGCAGAAATGTCTATTTAGATCTTCTGCCCATTTTTTGATTGGATTGTTTGTTTTTTTGATATTGAGCTGCATGAGCTCTTTGTATATTTTGGAGATTAATTCCTTGTCATTTGCTTCATTTGAAAATATTTTCTCCCATTATATAGGTTGTGTTTTTGTTTTGTTTATGGTTTCCTTTGCTATGCAAAAGCTTTTAAGTTTAATTAGGTTCCATTTGTTTATTCTTATTTTTATTTTCATTACTCTAGGAGGTGGATCAAAAAAGATCCTGCTGCAATTTATGTCAGAGAGTGTTCTGCCTATGTTTTCTCCTAAGAGTTTTATAGTATCTGGCCTTACATTTAGGTCTTTAATCCATTTTGGGTTTATTTTTGTGTATGGTGTTAGGGAGTATTCTAATTTCATTCTTTTACATGTAGCTGTCCAGTTTTCCCAGAACCACTTACTGAAGAGACTGTCTTTTCTCCATTGTATATTCTTGCCTCCTTTGTCACAGATTAGGTGAACATAGGGTGTGGGTTTATTTCTGGGCTTTCTATCTTGTTCCATTTATCTATATTTCTGTTTTTGTGCCAGTACCATACTGTTTTGATGTCTGTAGCTTTGTCATATAGTCTGAAGTCAGGGCACCTGAATCCTCCAGCTCTGTTTTTCTTTCTCAGGATTGCTTTGGCTATTTGGGGACTTCTGTGTTTTCCTATATTTTGAAAGCTCACTGTAGCTAGAGTAGTGGGAATTGAGTCAAGGTGGTGGGAATGAAGGCAGGGGAAGTTTGAAAAGACTCCAGGAAGAAAAGATGAGTTTGGAGGGAAAACCTCCATTTGAGGCAGCTTATCTGGTAAAATGCTAAGACTAAGTGGCTGTTTTGCTAACGGAGGCAAGGGGATGGGAGGGAGAGACTCATGGTGACTATGAGACTCAGGCCTGGGTGACTGTAGGTGGTGACACAGGAATAGGCAAGAGAAGGAGGAGAACAGGGGGCCCTGGAGAGGAGAGAGCAAATGTCTGTAAGGGGCTGAGAATGAGCTAAGTTTGGGAGTGTCTGTGAATCATCCTGGAAGACAAGTTTAATAGGCAGAAGAATATATGGTTCTAGTGTTTGAAAATGTCAGTAAGTGGTTTTGTATATTGTCTCTGCCCACTGGGAAATCTAATTCAACATTCCCAGATTTTGCAGCTAGGCTAACTCCTGAAAATAGAGGAGGAAAAGAGATGGAGAGAAGAAAAGCATATATTATTTCATCAGCTAGAAATCCAAGCCTCTAATAGTCGGTGCTTTGGGAGCTGAGATAACTAGGAAGCATCACTGCAGATCAATTTTCCCCACAGTTCTGCTGGGAATCACAATCCCGCATTGTAAAGAAATACTGATGTAGGCAATAATGCTACAAATGACTTACCTAAAAGATGATTTTAAAACAGAAAGCTCTCTGCAAGTGTCACTCAGCCTAAAAGGAGTTGAGTCATCTAGGATGAAAAATTCAGACCATGCATCATTTACTCTTCCTGTTGGCTGTCACATGAAGATGTGCTAAGATATTGATCCCTGCAGCTCTTGCCTGGGGTTGTTTAAACCATACATCCCTAATTACCTTGGACCTGGAGTGGCCTCATGGAGCCTACCTAATGGTTTTGACCAGAAAATCATAATTTTTTAGATATGCCATGATGTGAAAAATGTTGGGAAGCATTTTGTAAGGTAAGATTAGAGTCAACATTCATTCACTAACGAGTATTTATCAAGTCCTATTCTATTCCAAGTACATGGTATTGAGCTCCTTTTTATAGAGTTTCATAACAAAAGACAACCTTAAATTAACAATAGTCAACTAAATACTTTGAGACAGAATAAGAAAACGCTTATTAAGGGAGCATAGGTTGTTTTTTCATTTAAGTACATTTTGGACTTCTTTTCATGTATGTACAGGTCATGGTGGGAGAAGCAAGGTATACAATGTTTAACTTTTTCTGTAATTCCTCAAATAGTTCTTCAAAGAAAGCATGTATTCAAATGCTTAGTGAATGAAGGAATGAGATAATCTGAGACTTATCATCATTAACCCATCTGTTGCATAAATAAGAATGAGTTTTAGCTCTGAGATAGGTACTACAATGGTTGTTGGATACAGTGAATTGAAAACTCTCTCCATCTCTAAAAGGATGCTGTGTTCTCAGGGAAACACCCATGGAAATAACTGTGATAATGGAGTCAGGTGTGCTCATGGGCACCAGTATCAAGTGTTTCTGGAGCACAGAGATGCTCAGGAGGATTTCAGCCAAATGATGGGGAGGAATAAGAGCTTTCTCTTGCTTCTTTCTTTGAAGTCCCAGGTTTGATAGTTTGCTTCTTTTTATATACATTTTCACTTTTAGGACAAAGTTTATACTCTAAATCAGGGGTCCCCAACCCCCGGGCCACGAGCTAGTACTGGTCCATGGCCTGTTAGGAACCAGGCCTCACAGCAGGAGGTGAGCAGTGGGTGAGTGAGCGAAGTTTCATCTGTATTTATAGCCGCTCCCCATCGCTCGCATTACTAATTGTGCTCCGCCTCCTGTCTGCATTATGGTGAGTTGTATAATTATTTCATTATATATCACAATGTAATAATAATAGAAATAAAGTGCACAATAAATGTAATGCGCTTGAATCATCCCTAAACCATCCCCACCCCCGGTCCGTGGAAAAATTGTCTTCCACAAAACTGGTCCCTGGTGCCAAAAAGCTTGGGGACCACTGCTCTAAATGTTTCGGGTGGCCAATATCATGCAAAATATATTGTCGTAGGTACACACTGAATACTTACTGGAGGGTTTTCTCAGCCATCCCCTCTCTGGGAACTGCCACTATGGTCCTGCCATTCATAAAGTCACCAAAGTGGATCTTTGGGAATCCTTTCATAAAATGGAACTCCATCTCATGACCAGGGAGTCACCTGATACAAACTATTAGAATCTCTTTCCTAGAATACTTTCCTAGAATACTAAAACTGAGACCCAGAGCATTTTCTCTGGGAACTGGACCTCACATCTAGTCAGGAGCCAGTGGAAGTCTTACCCACCATGTGGACATTAGAACAAAGGAAACCAGTCCACACCCAGAGAATAAAACATGCATACACGGAGGAGAAATCAAAGATGGAGAGAAAATTCCAGTGATTTTGTACCCTCCATTCCTGACCCTTCCAGAAGTCCAGTAGCATCTGTGCCTTTAAACCTAAGACATTTGGGGGGATTTTTATAATAAAGTTCCATTTTCTACTTAGGTTAGTTAGAATTGGTTTCTGTAGTTTAAAAAAGAAGAATCCTAAATAACTGTAGTAAACATCTATTGTTTACCTCCTCAAAATTCTTTCACGACTCCACCACCTTCCACTTTTCTACCAGCATCTAGATATTTCTTCGGGGGAGTTTTTATTTTAACATTCTTAATGATTATGGTGGGTGAAGTAGGTAGGGCTGGCCTTACCCTCAGGCCCAGGGAAGAGCCCTCACTGCCAATCGGCTAAGCCCTTGCTTTTGTCACAGTGGTCAGTTTCAGCGGGGGCCTGTGAACACCCCCCTTCCCCCCAGCACACGTAAGTGGATGGGAGAGGAGATTCTAGGACAAACACCCCCACTCACAGGTGGGAGAGTGATGGAGATGTTGCCACTTCCTCTAGACATTGTGGCAGGAGAACGTGAAGTCTGGAATTCCTGCAGATCTTCCCGTGATGAAGGAAGTCAGGCAGAGGACAAGGTGGCACAGAGAAGCAGATACAGGGTGGCCTCTTGATCAGATCACGACCGAACGAAACACCGAGGCTGAACATTTCCTTTTTTCCCTCTTTCTTCAGTTTGGTTGAATCATTTGAGTCAGATTTGCTACTTCTAAACCAAAGCATCATAACCAACAGTAAGGCATTGAGAACATTTCCCCCAGGTCTTCACTTCTTTTGCTAACATCTTGGAGCCTGAAAAACCTCCTTATCTGTAGACTCTGGATCTATAAACTGAGTCGCCTCTGGGCTGTTCTTTGGGAAATGTTGATCTGATAGCATTGCTCTTGCTTGGCTGTCACAGTGAGACTCCATTTGGATGGGCCACAGTAACCACTGGGGAACAGAATGTGACAGATAAGCAAGAGAACAGGAGATGTGCTCTTTAGATTGGGCATCTCCTAAGATAATGTTATGTACTTATTTAAAGAAACCTCAGAAGCTTTAGTTTCGAGAACACTATTTTTTGTGAATACTGTCAACTCACAGTTTTAGGTTTTTAGGCTTTGAGTGAGGATTCGGAAACCTTCTGGCAAGGCATGTTGTAGATGAAATTGCACCCCCTGAAGCAGACCACTTGCTCCACAAACTGTTCAATGGTGGTCTTTGACTTAGAGAGTCATTTGTTGTAGAAAGGGATGATAAACATTTTTGATAACTTAAAATCAGACTGTCCCTCTAGAAAGTGATCAGATACTCTGTGACTGAGCTCGTCTTCCTATCCAGTGAGGCTACCTCTGAGAGTGAATTGTGCATTCTTTTGTCAGCACCAAGCACTGGACGCTCATTCCTCTCTGGAGGTTCCCAGAACTCTCATTTCCTGTAAACATAGACAAGTTAAAATTCCTCTCCCTTTTCTTCCTCCTTTAACAACTTCTCCCTCCCTCTCCCTTTGTTTTTTATTCTAGCAAACCTAGGGAATATTTTTCACTGGAAATATCCATCTATCTTTAAGCTTCTCATGATAAAACCAATATATTGACTATGAACCCATCCAGCCAAATCTTTATTCATCCTTAACTTCAACTACCAGAAACCTTGTAGATAAACGAGCCTAAATGATCCGTTTACCAACTTCTCTATTTCATGTTCTGGAAATCTGGTGTTTCCTGTAAAAGCTATTTTTATATTTCCAAGATACATGATGACAAGTGTTAGCTGCCTTATATTTCCTTGGAAGATGAGTAAACTTGGACAAAGGTGTTTTATGTGTTTTCTAGACTGTTTGTTCCTTTGTCACAGGATTGTTCTGGTATATTGGAAACTCAAATGCTTGACAAGACATGCTGTCAGTATGACTGGTTAAAAGAGCTGGTTTAAAACCTCTTTATCAGACACCATGACAGAATTTAGAGAAAAATAATCACTTTCCTTTTTCATAGAGGGACATTTAGAAGTCACATTCTAGACAATAACTTCTTAGGGTGCTGTGATCTATAAGACTTGAGGCTGTTTCAAGTTTAGAAAAGAATTTTATGATGCAATGTTCTTTCCTATAATACATGAAATGCTGGATGCAGCTGTCAAAGAATGAAAACAAGGCAACTGCACAGAGAGGTTTAGCGGCTTGCCCAATGTCACACAGACAGTAAGTGGTAGAGCAGGAGTTCAAGCTCAAGTCCTCCTGACCCCAATATCTAGGCCTGCCTTTAGCCACAAGAGTAAGGATTGCAGAGACTGAGCACTTCTTGTGAGCCAGGCACAGCTTCACATGCGGCAACTCAACAGTAACTTCTCTTGCTTTACAGTGAGATGCTTGAGAGTGGGAATTGTATCTTTATTTCTGCATGTCTTGTGCCTATGCAGTGTGGTATCTCAAAAACTTGTAGTTTAAATAGACCCCCAGTGGGCCTAAGATATTGGGTGGGATTTGGATGGAAGTGAAGCTGGGAGTGGGGGCTTGGGAGAGGACCTGCTCTTGTGATAAAGAGGAGAATTTTTTAAAATTGGGGTAAGCACACTTAATATGGGATCTACTCTCTTAAATTTTTAAGTATGTGTTATATAGCAGATTTCTAGAGCTTATGTAACTGAAACTTTAGACCCATTGGAGAGCAACTCCCCATTTCCCTTCCCCAGCCTCTGGCAGGCACCCTTCTACCTCTGCTTCTATGAGTCTGACTGTTTTCTTTTCTTTTTTTTTTTTTTTTTTTGTGGTACACGGGCCTCTCACTGCTGCGGCCTCTCCCATTGCGGAGCACAGGCTCCGGAGTCTGACTGTTTTTGATTTCTCATGTAAGTGGAATCATGCGGTATTTGTCCGTGTCTGGCTCACTTCGCCTAGCAGGATGTGCTCCAGGTTCATCCATGTTGTTTCATAGAGCAGGACTTCAAGCAGCAAAGATTTCTAATAAGAATAACTGCCATGCACTGATGCTGCTGTTCATACCTCACAGGTTGTGGCAGAGGATGTGGGATGCTTTCTCCCCATTTCCCGTAGCAAACCCCTTGATTTTTAGCTCAGCCCACATGCAGAAGTGGTGTCTGCTGCTTCCAGGAAATGTCCTAAAGAGTAGGAGCCTCACACCGGTCAGAATGGCCATCATCAAACAGACTGCAGATAACAAATGCTGGACAGAGTGTGGAGAAAAGGGAACCCTCCTGCACTGTTGGTGGGAATGTAAATTGGTGCAGCCACTGTGGAGAACAGTATGGAGGTTCCTCAAAAAACTAAAAATAGAACTAACAATGACCCAGCGATTCCACTTCTGAGAATATATATCCGAAGAAAACAAAAACCCTAGTTTGAAAAGATACATGCCCTCCAATGTTCACAGCAGCATAATTTACAATTGCCAAGGTATGGAAGCAACGTAGGTGTCCATCAACAGATGAATGCATAAGCAAGAGGTGGTACATGTATACAATGGAATATTACTCAGCCATAAAAAATGAAATTTTGCCATTTGCACCAACATGAATGGACTTGGAGGGTATCATGCTTAGTGAAATGTCAGATGAAGACAAATACTGTATGATATCACTTATCTGTGGAATCTAAAAAATACAACAAACTAGTGAATAAAACAAAAAAGAAGCAGACTAGTTTGATACAGAGAACAAACTAGTGGTTACCAGTGGAAAGAGGGAAGGAGGCAGGGGCACCATAGGGGTAGGGGATTAAGAGGTACAAACTACTATGTATAAAGTAAATAAGCTACAAGGATATATTGTACAACACAGGGAATATAGCCAATATTTTATAATAACTATAAATGGAGTGAAACCTTTTAAAAAGAGTAAGTACATCCCCTTGTTTTCTGCCTGTGTCCTGCGTGGAAGGGGGACTGAACCATGAGGGAAGCTTGAGGCAGAGGCAACCAAGTAGATGCAGTCTGAGTCTCTGACACTACAAAAGGCCATGCCTGTCCTGAGATGCATATCTTTGTACACTTGAACGTGAGAGTGTACAAGGAAACTTCTTTCTTGTTTAAGCCAGTTATTTTTTAAATGCTATTCATAGCTGAAACAATCCTAACTAATACACATCATTTCATTTGGTCCTGACAATAACCCTCTGAGATAGGTACGGTGATTATCTCCATTTGTGGGGGAAGAAATTGAGTCCCAGAGAATCTAAGTAACTTTCTCAGGGTCACACAGCTCCTGGGTGCTCAAGCTGGGATTCTAACATCCCCTCTGAGGCACCAAAGTATATTCATCATAAAACATCGCTACTGGTCTTATATCTCTAGTTTTTTAATAAGACTAAATGACAGGTCTGCCCCTTTAGGGGCCCATTTAGTAAATGTGTAGAGTTCAGTGCAAAGCCCTTGCCCCAATCAATCAGATACCTATTGATACGTAATGTTTTGGTGAGGATGTTTTTGACTTTGTTACTGAAAATCCAATTAAAACTGGATTGAACAGTTAAGACTTTTGTTATCTGACATAAAAGGAGTTCAGACGCAGAGTGGTCTTCTGGGTCGGTTGATTCAGCAGCTAAGTGATGTTACCAAGATCAGTGGTCTTTTCACCTCTACACTGTGGTCCATAGCATCAACTTCACCCAGATTTTCTTTTTTGGCCCGCACTGCGCGGCTTACGGTGTATCTTAGTTCCCTGATCAGGGATTGAACCTGTGCCCCCTACAGTGGAAGCGTGGAGTCCTAACCACTGTACCGCCAGGGAAGTCCCACATCAGCTTCCTCTAGATGTTGGTCCTTCTTGTGGTAACAAGAAGGCTGCTTGTTGCAATCAGGATTACCCACTTTCTTATTCACATCTAGCAGAAAGAGAGAAGGCGTTTTCTCATATTTCTTTCAAAATTGAGTACAACTTTCTCAGAAGCCTCCCACCAACATTCTCCTGTCCAGTAGCAGTTGGGTGTAGATCTATCTGAGCTGAAGGCAGATATCAATATCGAAAAATGATAATCGGAGCCGTGAGAGTGCATGAAATGCAGGGCTGCCTGCTGGCAAACGCATCTTTCGTGGTGTTTAGAAAAGAACTCTCCCTCGGGGCCAAATCATTAGAAAGCTGTGCTGCATCCCTCCCTCCCACAAGGTCAACTCTGCTCCTACACTAACCAGGACTCCAGCTGGGACTAAATTCCCCTCCTCCTTGATCAGGTGCCTTTGTATCAGACACTCCCTTCATAACCAACCAGATACCAACAGAGAGGAGATGGTCCAGGAAAGTGGGAGACTGAGGAAAGAGAGACCCTTGGTTGGAAGCACAAGGAGGACATGTTCTTTGTGTAGCACAGGGTCCAGGACTGTAGTGATGCTTGTGCTGTGACAGGTCCACAGCAGAGTTGGTCTGTCCCCTCCGTCATCCTATATCCTCCACCTCTATTAACACAGCCCAACCCTGCATTCAATTTTGGGGAACCACCATCAACTTTCGATTTATGTCAACTTGACTCTTGGTTTTTCAGAAGGGTTTCTTCTCAGATGCATTCCTATCAGGCAAAGAGGTTTAGAAGAAGAGCCTGGAAGTTAGCAAAAGAGACCACGAAGGTGAGGTCAGAGTGTCAGGAGAGTAGCCAAGAACACCCAGTGCTTCAATCTTGCAGTTCATTAACGGTGTGTGGACATTGGGGCATGAGAATCTCATTTCTTGGGTGACATACTGAGGGTATATTGATGCATTTAAACTCATGGCCCCGTTTCTAGCATCTTGAAGGTATTCTGCACATAAGACTTTGATATATGGAGGCGGATGGTCCATCCCTATTACCTGGTCCTCTGTCTCTCGGAAGCAGTGAAATGCACAGATGCTGCAACTCGCCCCTGGGCACTGCTTCCAGGACTGGTCCCTCTCTCCTCCACCACCTCTTTCGTCCACCACCTCCTCTGCGTGCTGCGCTTGTTGGCACGCTCCTCCCAGGACTCCGTGCCCCTCTACCAGCCCCTCAATCTTTTTCTTGCTTTCTTTTTTTTTGCAAAGCAAAAAAGGAGCGGGTGGAGGGAGTTGCAGTCTCTACCTGTGTATATGAGGGCAGGTAACCCTAATGCAGGTCCCTTGGGTCCCCTGGTTTTTGTGCCTAAAGGCGGACGCTGGGGGAAAGATCAAAATCTCTCTCCTTAGCCTCAGGCAGACAGTTCTGTTCTTTTTCAGGTTGTAAACCACGTGTCCTCAAAAGATTGTGATTCCTAAATCAGCTCCATGGGATGTTGGGGTAACAGAATTTCCTCTTAGAATCCGGCAATACAGTGCCTGTCAATCATAGACTTTGGTGTTTCGCATTTTTCTCTTGATGTCTTCACAGGCACTTCAGGGGACATGGCAAAATACTATTTAGAGAACGTTGGCAAACGGTCATTTAAAACTGGACTCTTAGCCACAGTATTTAGAGAACTACATCTATAAAGCCACCCAAAATAATTTTTCTCTTTAGAAATGGAAAGAAGTCATCATTACTGGTTTGACCAGGTGCCTGTTTAAATGACTAAATCCACCTCGACTTAATGACTGATCTTATTAGAAGTTAATACATAGTTTTAAGCCATCACTTTCTCTTCAGCTCTAAAAAACTGTTGCCTGCCTTCTATATGAATTAAATGTATCTTGAGCGACCTACTTGTACCCATACTTCTTTATCAAGCCTTCCCTGATATCAGCACTTACTGGATCAGAGAATTGCCTCTTAGTAAGTAAATGTGGACTTGTAACATCGACCAATATTTTCATTGCGTAAGAATTTATTTTCCCCTCAACTAAATTCCTCAAAGGCTAGAATTGTAATGTATATATATTTGCTTTAACTTTTTCCAAATATTGATTGCATCTCCTTTCGAATTTCTGTCCCTACTGATATCAACCTAGTTTGAATTTTCATTTTTTCATACCTGCACAATTGTAATCTGTCTTTCTTGCAATTTCTCCTCATCTCAATCTACCCTACATGAACTGGCCAAGTCAGACTTGTTGAGGACAGTTCTCGTCTTGTTACTCTCTTGCACAAAAATGGTCTAAAAATATTCTCTGTATTTTTTTTTAACAATAAAGTACAAAATCTTTAACCAGGTGGGTTTTATCAGGGGGTTGATAATGGCTTTTTAAAAAACTGAGGTATAGTTGATTTGCAATATTGTGTTAGTTTCAGGTGTACAGCTAAGTGATTCAGTTGTGCATATGTATGTATAATTTTTCAGATTCTTTTCCATTATAGGTTATTACAAGATATTGAATATAGTTCCCTGTGCTATACAGTAAATCCTTGTTGCTTATCTATTTTGTATATAGTAGTGTGCATCTGTTAATCCTACACTCCTAATTTATCCCTCTCTCTCCTTCCCCTTGGGTAACCATAAATTTGTTTTCTATGTCTGTGAGTCTGTTTCTACTTCATAAACAAATTTATTTGTATTATTTTTTAGATTCCACATATAGGTGATATCATACAATATTTGTCTTTCTCTGTTTGACTTACTTCATTCAGTATGATATTCTCTAGTTCCATCCATGTTGCTGCAAATGGCATTATTTCATTCTTTTTATGGCTAATATTCCATTGTATACATGAACCACATCTTCTTTATCCATTCCTCTGTTGATGGACACAGGTTGCTTCCATGTGTTGGCTATTGTAAATGGTGCTGCAGTGAACACCGGGCTGCATCTAATTACATATTTCTAACTGTGTATCTTTTCTGTTTGTCTTTTCCGGATATATGCCCAGGAGTGGGATTGCTGGATCATATGGTAGCTCTAGTTTTAGTTTTTTAAGGAACTTCTCTACTGTTTTCTGTAGTGGCTGTACCAATTTACATTCCCACCAACAGTGTAGGAGTGTCCAGATGTTTTTAAATAACACTGGTCCAGTGGCCTCTTTTTTGACATTCCCCTAAGCATTTTTTTTTTGCATTTAATTTTTTTAATGTAATTTTACTTATTTATTTTTTCCTTTTTTTTTTTTTACATCTTTATTGGAGTATAATTGCTTTACAATGGTGTGTCAGTTTCTGCTTTATAACAAAGTGAATCAGTTATACATATACATATGTTCCCATATCTCTTCCCTCTTGCGTCTCCCTCCCTCCCACCCTCCCTATCCCACCCCTCTAGGTGGTCACAAAGCACCGAGCTGATCTCCCTGTGCTATGCGGCTGCTTCCCACTAGCTATCTACCTTACGTTTGGTAGTGTATATATGTCCATGCTACTCTCTCACTTTGTCACAGCTTCCCCTTCCCCCTCCCCATATCCTCAAGTCCCCTAGCATTTTGAATTGTTTGACTCGAACTTATTTTTTTCAAAACTCTTTTCTCCCATAGCTTCTCGGATAGCATTCTCTCTTGACTCTGCTACTGTCTCTGTTAACTGCTTCTCAGTCTCTTTCACTGGATCTCCACATGTCTCTGAAATGCTGATAGCCTCTAACAGATGCTCAGCCTCTTCTGTTGCCTCTCCACACTACAGGCTCTTCTTGGGGGACCTAATTTGTTCTCACGCATTGACTTATACAGACACAGTGAGAACTCCAGAGTCTTAGTCTTCAGGCCTGACTTATCCACCTGGCTCCAAATGTGCATTCTGAAATGCCTGGAGAAAAAAAAAAACATATGTCGGGCTTCCCTGGTGGCGCAGTGGTTGAGGGTCCGCCTGCCGATGCAGGGGACGCGGGTTCGTGCCCCGGTCCGGGAAGGTCCCACATGCCGCGGAGCAGCTGGGCCCGTGAGCCATGGCCGCCGAGCCTGCGCGCGTCCGGAGCCTGTGCTCCGCAACGGGAGAGGCCACAACAGTGAGAAGCCCGACAAAAACATATGTCTACATCTCCAATGGTGGAAAGTAATTTCACTTTTAAATTTAGAGAAAATCTGTTCTTCTTGTCTGTAAATGATATGGAAACAGTCATCAGTAGTAACTCTAAGTTCCATAAGCGATGAAGAAGAGAGAAGGACAGCTGGCAAGTGGGTTTACTTTTGACTTGGGCACTTATTCGCCGTATAACCTTAAAAAAGGCACCTAAACTCCGGGGACCTCAGTTTGGAGTCTTTAAAATATGGGCTAATCTAGTTGAGGCAGCTGGTGTGGAGGGAAGTAACTTGAGTCGGAAGTCTCATCTGAGTTCTGTTCCAAATGAGCAAAGCGACACTGGCAAGTCATTTCAGCTCCCCAGTTCTTCCTCTCTTGTGAAATAAGGAGATTGGATTTGTTCCTCTTTCTATTAAAAACCTACTCTATATCCCATTATCTTATTGTAAGGTTCACGTGGGTGTCAAAGTGCTTTGTAAACTGTGAGTTATTATACAATTCTAAGGTCTTCTTAGCAGTATGAATAATAAAGTTGGCACTGAAGATGAGGGACTAAATAATCAAGAACTGCTAGGTTTGGGGGTTCCATTAGGATCTATGAAGTCATTTGAGTTCATGAGCAATTTTTCCCCCAAAATATAAATGTTGAATTAAAACATTTAAATGTCAAAATGGATGCAAGCTCTTATACCACTTTTGAAGTTGGAGCCTATTTATTTGTTTATTTTTTGTCATGAAGCTGTCTGTTTCCTGGGTTGATGGTTTTCAAAGGACTAAGTTTTTCATACTTTAAGAGCTTAGGAGAAGCATGTCTATTACTTTCTTCCACTGGCAGGAATACCAGGAGCCCCAGCTATCCTGAGAAAAGACAAGGAGCCAAGAGCAATTTTTAAGTTCACATATTAATTATTATTATTATTATTTTTTGGCCTCACCGTCGCGACATGTGGGTGGAAGCATGGATTCTTTTTTCGGTACGCGGGCCTCTCACTGTTGTGGCCTCTCCCGTTGCGGAGCACAGGCTCCGGACGCGCAGGCTCAGCGGCCATGGCTCACGGGCCCAGCCGCTCCGCGGCATGTGGGATCTTCCCGGACCGGGACATGAACCCATGTCCCCTGCATCGGCAGGCGGACTCTCAACCACTGAGCCACCAGGGAAGCCCGGAAGCGTGGATTCTTAACCACGGGACCACCAGGGAAGTCCCAAGAGCAATTTTTAAGTTAAAAATAGAGTCAGTGAATTGCTATTAAGCAATAATTACTAATTATTAGTAATTAGTAATAATAATACTAATAAATAATAATAACTTAATAATTACTAAGTAAATTAGTAATAATTACTAATATTTATTGTTTATAATAATTGAGCACTGGTAGCCTAATTACTTGTAATATACCCCTAAACGGGACACTGTAGTGTACCCCACACTTAGTAAGAGGATAGATGCCATTATTTACTGTTTTTCTTACTTCTGGCAGTTCTCCTCTTCACAGGTATCATTAAGCTTTTTTTACTTTAAATGAATGATTAACGAGATTATCCACTATGAACTGAGTACAACCAGGAGGAGTACTTGCAACAGGAAAGTATATAAATCTAGTAAAAGATAAAGAGAACTGTATCATGTAGAAATCTTGAGATGCAGTAAGGAGATCAGTTACTATATGACTCAGAATTCTCCAAAGTTTTCCAGGTGAAAAGAGATTCTAACCCTTCTAGATTTATGTAACTTCTCTGTTCCTATTTCTGTTGCATTCAAGGACCAGTTGAATGGTCAACCAAAGTTTTCATCTTTTCCTCTAAGCAGTGATTGTAGAAGAGATTTGAATAGCTGCCTCTCCTTACCCCAATTTCCAGTCTGACCCAGGGTGAACACACACACACACACACACACACACCACACACACACACACACACACGCACGCACACACAATAAGCCTGCGTGAAAAGGAAGTCAATCCATTTGGAAGTTTAACCAATCTAGGCAATTTATTTGACACGACATCTTGTCATGATTTTATCCAGCTTGAGTCTTCTAACCCTGTAATGCTAATTTTACAACAATAAGGCAAGACAGTTTTAAAACATCATCAATTCCAAAATAAATATCCATGTTTTGTCTGCCCTATGCTCATAGTGTATCTAAAATCTGTCTTTTATTTCATCAAAACTTTTTATTTACTTCAGATATTTGTTTTGTTTTTACTTCAAACAACAAATCTTTTCTACTTAAGCAAAGGGATCAATTAATCTGCCTTTAAAAAGATACTCTTTTAATTTCTTTATCTATCTGGGTGATGCAGAAGGTGTTCTTTCTGAGCCCGAGCATATTAATTTTTCAGCGGTTCCCACTGCGCTGATGAAGAGTTCCAGACAGGGTATTCACTAATTATTTTCGGCAGTAGCCTCACTCACAGTATTAGCTGTCAGATTCGCTGCCAAGATTCCTTTGTTATTGGCCTTAGTAAGACCAACCTGGGTTTATGTTTCATGGCCGTTACGTAGGCTGTCGTGTATGCCCTGCCCGGAGAGGAAGTGAAGAATATCACCGTCCTTTACAAGTTGTAATTCCTGATGCTGTGAACCATTTCCCAGCTCTTCCTTAGTCATTTCCTTTCAACTCTTGGGCAATGTTTGTTTCATTTCTTAGACTTGGTTGGGTAGCTAGTTAACACTGAGACATGCAAATGGTTTCTTTTTTTTTTCATTTTTAATATGTTTTATTTGTAAATGTATTTGTGTATAACACATCATTTCCAAGATACATGGGCAGTTTGTTTTCACTTTTCTTTTTTTAAAATTAATATTTTATTGGAGTATAGTTGATTTACAATGTTGTGTTAGTTTCTGCTGTACAGTAAAATGAGTCAGTTATATATACACATATATCCACTGTTTTTTAGATTCTTTTCCCATATAGGTCGTTATAGAGCATGGAGTACAGTTCCCTGTGCTATACAGTAGGTTCTTGTTAGTTATCTATTTTATGTATAGTAGTGTGTATATGTCAATCCCAGTCTCCTGCAAATGGTTTCTTTGTATTGTCATTTGCTTTCAAGAAGAGTTTGCTGTCCAGGAGAGCTACATGGGTTAAAGATTTATGAGGCTGCACCTAAGATTTTTTATCTTTTTGTGTTTCCAGACTCTAGTTAACTGAAGGTATTACCATCAGTCAATGGCAGATCACTCAAATTTTATATGAATCAATTTTACTTCTGCTATCCAGACTGGCGCTGCAGGATATGTTCACCTTGACCCTTGGGGTAGGGGTGGGGAGGTGGAAGGAGGGGAATGGCATTGGTGTGGCTGGACCTGGAAACCTCGAGCCATTCATTAGCCTATTTATGAGGTAGCAGCATGCATGACATCTGTGCCAGATGGTCTGTGAAATGGAGAAAGCATGCATACACTTTATTGTCTGCGTTTGGGTGAGTAGTATTGGGTGGATAAGAAGAAATTAGGAATAAAAGCCCAAGAAATGACTAAAATTTGTCTTAGGTAATCTAATAATGTTTTCTCAACTAAGATAAAAATATACAAGCATGAGGTCTTTTGGTAAATTCTATATATGACATTTCTCTATGGGATAGATTTGCTTATGTGTTCATTTAACCACACTTATTAGGCATCTGCCATGTGCCTCAATCTGTGCTAACTATTGGTAATTAAATATGTAAAATATATATTACATGTTATATATGTGTGTGTGTGTATATGTATATAAAATGTATATGTATAATTTCTTTTGAGGAAGTCACAGTCTAGTGAAAGGATAGACATTGTGTGTAATGTGACAGTGGCCGAGCAGAGTCCCGCCCAGGTCCTGGTGTGTGGTCTTTCCTTCTCCTTCTCTACCTGCCATCAGGGTGACCACGACCGCCATCTCTTTCAGGTGGGAGGCGTGCCTGTGAGTATTCTAGGTCACTGAAAAGGGAATTTCCAAAATAGCACAGTTAAGAAGGGGCCGTCCTGTGGAAAACCTACACCCAAAGTGATGGGGAGAATGGCTATAACTTCACTTCTCCCAGGATGGCAGCCAGTGTTCTCTGGAGTTCTGAGGTGGATCCACCGGCTTGGGTCACCTGCTAAGCGACAGCTTGCATGGTGATGGGCAGTTCCCTACTCCTCTCCATGTAATTATCCTAGTTCTTGTTGTAGTTTCTCTTCTCCACATAACCCTGGGTGGGGTTGGAGAGGATGTACGTAAGTTAGAAGAGCCAGTGTGTGCTCTAAAGAAGGGAGCTGGGCCAACTGCATATCTTGGAAATAATTCTGTGCTGCCTCCTTAGGTTCTCCTTTTAAAATTTTTCTCTAAAGTGGTGTTTCTGTGCTGTGGACCTCTATGGCTGGCTGGTGATTCTCAGAATATTGCTTATAAATCCAAAAATAAAACATATAGGATTGCAAAGGAAACCAGTTATATTGAAATATAGTCATCAAAATATCTTAAAAAACAGTAATAGAGGAGACTTCCACTTCCTGGAAGATGGAATAGATATTCTTTCCCCTATTCCTCCCACTAAATACAACTAAAATCCCTGCATATTATATATGAAACAATCATAAAAAGACTCTGAAAAGTGAAAAGAATAAGAAGACCAGCTGGAGACTTTAGGGCCCAAAGAATAATAATATGATGAGTTTCCTAGATTGTCTTTTTGCTTCACATATCCCGGATCTGGAGCTGAAAAAGCTGGCAACCCAGAAATGTCAAGGCAGGCAGACAGAAAAGTCTCAACAAAAGCCTTCTTTCTTTAGCCAAAGGACCAGGGAAGGATTCAGCCTAACAAGACAGAAAGCTTTTAAACAATAAGTACTCTATTCCAGCCAAACACCACACACGCACACACACACACGCATGCACACACACACACACACACACACACACACACACACACGCACAAATCTGTGGCCCACAGATACCCATGCCCATGCCAGCAAAGTCTGAATGGGGAGATAGGTTTCCACCTTTGTCAGACTCTGAGCCAGGGAGGTTTCAGTGGAGATCTAGTTAGGAACTGAAACTCTCACCCCTCCCCAGCAGTAAAAATGAGCATCTGTCCCCCATCAGGTGTCAACAGAGGCCAAGAAGGAAACTTGGACTTCTAATCCTGGAAATAATAAGGCAGCATCTATCTTCTCCTGCTGGAGTAGGGAGATATGAAGGCAACTAATACAGAAGGTTTAATAAGATCAAAGGTCTCATAACAAAATACTTAAAATGTCCAGATTTTAATATGAAATCACTTGTCATGCAAAGAACCAGGAAAAATCTCAACTCAGTGAAAGAAGATAACCAGCTGATACCAACAGTGAGATGACAGAGATGTTAAAATGACCTGAGAAAGAGTTTAAAGCAGCCATCATTAAAACCCTTCAATAAGCAATTATGAGCACACGTAAAACACATGAAAAATAAAAAGTTTCAGCAAAGAAATAGAGGACATAAAGAAGAACCAAATGGAAAAATTAGAACTGAAACATTCAATAAACTAAATGAAAACAGTCAACGAATGGGCCCAATAGCAGAATGGATAAGACAGAGGTAACAATACAGTGAACTTGAAGATAAAATAGGAATTACTTAATCTGAGAAAAAGAGAGAAAATAGACTGAGGAAAAACAAACAAATTAAAACAAACAAACAGAGCCTCAGGTACCTGTGGGACTGTAACAAAAAAGCCAATATCTGTGTCATCAGAGCCTTGAAAAGAGAGGAGAAAGGGTGGGGCTGAAAGCAAATGGCTGAAAACTTCCCAATTTGACAAGAGCTAAACCTACATATTCAAGAAGCTGAGTGGGTCACAAAAAGGATAAATCCGTAGAAATACACATCAAAGCATATCAAAGTCAAACTTCTAAAACTGAAATGGAGATTTCTCAAAAAAACTAAAAATGAAACTACCATATGATCCAGTTATTCCACTTTGGGATATTTATGCAAAGAAAAAGAAAACAGTAATTCAAAAACCATATGCACCCCAATGTTCACTGCAGCATTATTAACAATAGCTAAGATATGGAAGCAACCTAAGTGTCCATTGATAGATGAATGGATAAAGAAGATGTGGTAGATATATATACATATTTCATTATATATGGAATATCATTTAGCCATTAAAAAATGAAATCTTGTCATTTGAGATAACATGGATGGACCTTATCCTAAGTGAAATGTCAGACAGAGAAAAACAAATATTGTATTTCTCTTATATGTGGAAACTGAAAAACAAAACAAAGGAACAAACAAAACAGAAACAGACTCATAGATACAGAGAACAAACTGGTGGTTGCCAGGTGGGAGTAGGGGGAGGGACAGATGAAACAGGTGAAGGGGATTAAGAGTTACAAACTTCCAGTTGTAAAATAAGTAAATCACAGGATGTAACGTACACATAGAGAATATAGTCAATAATACTGTAACAAATTTGTATGGCAACAGATGGTAAGTGGTCTTACTATGGTGATTATTTCATAATGTACAAAATTATCCTATGTTGTACACCTGAAACTAATATAATATTGTAACTAATATAACTCAATAAAAAAGGGGGGATAAAACAACAGGAAAAAATCTTGTAAGTAGTGAGAGAAATGACCTTACCTATAGGGGGAAAACAATTTGAATGACAGCAGATTTATCAGAAGCCATGGAGGCTAGAAGGCATATCATTTTTTAAGTGCTGAAAGAAAAGAACCATGAACACAAAATTCTGTATCCAGTGCAAATGCCCTTCAGGAATGAAAGGGAAATCAAGACATTCTCTGATGAAGGAAAACTAAGACCACTTTCCACCATTAGACCTACTTCTAGTTCTTATCTTATAAAAGCAAGAGGAAGTAAGGTAGGCATACCATAACCAATTCAAAACATAAGTGGTAAAAGAGGGTTTGATATTAAAATTCAGATGTTAGACATTCTTTTTCAGCTTTCACAGTAAAATAAATAACCTAAACAGAAAAGGCACAAGATGATATGGAAAAAGACATGAACAGACATTTCACCAAAGAGGATATTCCGACAAGTAAGCTCATGAAAAGATGTTCAACATCATTAGCCTTTAGGGAAGTGCAAATTAAAACCCTAATCGATATCACTACACACCTACTAGGCTGGCTAAAATAAAAAACTATTTTAACTTAAAATGTTTGTGAGGATGGGAGAAAACTACATTATTCATACATACATTGCTGGTGAAAATGTAAAATGATACAGCCACTGAAAAACAGTTTGGCAGTTTTCTTACAAAACTAAACATGTATAACCCAGCAATTGCACTCTTGTTATCCCAGAGAAATGAAAACGTGAGTTGACACAACAACCTGTACATGAATGTTTGCAGCAGTTTTGTTTATAAGAGCCCAATCTGGAGGCAATCCAGGTGGATTTCAGCGGGTAAATGGTTAAACAGATGATGCTACACTCACACTATGGAATAGGACTCAGCATAAAAAGAATAACTCACTGATACACACACCAACTTGGATGAATATCCATAGTGTGATGCTGGTGGAAAAGCCAGTCCCTAAAGTTTACATACCGTAAGATTCCATTTATATGACATTCTAGAAACGACAAAATTACAGAAATGGATAGGGGGTTGTGGTTTTCAGGGGTTTAGGATAGGGTGGAGTGGGAGAAAAGTATGTATGATTATAAAGAAGACAAGGCAAGGAATCCTTGTGGTGATGGAAATATATTCTATATCTTGAGCTATCCATGTCAATATACCAGTCGTGATATTTTACTGTAGTTTTGCAAGATGTTACTATTGGGGGAAAATGTGTAGAGAGTACACAGGATCTCTCTGTATTATTTCTTACAACTGTATGTGAATCTACAATATCTCAAAATAAAATATTTAAAATAAACTATGATAGAGTAATACATGTATTTCTTCATTAACACTTTAAATAAGATCTACTGGCAGGTCTAGTGACTCTTGAGATTTGGAAGTAATAATGATTGTAAATAAGATTTCAAAATATCTTCAACAACTGTAATGTGACGTCAAAATATCTGTGCTTTCTATTTGTGACAGAGTCTCATGTCTCGCTACTACTATTGTGGTTTATTGCTAGATTCACAATTGGAAGGAAATGCTAAATTTAGCCTGGGGTTAGTGAAAATGAAGATGTAATTCCCTCCTATCCAAGGGCACAAACCCCCAAAAGGTCTGTGGACAAGTTCAGAACCTCTGCTCTAGATCATATGTGAAGTGTTAAAAAAAATAATAATAAAGAAACCAACTGGACACTGAACAAGGTAGAGTTCTCGTTCCTGCTGGGAAACAGTTCCACGTCTTGCCCAAGCAATGAGAATGCCTTTGATTGACAGGGAAATGCTTCTACAAGCAAGTGCACAAGGGAAGAGATTAATGTTGTGGGATAGATATCTCAATAAAAATGCTATAATGAAGGCGTGAACAAAATAATGTGGGTGATCAGAAAAAAGAAGTATTTTTTCTGCCTAGGGGTTTGTCCGTGAAGTTTTAAAGAAAGCAAATTTTTATCAAGGATTTGAAGGAGGAGTAAGGAAATCTCAGCCTCAGTAAGGAGGAAAGAAGGGCATTTCAGGCAAGAAAACAATACATGCCGAGGCCTGGGGCGTGTAGCTCCGGAGAAGCTTTTCTTGTCAAGGGATGTAGAGATGTCTGCTTTGGTGGCAGGCCAGGGTGCCCTAGTGGAGAGTGAAGAGAATAATTTTAAAAAACTATGAAAGTAAGCTGGAAAAGTAATTGAGTCAGAATGAGAGGAGCCTGCCAGTAGATTTGGAGCTGAATGTAAGTCCTATGGGGTTGTGAACAGGTCTTCCTAGGTAAAGAAATGAAGTGATCTCATTTGATTTTTAGGAAGGGAAAGGGAATTTATAAACGTGGGTGGCTACTAAGTGCCTGCACAGTGGTAAGTACAGTGCATGCAATGTTTCTTAGATTTCTTAAAACCATTTATGAGGTTGACACAATTTACAAGTAAGAAAACAGTCTGAGAGAGGTTAAGTACTAAGCCAAAGACTGAACAACAATTACAGTGGTGGAATCAAGATGACAACTGGAATCTGATTATTCTTTCTGCTCCACAACCTTTCCACTCCTTTCTTAGGATGAACTGAGCATGTCCAGGCTGGAGATGGGAGAACTTTCAGTAGAAAGTTGTAGTGAAGAATCCAGGTGAGAGGTGGTGAGGACCTGCCCAAAGGTATACTGTCTTCATGTAAATTACTTAGAATACTATTGTTGTTGGTTGTCTTCATGCAAATTCTTTCTCCACGATTTTATTTTATTTTTATTTTATTTTATTTTCCAGTTTTATTGATGTCTTCACATTGTAAATTTAAGGAGTAGGGCTGTGAGGAGAATCTCTGAGGTTTAGTAACTCAGTAATGTGAATGGTTGAGGTTTCTAACTTTCATAAAAAGTATATATAGTGACAGGTTTTTATCCCAGGGAATAAAGTATGTGATAAAGTCAGTAACATGATAGTATACTAGGAAGAGAAGCAGGTTGCTACCTGAGGAAATAAACCATAACAGATAATCAGAAGGTCAGGAGCTCTCTAGAAACATTAGCCTGGAGTATCAAAATAGTAACAGTAGCAAAAACTTTAGATTAAACCTGGTATCTTTACTGATTTGAGAAATACCTCAAGGGGTTGTTATATTTTAGAATATAAAAACACTGAATGTAATACGTTGGTGAAAACATTCTTTTTCTTACGGATAAAAATTATTTTGGAATTAATAGAAAGCTATGGCTTAGCTAAAACAAGTTTTATGTCTATTTTATTCAAAGAGGATTTGTTATTGCAAAGCAGAACCAGGCTTTTGTTTAGTTCATCAGTTGGTCAATACAAATTCACAGAACATCTGACAATACTGCACAGCTAAAGTGTGCCTTCCCAGACCACCCAGTTTTCTCCCTATCTCACCACTAAGCTTGTTTTTTTTTTTGGGTAAGCATTTGCCATAATCTAGAATTAACTTGTTTGTTTACTTGTTCATTATCTATTGACCCCAGTGGAATGTAAGTTCCAGGGGCAGGAAACCTGTCTGTCTTCTTCAACGAGGTGTCCTCAGTGCTTTGCACAGAGTATGCACTCAACAAGTATTTGCTGAATGAGAGATTAGATGCAGAGATTAATAAACTGGTGCGCCATGGGAATGTGAGTTAAGTCTTGAAGCATCTATGGGATATGGGTAGGATAAAGGGAGTAGGGAACCTATTCAGGCAGGTCAATACAAGTGAAATGATGGTGGCTTTGTTAATGGGGTTAAGGAGGCAAGCAGAGAGATTAAAGCAGTGATTTTATGGTAGATTGTTTGGGGGGAAATTAAGGTTGTTAGGGGAGAGGCAGATTGCAGAGAAGATCCAAAGCCAAGCAGGATTTTAGAGTTAGAAGAGATTTCACGATCCAATCAACTCCCTTAAACATGAAGTAGCTGGAGGGACTTCCCTGGTGGTCCAGTGGTTAAAACTTCGCCTTCCAATGCAGGGGTTGCGGGTTCGAGCCCTAGTCGGGGAACTAAGATCCCACATGCCTTGGGGCCAAAAAACCAAAACAGAAGCAGTATTGTAACAAATTCAATATAGACTTAAAAAAATATGGTCCACATCAAAACAAAAATCTTAAAAAAAAAGAAGATGAAGTGACTGGGGTGCTGAGAGGTGACGGGTGACCTAGACAGGTAACTAAATGGTTAATGCTGTTACGATCAGAAATCTCATTCTGTTGACTTCCAATCCAGTGCTCTTCCTATGGTACTTTGGAAATAGGAGAGCAATGAAACTGAATGAAACGCAGTATATGGTAAAGTTGGTGTTTATGAAAAGTAATCTGACTCAGTATGTAGGGTGAGTTGGAAAGGGAAAACTCTAATTCCAAGAGAACAGGCAATACACTGGAAAGTAGTGTTGTAAGCAGTGGAGCTGCAAATCAAATTTCTAAATATATTCCTTGTTTTATATTTATTTGCTCATTTAATACTTTCCAGTCATGTTTGAACTGATAAAGACAATAGTCCATGCAGTTGGGATAAAAATCATGTGTGTTCTAAATTTCACTTTATGATGGCCCATTTTCTGGTATTCTCCCCAAGTCCCTATTGAGTCATGGACTGCCTCTGCAGTGGCTTTAGAACAATCACACAAATATCAGTTCCTTTTTAGCAGAGTGTGTGAGACATTGTTGATCGCCCACACAGTTTCATTTCCTCCTTACTAACAAAACCCTACTTTCCTTCAGCAACCCACCTCAACCCTAGGCATGATCCCTCTCCTGGACAGAGTAGTATTGGATCCTGGTGATGATTCCAACCTTTGCCAAGGATCCTTTAAAAGCCCAACCTTGGGCTTCCCTGGTGGCGCAGTGGTTGGGAGTCCGCCTGCCGATGCCGGGGACGCGGGTTCGTGCCCCGGTCCGGGAAGATCCCACATGCCGCGGAGCGGCTGGGTCCGTGAGCCATGGCCGCTGAGCCTGCGCGTCCGGAGCCGGTGCTCCACAACGGGAGAGGCCACAACAGTGAGAGGTCTGCGTACCGCAAAAAAAAAAAAAAGCCCAACCTTAAGCCAATCTGTGCATGTTTTCTTCTCTGGACTGCTACAGGTTGACCCAAGGAGACTTAAGAAACCTTTTTCACTGTACTTGGAGGAGCGATCTCTTGTCTCCATCGCTCCTCTCACTAGTGGCAACCCTTTTTTTTTTTTTTTTTAACATCTTTATTGAGGTATAATTGCTTTACACTGTTGTGTTAGTTGCTGCTGTATAACAAAGTGAATCAGCTATACATATACATATATCCCTATATCCCCTCCCTCTTGCCTCTCCCTCTCACCCTCCTTTATCCCACCCTTCTAGGTGGTCACAAAGCACCGAGCTGATCTCCCTGTGCTATGGGGCTGCTTCCCACTAGCTATCTATTTTACATTGGGTAGTGTATATATGTCAATGTCACTCTTTCAGTTGGTCTCAGCTTACCCTTCCCCCTCCCCATGTCAAGTCCATTATCTAGTCTTCGTCTTTATTCCTGTCCTGCCCCTAGGTTCTTCCCTTTTGTGACCATGGTGGAAACCAGTCTGTTGACAAAACAGAAGTATAGAGGAGGGCTAGAGAAGTAATGCCCGGTCACAGCAGGAGCCAGGATTGCACAATGACTGGGGTCGATCCTATCTTTGAATTTCCATATTTTGCAAGCCAGCTTGATTGGGGTTTTTGACTCTTTGCAGACAAAATCATCCTATGATAGATGTAAGCGAGAAGACTATAGAGGGGATATCTACTGCAACAGAATTCCCGTGATGGCAGAGACCGTGTATCTTGTTTGCTGCTTAGTGGGTACCGTGCTGAATATTGTTGAATGTGTGAAAGCAACATCCTAATCCTAATCCTAATTCTAATTGTAATTCTAATTGTAATTGTAATTCTAATTCTAATTCTGTGCAAAGGAGTCAGTTCCCTTAAGAAACTAGTTCTTTCAAGTCAGGATTTTCTAGTGGTCTTCCAGTCAACAATATTTACTGATCTCCATCATGTCTAGAAAATTATACCAAGTAGTGTTAGTAGCTAATGCTTAAATACATAATGTTACTATTAAACATCATTTGCTAGCACTGTTATAAGCATTTTACATGTATCCATCCATGTATGTGGAAAAAAATCAAAAGAGCAGAAAGACCTGTTAAAGGGGTCTGTTCCTTGCGGTTATATAGCTGAGAGGCAGTGAGGTTAAGAGGTTCCATAATATGTCCCTGCTTGGTGACACAACCAGTAAGAGTTGGAGGTGGGATCTGATCTCAGACAATCTAGCTTGACTGCCTTTATTCAGCAAATAGAAGGCAGGTTTCCTAATTCAAAGCAGCAAGGTGGTAAAGGATTTTGAGAACTGCTGGTTACAAAGTGTATTTTGTGGACTGGAAAAAGATAAGGCAAAATGTAAATTTATTCTGGTTTATAATCTGTCATCTCAGACTCAGCTTTCACTGTTATGCTTTGCAATAAGGGAGCCACTAGCCACATGTGGCTGCTGAGCACTTGGAAGGTGGCTGGTATGGACCTGGATGTGCTATAAGTGAAAAACATACACCAGATTTTGAACACTTAATAAGAAAAAAGTACATATAAAATTTCTCTTTCATAATTTATTATATGGATCACATGTTGAAATGATAACATTCTGAATATTCAGGGTTATATAAAATATATTGTTAAATTAATTTTACTTGTTTCTTTTTACATATTTTAATGTGGCTATAAGATTTAAAATTACCTATGTGGCATAGTATATTAGATTATCTTTTTTATTGGACAGCACTACTTTACAGATTTTATGTTTAATGCTGTTTCTGGGTTCTTTCTACATTCTCTGGATGAAAAATATGTCTCAAAGTTCAGAGATACTTTATTAACATTTTCAGTAGGGGGTGAATTATTGACTTTTTTCCTAAAAATAGTTGTCTGATGATCAAAATTATTTCAGAAATTATTGTTATCAGCGGCTCTTAAAATGTTAATCATCGTACTATCACTTTTGTAGAAAGTTATAGGAGTTGTGAAGTGCTGGAATCTGAAAACAGAAGTAGAAGAAATTAGAAAGAGTTAGCACTTTAAGCCCTGACATTTAGATTACCAGGCTCAGTGGCCACTCCTGAGAAGGCATAGGTTTGTGCCAAACAGAGATTTAATACTGTAAACTTTCCTGCTTTTGTATTGTTAACAGGGCAAAGGTCTGCTAAGTACCACCTGCTTCTCAAACCAAAGCTTTATATCTGGTCTTTCTCAGACTACACCATGGCTCATATAACTGCATATGTGCATTTTCTTAGTTCTTTCAACATCGTAGTTTAAAAATGCACTTGTCATAGATAAGCTGTAGTTGCATTCCGAAGCGAAAGACTGAAGAGTAATTTGGGGTGAAAGTGGCAAGAGGCCTATGAGATTGGAAGTTGCAAATGCATTAAAAAAAAAAAAAAAAAAAATCAGGTCCCTTCTTACCCCAAAGCAGACAGCAGCAGATATCAATAGTTTCTTCTTGTTCTCTTTTTTGGCCCATTTCTCCTTTTCATTATTTTGATTTGGTGTGACGTCCGTACATGTCTAAGATATACAACAGCTAAGTAAACACATGGCCTCACTTAAGGGAAGCTTCCATATAGGGCAGTGTGCTTTTTAAACTATATAAATATCAGATTAATTTGGGATTTGAGAAAAGCTAATGTTAGGATCTTATCCAAGATCCACACAGTTAATAGTTTTTTTTTTCTAAATTTGCAAGGCAAAAACGTAAAGCAAAAATGAAAAACTATGTTGACTCCTGAAAAATCATTGTTTTGCAAAGGAGTTTAGCAAATTTAAATCATTTATATCTCTGCATTTTTTTTTTTTTTTTTTTTTTTTTGGAACGTGGCCCTCTCCCTTTTTGGGCCTCTC
>NW_006793006.1:1430984-1431388 GCF_000442215.2 Lipotes vexillifer
GTTGCAGAGCACAGGCTCCGGACGCGCAGGCCCAGCGGCCATGGCTCACGGGCCCAGCCGCTCCGCGACATGTGGGATCCTCCCGTACCGGGGCACGAACCCGTGTCCCCTGCATCCGCAGGTGGACTCTCAACCACTGCACCATCAGGGCAGCCCTCTGCATGCATTTTTACTGAGGAGTTTGTGGATCGATCAATGAACTAATTACTGAATCAATGATCAATGGGCACTGAGTATCTTCCATGTCTAGAACTTTACTAGTTACTCCAGAAATTAAGTAGAATAAGCCAAAATGGTCCAGTTATTGACCTTTTATTTGGAAGATAAGACAGACTCCCTTGGCAGGATTTCATAAAGGTGAAACTTGATCTGAACCTTGAAAAACGAATAAAATCTAGAGAAAG
>NW_006793006.1:1431398-1432215 GCF_000442215.2 Lipotes vexillifer
GTTCTATGCAAGAGGAACAATTTGATCTCATAACAGGAGAAAAATAATATATCTCAGGAACAGTAAGAAAATCCAGCATTGAATGTTTCTGGTCAGTGGTGAGAAATGAGATTGGATGGGCAGCAAAAGGCCACATGGTGGAGAAGTTTTAGCCTTAGATATAGGAGTTTATCTTGATTTGGGAGATTCCAGAGTTCATGTATTTTGTGTGAGAAAGTCAATGTTCAGATGGTAGTCTAGGGAACAAATGAGAAACAGGACGCGGGATCTGACCTATCAAGCTCTAGTCGAGAGGACCATGACAGTGGTGTGCTCGATGGCGAGGCTGGTTGATGATCTTACAGAAATCAGTTTTTAAGACAAATAAATAAAGCATAGCTTTTAGTTGTGATTTTGAATTTCCAGCCTTTCCGTTTCTTTCCTTCTCAATAGATGACCATTTCTCCTGCTCTTTCACATCTCCCTTGCCCGGAGAAACTCTTCATAAATATTTGCCAAAAATAAATCATTGAAATGTCAATAGTTTTCAAATGTACATCTCCATCAAAAATATCTGCCTACAATATCTGTTTATTTAGCTGTTGTATATCATAGCACAATGCAAAATGCAATCCTGCTTTCCCCTTTCCCTTTATTTAAACTGTTTCTCCACCCTGATGCTCTCCACTTCATCCTTGCTCATTGACCCACTTTTTTTTTTTTTTTTTTTTTTCCTTGCTTTATGCGGGCCTCTCACTGTTGTGGCCTCTCCCATTTGCGGAGCACAGGCTCCGGACGCGCAGGCTCAGTGGCCATGGCTCACGGGCCCAGCCGCTCC
>NW_006793006.1:1432400-1492042 GCF_000442215.2 Lipotes vexillifer
GCGGCATGTGGGATCCTCCCGAAACGGGGCACGAACCCGCGTCTCCTGCATCGGCAGGCGGACTCTCAAGCACTGCACCACCAGGGAAGCCCCTCGACCCACTTTTTAAATCTGCTAAAAATTGCCACTTCACTTTGTTTCTTGATTCATTCCATCTAAAGGGTCTTGCACTTCTCTTTTGATAATTAATCGCCAATCATGGCCCGCCTCATGTTTTACTTTTGGAACATTATTTCATCAGATACGTAATTGGTGCCTCCTAGAGGACCAATGTCTTACCATCCCCTGTGTGGTTGAGATCAGTGCTCTGCATAGATGTATAATTTGCTGTTAACTTATTGGGTTGGCCAAAAAGTTTGTTCGGTTTTAAGTAAAAATAAAAGACACGTTTTTCATTTTCACCAAGAACTTTATTGCACAATGGATTCACTAACCGAACGAACTTTTTGGCCAACACAATACATTGAATTATTTGGTGACAACGTCCTGGTTTAGGCAACATGGCGCGTCTCATCTGGGCTCTAACTGCAGTCTCCTAATTCATCTGCTTGACTCCAATTCATCCTTCATTTGCTGTCCAGGTTATTTTGTACATTTGAGATTGGCATCCATCACCTCAGAATAAAATCCTAACCTTTCGTATTCAAGACTGTCCTCTGTCACCTGGTTCTGGGCCATGCTTCTACACCCATCCCAGCCTTATCCTGCCAGGTACTCTGGTGATGCTGAATCATGGGCCCCCAATGGGTAGTATCAGGCTTTTGTTCAATGCTGTTGCCTTAGGCTAGCATGTACTCCTTACTCCTCTAGTGATTCCTTTCTTTTTTTTCTTAAGACGAAAAATTTTAATATACATATATCATTTACACAGACACATATAGGTAATATGTATACAAGTACATAATGTGTATACACTCACATAATTAAGGAAATTAACCATAGTGTTTATAAAACATATAGAATAGAAAAACTACGATGTTCAACAGAGGAGAATTAATTATAATAAGCACATGTTACAGAACACTATGCAGTTCTTAAAAATAATGGTCTTCAATAATAGAGAGTCTGGAAAACATTAAAGATATAGTTTAAAAGCAGGTCACAGGAGAAGCTTTTTGGGGCTGTTAATTGTTGCCTCAAGCAATTCCAAGCTACTCCTTGGATCCGATGCCGAAATGTAGATCAACCTCATCTTCTTGCCATTGACAAAAACACAGCCTCGTCACTCTGCAACCCCACAAGGTAAGAATCACTGCCAGAAATGATCAAATAATGTGGTCAAAGAAACCCTCTACCAAAGACCTGTTTCCTATAAAATTTTGGGTGATCATTTTAAATCACCACGTTGAAACTCATGTATTGCCTCTCTGGGCTCACATGACAGATAATACATAATTCTAATTTTTTCAGTGGGACTGTATGAAATTACATTTTGAAATGCTTCTGAACTTAAAATATATGGAAAATGAAATATTATCGAAGTGAGTGGACTGTGGAGTCTAAGTGTACGAACTCCAACAAATGGGAACATTAAGTGATATTTATTTGTGGAGGTACGTGTGGTTTCTAAACTTAAATCTATTTCAGCTTTTTCTACACTAAAGAACATTGGAAAATACCACCTGAATAAAGTCTGTACTTTTAGCAGCCCTGAAACGGTCAGAACTCTTGCTTCTTGTTACTATAATCTGGCTTCTCCTTCTATTAAAGGTCAAAAGTTATAGAGAACATGCTTAGTAAGAGGTATTTTTTTGCCAAGAATAAAGCTCTGCAGATATTTTCAGATGTTTGAGGCAATGGGGCTTTTAAAACCTTGTCCTTAGTTCCTTGTGCATTGGTAGATACTTTCTGTTTCACCAAAATTTAAGAGTTTTTAATATTCATGCATTCATTAGTGCAGCTGGCATTGTGTGCCCATCAAGGTGCTAGGTGTTGGGATCTGGCAGTGAGCAGAAAAAGACACGGAGTCCTTCAACTGTGACATCTGCAATCCAGGGGGAAAAGATAGAATTATTAATTATCATACAAATTAATGAGAATTCTATTAAGTGTGCTGAATTAGAGAAGCTGGTGCTATGAGAACATCTAAAAGGGGATCGGACCCAGGTAAGGAGGTCAGGGAAGGCTTCCCTGAGGAAGTGACGATTGCACCGATCTGTGAATGATGAGTAAGAGCTAAAATTGCATTCTATGCAGAGGGCCTATGATGCCCAAAGGTCCTATGGAACCAGTGGGCATGGCACCCACGGGGGAATAGAAGTAGGTCGGTGAGGCTGGCAGAGAGAGCTGGGGGACACGTGGTGGAGAATGGATGGAGTGGAAGAAGGGGTCAAGCCCATGCAGGTGTTAGACTATATTAAGGATGATGCGTTTATCCTGATTGTTTGGGAAACCTGTCAGGGGTTTATAAGCAACAGGAGACAAGATCAGGTTTCTGTGTTGAGAGGCTTCCTAGAGTTAAAAAGCAGGGAACACACTGGAGGGGGGAAAAGTGAGTGAGGGTAGGTGAATTGAGAGTGTTGCAGTTGCCCGGGGAAGATGGTGGCACCTTTGATCAGGGTGGCGACAGAAAGCAGGCTGGAGAGAGACTTGAAGTAAAAATAGGACTTGGTGACAAATTGGATACATGGTGTGACTCCTGCTTTCTCTGTTGGCCAAAACCTTTCCAAATTGAGGCTTGTGCAGACCTGACATATTTATTCTCCAAAGAAATCTCTTTCAGTGACCCTTCAGAATTTTGATTCTATCACTCTTTATGGAGCACCTGTTATGTATTATTTTGGCTGCTGGTGACACAGGAGTAGACTAGTTCAGGTCTCTCATGGAGCTTGTGCCTGTTGGTCCCAGAAAGTGGGGTGAAGGTGAAGTTCAGTGCAAGCACCACGAAAACAGTTTAAACCAGGGGAGGTCAAGTTTTCTTCTGGCAAATCAGGATAAATGTTCTAAAAAGAGCTTTGCACTTCCTAAAGCCCCTTAGTACCTCCCGGGAACCAGTGGGATAGGCAGGAAGGTGTGAATTAAGGAGCCAGGGCAGATTAGGACTCCCAAGGTCACAAAGGTGTGAGAAGTCAGTACATGGGCTCAGGTTTTCCAAGACGAGTGTTCGCCCTCTTCTTTCATTTCAAAATGAAAACCATCATCAAGAAGGTTGAAAAAGCAGCCTGCTGGACAAGAGTATTCCTTTTCTAAGTAGCTGGTTTGGAAAATAACAGATTCAAGGCCTCTCTCTCAACTAGGGAAAGAGCACACTATTGAGCAATTAGTCTGTGCCAGGAACTTTTTTTACGGGTATTTTTCTTTTGTGCTGAGTTAAGGCACTTGCTTGACAATTCTAACATGACTATTAGAATTTGAAATATAACTTGACTATATATGTTTATATATTCACATATGTATTTATTCAGGTCATGAATCATCCTTTTTCTTGGGTTGGGGTAAATAGGCTTTGTAAATTGATCAGAGTGTATTGTTTTTAGTTCTGCTACAGAAATCAAAGCACTTCATTTACAGATTCTTTTTTAAAAAAAATATTTATTTGGCTACACCAGGTCTTAGTTGCGGCACACAGGATCTTCACTGTGGCATGTGGGATCTAGTTCCCTGGCCAGAGATCGAACCCGGGCCCCCTGCATTGGGAGCATGGAGTCTTAACCACTGGACCACCAGGGAAGTCCCCCCAGATTCTTTATTGGCCAAATGAAAGGCTGGCAAATCAGGGAAATTCTGATTTTGTACTGATCCATCACGGAAGTGAACAGTTTCAGGCATGGATCTTGGAAGCTCATGCCATTACCCTGCGGGGGAACTTGGAACCAAGGGAAGTAAAAAGGCCTACTTTCCTCTTTATTTGGTTTCTTTCTTCATTTGCGCAGCTTAGTTATATGAATAATTTTGGTGCTTTGTCTCTTACATCATTTTACTTCTCATGTTTAGCTGGTCTTTAATACTCATGAAAGGCTTTAAAGCCAATGTTGCCATATTTTCAGTAACAAGCTTGATTTTTACAAGGTTATATTAGAAAGGTTGATCTCAGCGTGGCTCTAAAGATGTGACCTGATCTCCTTTGACCTACGAAAGCATTAGAGATGGGAATAGATCTGCCCTGCAGCTGTAATTTCTCAGTTCCGAGGATTGTCAATCCTCACTATAACAGGCCCATCAACTGACACCTCTTCTTGACCAGAGAGGAGATATTTCACCTTGTATCTGCCATATTCAGTTACCAGAAAAACCCACCCCAACCCACATCTGGACCAAATATTCAATAACATTTATCAAAATAAATTTATTAAAAGTATTCAAAGACCACTTCAAAGTTTAGCTGCCATCAGGACAGTTTTGGCACTCATAATGGACACCGTCGTTTTCTACACAACAGCACTCATTCTATTACACACACCGATTTACAATTCAAACAGACTGTTTCAGTTTTAGAGTTACGTGAGACAACAGTACTGATGATTTGTAGTCATAGGAACTTCAATACCCTTGCACATAGTAAACGTGTTACCTAGTACTAAAGAAACTACAGCTAAACCACTATGTGGTAACAAGGACTGATTTGGGGAAAAATGTACAGCCAGCTCACTAAGGCCACATAACCCCAGACCTATTGATTGTAAATGCTTCTGGACCAATAGTGTTACATCATTATCTTTCAGTCTCAAGCTCCTGCTTTTCCAGCGTGAGACACGCCACGTTTAGACCACGCTTTCCCTGTGCTCCATCAGTTACGGAAGCTGTCCCAGTACCAGCTTCTCCTAGATGGCTACTGGCTTCCTGATCCACTACCCAACTCTGAATCAATAGTTCTGAGTGATGTTTCCTGAACACCCAGGCTGAATTCAAGGTCAGTCTTTTTGGCAGGTGACAGCCTTTCCCCTTAGGAAAAAAATGAAATGTCCTCGTTTCTGGGCTCCCTTTTTCATCTCAGGTAGCATGGGGCTCTGTGGTGATCTGTGGCTTTTTACACAAGTCCTGGTAGAATTCTGACTCCAAGAAACGGGGATAAGAGTTGTTCTCCATCAAGCTGTACACCCTTTTCTGGGCAGTTGTAAAGCAGCCACTTGTAGCCTCTTGTATGTTTTGGGCAATCAGAGTTTTGGTTTGAAAGTCTATGTTGATCTGAAATAAAACATAAAAAGTGGTTTATTCCATATTCAGAGTTAAGAGATTAATCTATTTAATATTTGAAAACAACAACAACAAAACTATAATGTGTGATTAGCTTCACCGGCCAAGTCACTGAAGAAATGTAATGAAAACATTTACCCCACTCCCCTTTTAATTTGAGGTCTCTTCAATTCTTTCCGTTTCACTTTGGTGCTGAGAATGTTTAAAACATGCTAAGACGAGGAACTTTTTATCTCCCCTTACCTCTTTTGGAGCTTCTTTTTCTATGAAATCAGTATATATTTTCTTTGCTTTTGAGGACAGCTTTTGGGGTGACTTGGTTCTTTTGAAGTCTTCACAGGCCAGCCAGAATTCAATATTTTCTTCACAGAATTCAGATTTTAAAAAAGCCCTGAATGCAGCAAGACCATCTGGGGGGGTGGGGAAGGGGGGGCGGAGAAAGAAAGCATGCATACAGTGAACTGAGTGACCAAATAATCCCTTCTTATTTTCCTAGAACTCCCACTCCCCTGGCCCCATATTTTATTATTTCTAAATGATAGCAATCTTCTAGATTTCAGTCAACCTGTAACCCTCAGAATTTAGCTTTTTAAAGACTAAGATTCCAGTGAGCAAAACGCTTAAGTTGGCACACTACTACAAAAATATATAAATACTTAGCTTCTCTGTTAATACAAATATTTATAGGGGAGCCATAAGTTCTCTGGGAATGACGTCTCTTGAAAACACTGTTTGCAATGGAAAACCTGACTCAACCTTAACAAAAAGCAACTGCCATTACAGTTCTGGGCTAATTTTTTTCCCACCTTGAGTGAAAAAGCCATGCATTTCCCTGGTTAATCACTGGGAAATAAAGGAGAAGAATACGCCCCATGTCATGGGGGTTGTAAAGTAAAATTCCCCTTGGGCAGCCTGCTCCTGCTGTGTGGACACAACGTTTCTAGAGTCTCCTGATACTTGAAATGGATCAAATTCAAGAGGTTAACTTACATTTACTGGCTAGCAGCTCATCAAATGCTTCTGACCACAGCTGGGCTTCCTCGGGAGAAGGCCTGCAAGAGAAGTTCTGCGTATTAGCTCACGCATGTCAGAGGTTCCCTTTTCAGCTCAGCAGCGAGTTTGTTCGCACGTACGAGATTTTCAACTTACTTGGTGAAGGTTTGCTGTTTGCTTTTCTTGCTGGTTTTGGGCTTCCCAGGAGAGGAGGAATTTTGCAAGAAGTAGCTCAAACGGCTCTTCCAATCTTTCAATCTTAAAAGAAAAGAAAAGGATATTCACTTAGTGGCAACACTTGAAATCGCCAATGCAGCTGAAGGCATTTTTACCAAATAAAGTTGCCCCCTGTGGCTACAGACAAACCAAATAAGACAAAACAACTCTTCCTGTCAGTCTTACACCATTAACATTTAAACCCAGCACCTATATACTAAACACACTAGTTTCATCCACTCATCTGAACATAATTACCAGTTTTAAAACTAAGGGTAGAACTACCTACAATTATAGGGTATTTTTATGAATCTAGTCTGCATAGTTCAAAAAGCAGATGTTATTTCTAGCCCACAGAAGGCAGCAGTTTTTCTGCAACGTTAATTACAATTCTGAGACATTTCACACTTGATGAAACCCACAGTGGAACTGCCCTGAACCAGCCTGTGCTCACTTCCCTTCTACCCTTCGAGCTGGGGGCTCTGGACCACCCTAGAAGCTGTGTATAATGAATATATGTGTGTGAGATGGCCCGTCCTCCTCCCCCAACTACAACACTCATTTTAAGAAGATGATGCAGAACAATTATTTGTTCCACAGTCCTGAGTGGGTGAGATCTGCTGTTCAATTAAAAAAAAGAAAAGATTTTAAAAGAATATATTCGGAATCAGCAAAAAATATCTGCATCGCAGCAGCCGTGTAAAGCTGATCAAAATTTACAATGCAACGTACGAATGCCGGGGACGCGCTTCGGCCGCAGGATTCCCTGAAGTCATTTTCGATGCAGGGGGACAAAAAGCCAACCAGCATCTACCACCGCCTCTGCATCAAGAATTTTCTGCAGTTTCTAAACTCTACCCGAGAGTCCTTCGCTCACGTCACAAAATAAATACCCACACAGGTTTAAACCTTACTTAACAAATTAACCTTTTCCACATTTTGTTTTTCCTGCAGAGGTGCACGGTACCCAGTTCCAAGCGCAAATGTACCGCGTTTGCAGCCGCCCAGGACACCTGGGTCCGCAGGGGTGGCGTGGTGGGGAGAGAAGAAAAGAAAGCCTTACTCACAGGGTTCGCTTCATCTTCTCCCGCTTCTCCTCGCTCTTGGGGCCCGTGCCTGCGCTCTTGTCCATGGGTCCGCAGTCGTGCTGGACAGCCAGGAACATAGCACTAGGCATTATCGTTTCGCGACTGAGGCTACTGCTCCGGGTGGCGGGACGGGCGCCGCCGTATTTATAAAAGGCGGAGGCACGGGGGCGGGGCCTGGCGATGCCTCTCCCGCCTCCAGCGGACGCCGATTGGCCAGCTGCAGCCGGGCACGGGGGCGAGGTCAGCGCCCGTCTGCGCAGTCACGGCTGCCAGCGAAGGGTCTGGAAGCGAGGGCGCTGCTGACGTCTGCGGCCCCGGCGTCGTGTGCAGTCGGGCCAAACGCGGCGACCGGCTCGGGCCGGTGTGGGAGCTGAGAAGTTTCCTGCCGAGTGGTCGCCAGACACCTCTGCCGAGTTGTGGCGGCTGGGCGGGGTCGCAGGGCCGTGGAGGCAGGGAGCCAGGTCGGCTGCCGGCTCGGCCGGGGCGCTCGCCCTCCCCCTCCTTTTCTCCATCCCCTCCCCTCCCCCACGCTCTGACCCCAAAGCGAGCGACGATTGCCCAGCAGGTAAAGGTTGCTTGCTGGGAACCCGAATGCAATTACCTCATTTTGAATTAGGATGTGTTTCCCACTTTTTGGAGCGCACGCCCTCTCCCCAAGCCTCCTTTCTTGGTCTGCAAACTGAGGCCGTGGGGAGATCCTCATCCGTTCCTCTTTGCGATTCCGTTTAATTTGCGGAAGGAAACCGTGAATGGGAGGAAAGGTGACGGTCCAGAGGCAGGTGGTGTGAGTGACTTTGCGTTCTGCCTGGGCGTCTCATAGCACGTTTGGGGATGAACGTTAGTCAGGGAAGGGACAGGAGAAAGTGCTTTCACTGGGTGTGCAGTTTTGATCACCAGCAGGCACGTGGCTGGGTCTGTCCGTGGGGTTGCAGACTGTCCCTCAGGAGTCCTTGGCTGCCTGTCCTTCCAAAACAGAAAGAGAAATTACAGACCTCCTTACGATGAGATAGAGGGAAACACCAAGACCTCGCAGCTGTCATACACCCGAATCATTGTAAGAGTGCAAGGATGCAAGATTTCCTCCTGAGTCATTCTTAGTTGCCTTAGAATTTACCAGAACACTTAATTGGCAAAAAGGAGAGGTGGCGGTGGAGAGAGGGAGAAGTTAACAGCTTGCTTGAATAAGCTTAGTCTGTGAAGTCTTCAAAAATCATCTTGCTGTAGCACGAGTTAGACGGTTTGATGGGTAAGGACAAGTAGATAACCTCAACTCCAAAATGATTTGATATCAGATAACATGATTAGCACCGTACGGTGGAGTATTCTAGTGGTTTTCCCTCAAGCGTCTAAGTAGCGAGATTAACAGCAAGGTATTAGACTGCAAATATTCTCTCTGCTTTGCATTAGAACTGTTAAAAGAAAATGGGGACTAGTTTACCACATTCTTATGATGAGCTGCCAGTAGTTGGAGCTCCCAGTTTGACTTGGAGAGTAAAACCTGTAATTATTACTAAAGAGGACAGCCATGTACTCACTTCTGGAAAGGAAAATCATTTAGATTTCAGTAATAAATACTTGAAAGCATGTTTGTGAAATGTAAGAATATAATTTTTCTCAAGCCTATGCACTTCTTCTCTGAAAGAACTTTGCATATCTCCTACAGCTATTTTCACTTTCTGATGATTCAGTACTTATTTATAAATATGTGTAATATGCAGACACTTGCTTTTTCTTGCTAATTTAAACCTCAATATGTCTTTCACTTAGAACCTTGGATGGTAGAATTCACTCATAGTGGAAAAAACAGGAATTCTGACTCAGAGGCAGCAAGGAGAGAGAGCTGGGTTTGTGTCAGGATACGTAGTTAGAGTCTCAGCTTCACCAGTAAATGCTAAGTAACTGCTGAGGCAGTCGCGTCCCACCCCCCTGAGCACCAGTTTCTCATCTCTATTAAGAGTAATGAATGTGTTTTTCTTGCCAGCCTCACTGTATATTATGGGAATCTTTCGTGAAAGCCCTTTGCAAATTTTAAAGTACTATACAAAAGTTTGTTTTTTCTTTAAAATTTGCGGGTGCGTGGAAGAAGGAAATATCTGGAAGCATAGCTATTCAAGGTAGAAAAATCATTAAAGGACTAATTCAGGGTTTATTAGGTTATAAATGTGTAAGTACTAGTAAAATTCAAGATAACGTCACAGCTTTGTGGAGTATCAAGCTCGTAACAGATACTTTATAAATGTTCTCTGGGTAGAAAGCAAATAAGAAAATAAGTAAACTGTTTAGGATTTGAACTTTTTCAGAGATCTTCAAGCCAGAAAAGTTTAATCATCTCAATACATTCACGACAGTGAATGTATGTCGTGAATGTATATGTATATCCATGTAAGTAGGTGGTTTAAATATAGACTATTCCAGATGTTTCTTGTAAGTTTTTAATATAACTATTTGCTTTTTTTGCAAACCATTTCCTAATGGCAAATGAAGTTAAGGCAGGCAGACATACATTTAAAGCGAAAACTGCAGTGTTGACTTCCCTTTTTTGCTGTTGTTGGGAGTGGCTTTTAGGTAAATGGGATTGCTTAATATGAAGATGACACATGCTTTCCATTCTGCGTTGGAGGAAGAAACAATGCAGTAGGATGTAAATACTGCACAGCAAAACCTCAGCTTGAGAGTGGCTTGATGAACTACACATACATTTCCCATGTTGAGTCTGCCGTGCCCTCTACTGGAGAGGCTGTCTGCTGAGCGCGTTAGTGGTGGAAGCTTGTAGGGTGGTCCTTGAACTTTTTGTATCTAAAAAAATTTAAGTTACAGAAGAAGGCAAACAAAAAATACAAGTTTTTAGTAACACCATAAGGAGATTACCGAAAGCAAAAGTGTCCCCTGCCATACTTCTCTCTTCCGCACCCACTGTATGCTATTTATTAATAAAAACTATTATTATTATCTGAAAATATTTATACATAATAACTTTCATACTTATGCTTTAGAAATTTAGGAAACAGGATATATGCTTTAAAAGAAAAGGATCATTCTGTGTGTTACTCTGTGTTTTACTTTTTTGGTCAGTAAGATATCTTAGTTCCTAAATTTGTAAAAGCTGTAAACCTGTTTCTTACCTCATGAAATCTTAAACTGGTGAGAAGTTTAAAAAAAAGAAAAAAAATTAGGAAATTAAGTGCCCTGTGTCAAACGGTGTGATGAGTAATTGGAAATAATGAAAACTTTTAGTATCCTAATTGTTGAGTGTATTTGAGGAAGTGTGACACCTGTCTTGTCATTTTGTCTGTCTTTTTTGTCCTTTTTTTCTTTTTGGTCTTATTCTCGTTTAACTTTAATTGGTGGAATATTCTTTTAACAGACGGAACATATGACCCCACAATGAATGAATTTATGACCCCACAGGATTATGTACTCTACTCTTCACTCCTAATATGGTCTGAGATATAAAATTCATAATTGCTCTCTTTCTTAGAAGGTAATTTTCATACCTAGGAGTTGTTAAGAGAGAAAGTGTTTTTGTCAGGAATGAATCAGAGTTTCAACCAAATACTTGTCATGTATTATAGAGGAGTTAATGATTTTACTAGTCCTTGTATTGGTAATTTCAGTAAGAGCACTTCCATGGTTCTGCCTTAAATTCACCCATTGTGTGAAGTATGTCATACTTCAGATGCAGGCAGGGCCTACTTAAATTTAATAATTCCCTCTTAAATTTAATAATTCCCTCTTACTAAGTAAAGCACCTGGATTCTCTTTGGAAACCGACAACAGGAGGATTACAAATTTTTTTTTCTTCCCGAATAAAAATCCTAATGTATATTGAAATACCTCTAGTAGGTTCCTGTAGTTAAAGAACACTTAGTATGCAGTCTAGGTTTGGGGGACCATTTCCAGTATCTGCCTCTTGCTCTCTTCTGTGACAGTGGGTCACATGGAATCTCAGGGGAGAGTAGGCGATTAGAAACACTTTCTGATGAAATAAGTTACATAGATGGCATATTGCCTTATTAACTGCAGAGATAAAACTAGGGGTTTCTTTCCTGGCATTTGTTCTCCTGGGATTTTAATTTCTGTGCACAGAATTTTGTCAAATCATGAAAATGTCAAGTGTCTATTGATTACTGTTTCGAAATCTTGGGATATTGGCATCATAATATACAAGATTTCAAAGGTCTATATGATATCAGTTGCAGAGAATCTTTTTTTTTTTTTTTAAGTGTGAAGAAAGCCTTCTTTTCATCTAGTAAATAAGGAATCCATTTGCACTGGTATTTCCAGCTTGCTGACTGTTCCTATGTAGGGAGTATTAATTCATTTTAGACACTGGCTTTCAAAGGTCTTTGATCCATGGACTACTTTGCAAGAACCTAAAACCTCGTGGATTTCCTCTCCCAAACACATTTTTTTAAACCAACAAAAATTCCCAGATCTTAACCGAATTAACTGATAAAAGAACAATGCTTTCAAGGAGATACGAGTAGGCCCTGACCCAACTGCCTCATTATAAATGTTCAAGTCCTCAATGCTGAGCTCATGTCCACAGCTTCAAAAGACACAGTACTTTTGCCTTTATTTTCATAAATTATCCTTAGCAGAGCAGGATGGTTGGAGGGTTTGTCCATAATTGAGATATTTGCCTTTAGTTCCCAGTTCCTGGCATTATTTTAGTTATGAGCCCAGGCAAATTGCTTAGCCTTCTTGTGCCTAGGCTTCATATCTTGAGGGTGGAAGTAATTATAGCAGCCTTCCTTTGCGAGGAAGTGAAAAGAAAACATTGCAGGGACTGCACGAGTGTCTTGGTTGATGATAGCTCATAGTGCCCAGGCCTGGTGTTCAGCAGAACTTTGTAGTGGGACTAGCTTCTTCCAGGTGACTCTTTTTCCCATTTTGTTGTTGCTTTCCTAGCACCCACTATTTGCTGCTACTCTTAGGGTGGCAGGTCTTCCATTCAGGTGGAAGGGTTGAATCAGAAGGCCCTGAGTATCTACCAGTCCGAGGAGTACCAGGGCAAGTTCTGGCTTGCTTCAGCGTAGGACACACTGTGTTAAGGATGGGGGTGGCCAGTGGAGGGCTCTTCTGTCTGTGGTCCTGTCCCTGGGAGGATGCATCTGCTTGCCACCAGGCTCTAGGCCCTGGACTCTGTGCCATCACTGCCTGCTGCCACTGCTTTCTGGGTGTCTGTTCATCCATGGGGTTCCCTGGTGCTCCCTTTTTGCTCTTCCAGATGCCCCATTGGGAACATCAGGGATGTAAGGTCACTTTTGGAAATGTAAGTTCTTCCTGAAAAATGTTTTGGAAATGTCTAGCTCTTCACATGCTGACATTTCCATCTATTGATATTTTGAAAGAATTCTCCACTATCTTCACAGGGTGAATTCTCTCTTGCATTAGATATTTGGTGAAAATTCATTTATTTTTCTCAGTGCAGTGTAGGAAGGATGTTAAGTTGCCTCTGGTGGTTCTCCCTGTTCCTTTCTAAGTACGTTCCCCTCTCCTCCCACCGTCCCCGCTTCTGATCGTAGTGAAGCTTTCGTATTTGGAGACCTACAGATTTTCAGTGCTTCAATTATTTTATCTCTTTCAGTTAATGCAGTATACATTTGGTTTCACATTCTTTAAGAGTTTTAAAATAAATTTTAAAATAAACCTAGCGAAGGTGAGCATAGTCACCTGGCCTAGCCAAACCTCGATCAGCCGTGTTTAACCCAGCATCATGAGTCAGTTTCATCAAAACTGCTTTGAATTCATCTTATTAGAAGTCTTCATTTTCTGATATGTTTGTTTATATCTAGTTTCAAGGTTCTGCATCCATGTTGCCTTCTTCATGAACTGCAGACTGATCTCTCATCTTGAGTAATCATCTTTCTTAATCATTTAGAACTTGTTCCAGATGCAGTAGAGTTTTAGGTTTATTTATTTATTTATTTATTGGCTGTGTTGGGTCTTTGTTGCTGTATGTGGGCTTTCTCTAGTTGCGGGGAGCGGGGGCTACTCTTCGTTGCAGCGCGAGGGCTTCTTTTTGCGGTGGATTCTCTTGTTGCAGAGCACGGGCTCTAGGCACTCGGGCTTCAGTAGTTGTGGCTTGTGGGCTCAGTAGTTGTGGCTCGCGGGCTCTAGAGCGTAGGCTCAGTAGTTGTGGCGCATGGGCTTAGTTGCTCTGCGGCATGTGGGATCTTCCCGGACCAGGGCTCGAACCCGTGTCCCCTGCATTGGCAGGTGGATTTTTAACCACTGAGCCACCAGGGAAGCCCCCTAGGTTTTTTTTTTTAACCTTTTTTTTTTCTGATTAGTAAGTTTGCTCACTCTTCCTGTCCGTTCTTTAGCTTCTTGTGAAAGCAGTTATATACTTCCCCAAAGATGGGAATTGTCATCTGAAGCATATTTTTAGTGCTGTCTGAAGTTGTTCTTCACTTTTCTGGTGCACTTTAAAGGCTGGTTTGCTTGTAGTTACTTATATTGGATGGGTTTCGATGAACTTTTCAAAGACTGAATATTTCTTGAATGTCAATTTGTTGTAAATGCTTAGATTTCTCTTTGCTAAGTTCTTTTGTAAAGGTCTGTATTTTAAGCCTAAGCAAGGAGTTGGAGATTTCCACCGCCTTATTATTGGCCTCCAGTTTTTCTATTGCTGATAGTTTGTTCTTGAGTCTGGCCTCCATTAAAGTTGGTTCATGTCCTTCAAATTCTTTTTTTTTTCTTTTTTTTTTTTTTGCTGTACGCGGGCCTCTCACTGTCGTGGCCTCTCCCGTTGCGGAGCACAGGCTCCAGATGCGCAGGCTCAGCGGCCATGGCTCATGGGCCCAGCCGCTCCGCGGCATGTGGGATCCTCCCAGACCGGGGCACAAACCCATGTCCCCTGCATTGGCAGGCAGACTCTCAACTACTGCGCCACCAGGGAAGCCCCAAATTCTTTTTGAATTAGGTTAAACTTGACAAAATTTTGATGTCTTTTCTCCAGAAGGGCAGGAACTTCAGTAGCTATTTGTCTGTCTTTATTTGCATAAAGTAGGCTTTTGATTATTAAAAATCTGACTGACTATAAATAGCACCATCTCCCACAGTAATCCATGGGCTCTAGATCTAGTTTAATGTTCTCTAGCAGGGCGGACACTGGCTGGTACAGCATGTCCAGAACCAGGGCAGCACAGACCATCGTGGCCATGAGCAGACCCCGTAGGCTATTTTGAGCCAATGCAGGTTGCCAGGACTCTGATGGCCTCAGAGTGTAGACAGCACCTGCGAGCATGTGCCCGGAACCAGTCCTGTGTCTGGTAACTAGGGTAGACCTCAATGCAGGGGAAGTAGAGGGGACAAGTACAATAAGTTATTGGCTAATGCTTTTTTTTCTCTTGACTACCTTTTCATTCTGTGGCCCTGGAGGTCTTCTGTTGCCCAAACAGGCCACAGAAGACTTCCTGCTCTCAGAGACCCTCCACGTCAGGACGGCCTTGAGCATATGTGGGATGGGGGACAGATTATGGAGGACACTAGAGAGGCTTCAACTTCACCAATTTCATCTTTGAAAAATAAGAAATAAATAATTGGAATTTTAAAAAGTTTTCACTCCTCAAGAATGTGCAGTCAAACTGTGACCAGAGAAAACATGATTTTTTCAAACTCTTGCAGGTGGTGAAACATTTGATGATACAGAAGCCCTTCAGGGTGCTTCTGTTCAGAATGATCATCTCTGGAGGTATTAGATGTTGGATGCAGCTTTTCCTCACAGAAGTTGACCCTTAGGCCATGGGAGATCCAAGCTTTGTCTGGCTCATTTAACAGGTCAGGCTTTTTGGCGATGAGCCTGCAGGTTGGCTGGGAGTTCACTGACTTTGGCTGGGCTGGGCATTTCACCTGCCTCGGCTGGGCTCACTTATACGGCTTGGAGTAGGCTAGAGATTGGTCAGTCAGGCTCGGTGAGGCTGGGTGGCTCTGCAGGTCTTGGCTGGATTTCTCATGTGTCTTGAGCTCAGTGGATACAGGCTGGTATTGCTCAGTGCTTGGCTCTGCCCCTTGAACCTCTCATCCTTGTCTTGTAATCTGTGGTAAAACCTGGTCTGTCCTTCCCATGGTAATGGCAGAGCACAAAACATCAGTGTTTTGGCTGTGAGAGCAGTTGTCCAATTTGCATTTTTAAAAATTCACCTTGACTGTGAGATGTCGGCATTTCATTTGGTGGCCTTTTCTCTTCTCGGAGACATGATCCTGAGGGAGACTGTAGGTTTTCCGGAATTGGGATGTGGAGTGGAAGTGGATCTAGTCACGCATTTCTTCTCTTTCTATGGCTTGGTTCACAGGTCACTGTGAAGCTGGGACACGTGAGTTGGCAGAGATGAACTCTTACTGCAGTGGATACCAACCCAGAGACAGCTAAACGAGCATTCCCGAAGTCCTGCACTCTGCTGACCAGGTGAGGAGAAACTCCTCGTGGCATGCACTGTCCAATGGGAATAACGACGGCTTGGGTGTCCAAGACCCTGATTCAGCAGGACCAAATGCTGAGTAACTGCAGGATTCCAGGGAAGCCTCTTCATATTTGCAGGTCTTCATTTTTCTCTCTCTGAAGAGCAGGAAATATGTGAGTAAACTCCATATTTTGAATCTGGTGGGGCTCAAGCTGGTGTGAAAAGTTCATCTTTGGCAGGACTGAGACAGTTTTCTTCCAAGAGTGCTAATTTTTTTTTTTTTAACATATTGTAGAGTTTTCTTGAAAGAATAAATCAGCATTTATGTCAAGGTACAAGGAATTATGCTCTGAGTCATTCTTCGTGCTGTCTTTCCAAAAGGTGATAAGCCTTTAATTCTTGTCCTGAAACAGCCTGCTGCAGCTGAGAGCTACAGAATTTCTGTCAGCTTGTCAGTTTGTTCTTTATCTTCTCTTTTCCACCTCTGGGAGAACCTGGCTGTCCTGCCCCTTTGGGAACATCACGATCCCTTGGGCTGGTGGGTGACTGTAGCAAACCTGAGGGACTTCTGGAGGAAGGTGTCTCTGCTTTGTGAGACTACCACCTGGATGGAGCGTCTCCCTTTTCTTTTAAACATTAAATATTTAATGTTTGTTTGTCATATAATATATAAACAGACCTTCTTAGCAGACTGTTCTTTTATTTTCAGGAGAGAAGAGCTTATGAACTTGATGAAAAGGTAAGAGTGTGTGTGTCAGTTGTTTTGGAGGAGGGTAGAGAAGTGGGTGGGTGATGGTGGCTATCAGATGTTAGAAAGCTTAGCAAAGACGTGAGTTTAAGCTGGTCAGGAGAACTTTGTCTGTGGGTCTCCCAGATCTAAGCCAGGGAATTTTTATAGGGATATCAAATTGACTTTCTGTTTGGGAAGAGGGTTTTCTTTCCACCTTCTTTGCAGCATCTGCTTGTTTGTCCCTTAAATGCTGAAGTTCCTTAGATGTCTTCTGTTTTTGCTCTGCACATTCACGCTATGCAGTCACTCCCATAAACTCAGCTGTGGTCTGTGTGCTGATGAATGTCTGTGTTCGTCTCTCTCCTCATCTCAGACCTTTTTAGCTAATTGTCCATTAGCTTGATTCACCTAGATGACTCATAGGCGGTTCAAGTGAACTTGTTGAAAACAGCATTTCTCATCTTTGCACCTAAACCTGTTTCTTTGCCTTTGTTCTCTATCTCAGTTACCAAAGACAAATTGAGTTTATCTTTGAGTTCACCCTCTCCCAGTCTCATATCAAGTTTATCCTGCCTATTAATTTTACTTCTTAAATGTATCTTGAGACTATAAACTTCTCTTTACTCCATTTCCACTTTCCTGATTCTCTCTTCATCTCTCTTATGGATCCAGGCAAAACTTCTAGTTGATCTCTCACCTGCTAATTGATCCTCTCTAATGAATGATCTGTTTTCAGGCAGCGTGATTCTACTAAAACACTTGTCTGGTCATTATTGCTTTTCTGATTAAAACTGCTAATGGCTTGTCATTACCCTTAAGTTCCAGATTCCTTAAATTGCCCTACGAGATCCTTTCTATCTGGCCCCTGAAAGCCTTTCATTTATTACGTGATCTTCTGTCACTGCTGCCTTGCTCTCTGTGCCCCTGCCTACTGAATATTTTGTAGTTCCTTCCACGTGCTATGCTTCCTCTTTCCTTTAGCCATTTGCTCATGCAGTTACCTCTACTTGGACCTTTTTCCATTCTTTCCACTCTTTATCTGACTTTCTTCTGTATGATTCATACTCTTCCAGGTATCTCTTAAGTGAACTTTTTTGTGTACACCACCTACACACTTTTCTTCCCTCCACTGACATATCTGGATAAGGTGCTCCTCTTAAGTGCTGTCATAGCACCTGTTAATTTACTTACCACAACGAATTGTAATTGCCTGGTTTCTTGTCACTGTTCATCACTAGACAGTTCCTCCTTCTCCTCCCCCTTCTCTCTCCCTCCCCCTCCTTCTTTTTCCCCTTCTTTTAAAAACTTATTATATCCTGGAACATAGAGAATCCTCAGTAAATATTTGCTGAGGGAATGGATGGTGGACATATGAATGAGTGAATGAGTGAATGAATGCATGCATGGTAACTTTTCCAGGGCGTTTGACATCTGTTACCAGTGTGACTTGTGCCAGAGGTTCATATGTTCTCCATATCTGTAATTAAATTCCTATTGTAACCTTATAAACTTTCCATACTAACATTGAACTTTGCAGTGTTTGTAAGTTTTCTATTCTTTCTGTTGGTATTTTTTCTGTGTGCAATTTATGAAATAATCTATTTGTTGGTTTTCCTAAAAATCTGACTTTTACCTATTTTAAATAGGTTTACAGGTTTAGAGGCTATTCATTTAAAACATTATGAACGTGTGAAAAATCTCACATTTCCTCTAATAAAAACGTTTAAAAAAAAAAAACCCCACAGGATTAAAAAGGTCACATGGTATTATCGTTTATTTTCCTTTCATTGTCTCTTACCATATATATTTGAATGAAGCCATATAGATGTGTATGTGTGTGTGTGTGTATTTGTCTTAATTAGACAATTTAATAGTAAATTAGATCTAATATAAAAGTAGCTTGTTTCTTGTTTTTAGGAATTTCCAGTTTGGACCATTATGTAATAGGTTGCCTCTTTTTTGCTTCCGTCAGACAAATGGACTGAGGCCTAACGCATTGTAGATCTTAGAACATTTCCTAATGGTTTTAAAACTTTCATAATGATAGAAAATAATTTCCTTTATACTTTCACTGCTTTTAAACTCTGAATTTCTGTTCACATATAAGCAGTATTGCATTATTTGGATTGTAATGTTCAATTTATTATAACATTATAATATATAATATGTACAATTATCAGTTTAGATAATTTTCTTAGGTTCAGGAAGAGGAAAACAAATAAGAAAGCCTTATTAAGAGTATGATCAATTGGGTAGCACTTAAAAGAGTTCAAAAAATTTTCTGGATTTCTGCTTTGAGGTCTTGTCTTGAGCCTGTGCAATTACTTCCTGTTCTTTCCCACAGTCCACTGAAGTGGGAAGAAATTTAAAAGAGAGAGAAGAAAAGAAAAGAGGAAACTTTGTAGGACTGCTGAAAAGAGGAAAATATACCATTGACATATAAGAAATATGGAACTTGGGGAATATGTGAAACAGAAAGGACCAAATGGAAGCAAAAACCTATCAGACTTGAGTAGCAGGTAAGTTGCTTCCTCTTGAGAAGTAAGTGGACAGTGTCCTCAATGTAACCTGAAAAAGTTTCCTTTTTGGAGCAACAGGTTTGAACAAGGGTGTGCTATAGGGGTCATGGGTGAGGGGGATATTACGTTATTTTAGAAGGTGTACCAGTGATCCACATGCTGTGTTTCCCTGGATTTTGTTTTATATGGAGAGTGTACGAGATGAAGAGCTTGTAGACCAAGGAGGAAATAAAAGTAAAAGTCAAAGGCTATTTAGAAATTATTAAAATGGGACAGTCATCTACGAAAAGCTGTGGAATGTGGTCAAAGCCATACACAGAAAATAACTTGTCTTAATTTCTTTTAAATTTGAAGTATAGTTGATTTACAATCAACTATGACATTAGTTGATTTACAATCAACTATGACATTAGTTTCAGGTATACAACATAGTGATTCAATATTTTTATAGATAATACTCATATGAAGTTATTATGAAATATTGGCTATATTCCCTGTGGTGCACATTACATCCTTGTATCTTACTCATTTTATACCTAGTAGTTTGTACCTCTTAATCCCCTTCAACTGTCTTGCCCCATTCCTCTTCCCTCTCCCCATTGGTAACCAGTTTGTTCTCTGTATCTGAGTCTGTTTCTGTTTTGTTATATTCATTCGTTTTATATTTTAGATTCCACATACAGTAGGTAAGGTAAATGAACCCATCCACGTTTGTCACTCAGTGATTATTTGAGTGTGGTGTTGAGAAGGCGTGTGAAGGTGAGTCAGTACTGAATGGGGAGCACTGCTGTTAGTGAGTAGTGACTTCAGGGTTCAATGGATTTTTCAGATGAGCTGAATAAAACTGCTAAGGGTCTGACAATTCCTGTATTGCTCCAAAGCACAGAATGACAGGAAGTTTCCTCAATAATTCTTTTTTTTTTGCGGTACACGGGCCTCTCACTGCTGTGGCCTCTCCCATTGCGGAGCACAGGCTCCGGACTTGCAGGCTCAGCGGCCATGGCTCATGGGCCCAGCCGCTCCGCGGCCCGTGGGATCTTCCTGGACCGGGGCACGAACCCGCGTCCCCTGCATCGGCAGGCAGACTCTCAACCACTGCGTCACCAGGGAAGCCCTCCCCAGTAATTTTTTGGAGGCAGGCATAATTCTGGTCCCCAAATCTGCTGAAGAAAGCACTCAGAAGAAAGCTAAAGAAAAAATTCAGTTATAAAGATGTAGATACCTTAAATAAAATATTTTAAATATTTCCACTGTGAACAGTTTCAAGGAAGCAGAAACACTGTGCACAGTGAAATATAGAATTCGTGGTACCTACAAGTGATAAAAGAAGCTCCTTTGCAGAAATTGAAGAATTTATATCATAATTCACAGATGAGGTGGTGAATAATATCCACCCGGCTTTGCTGCGTGGGGCAGTTCACAGGGTGGGCAGTGTTGTTGACCTGCTTCCCCAGGGCATGGGAGGAATTACTAGCATCCACACCAAGGGTCTGAGAACTAGGTGAAAGCTCAAGCAGAAAGTCCAGCACCTGATTTTGAAGGTCAAACTTATATTTGGTATTGGTTGAGTTTGTTATCTGTATGTTTGTCTTATCGTGAGATAAGAACTATAATGATTAACCTTTGTTGCCATCCAGTACAGACATTTCCATAAAGCAAGCGCTAAGAAAATCCTTGTTAATTGGATCTAATCATAGGAGCTGTGGAATAGTGGGACACTCACGGGTCTTGGAGACAAGGATTTGGTTTCATTCAAGCCAGGCTGCTAGTGGGTATCTGCTTTTGTCACGTTACTTCCCTCGTGACTCAGCTGGGACACCCCCTCTGGAGATCCTCCTCTAGGCCCCCCGCGTCCTGAGCGAGCTCATTTGTGTGCTGCCCCGGCCCCGTGCTTCACTCTTCTGGGGCGGTTCGCTTCTCCTGCGTTTCCCCTGTGAGACAGTGGTGCTTGAGGCCAGAGACTCTGTCCTTTGCATCCCTGTATCTGCAGAGAACAGCCCTTGTCTGGACACAGTAAGGGCTGACCACACTTGATACCTAAATGAAGGATTTAACTTCCCTGAGCTTAATTTTTCTCCATTTGAAAAATGAGAATGTTAATAATACATGAGATGAAGTAAGTCAGAAAGAGAAAAACAAATATCGTATATTAACGCATATATGTGGAGCTTAGAAGAATGGTACAGATGAACCGATTTGCAGGGCAGAAGTAGAGACACAGATGTAGAGAACAAACGTATGGACACCAAGGGGGGAAGCGGCGGGGGCTGGGGATGGTGGTGTGATGAATTGGGCGATTGGGATTGACATGTATATGCTGATGTGTATAAAATTAATGACTAATAAGAACCTGCTGTAAAAAAAAAGAAAAAAAAATACATGAGAATGGGGTTTTCAAGAATCTTCCTTAGAAAAAAGTCTGGCCCTTTCATAATAAAGGCAGTAGGCTTTGTTTATTGAACACCTATTATATGTGCCAAACACTGACCAGGCACTCTCTTTTATTATCATCCTCTCTTATCCTTCCACGTTTGTGAGGTAGGTGCTATTATCTCCATCTTACAGATGCTTGGAGACATGAAGAAGCTGCCCCAACTAAATAGCAAGCAAGTCTGGCAGAGCCAGGGTTTGAATCCCAAGCCTGTAATTGTTCCACTGTAGAATTGATGTTTCTATGGGAAGCTCAGTTTGGGGTGTCGTCAGTAGGTCTCCTCATGGGTACCCTGGCTGTGTCCTTATGGTCTGTAAGAGGTCGGTCGTGAAAGTTGAGCTGGTGAAATCCAGCCTTGAATACATTGCTAGGCACATAGTAATTGCATGGTCAATATAATTGTTGAATGAAATAATGAATTAGTTAATTAATAGAAAACCCATGAATGTTATTCTTAGTAATTTATGTAATAAACCAAGAGACTGTTTATATGTGTGTGATTCAAGAGTGTTTAAACACCCACAACTTCAGATGACGTGCAGATATTCCTAGGAAGGTAAAACTGGAATTTGATTTTCATTTAGTGAGTGAAAAAATGTGAAATAAAAGGATTGGCTAGTCATCTAGGGATCTCATTAAAAATGAAAATCCCTATATTCCATTCCCAGAGTTTGTTATTTTTATACTCCCCTCTCGTGGATGTGAAATAAAATGCTTTGTAAATTGTGGAGTGCTGTACACACTTAATATAGTACCAAGAAACTGTGTGTGTGTGTGTGTGTGTGTGTGTGTGTGTGTGTGTGTGTGTGTCCCATGAAGGTGGAGAAAGTATCCTTTGGGATCTGTTGAAAGTGAAGGAAGAGAACAGTTAAGAGACTCAGTTAAATCAGAAAAGAAAGGGGCTCTTTCATTCAGTGAAAGGAATGTTTCTTTTGTCAGTATCTCCCCCAGAGGCAAGTCTGGTTGACTAAAATTTAACAAACAGATCCCATTGGTGTGTTTGGTTATTTCGTGGTTGAGTCATCGTTGGTTACCCCAGGTGATAGCAGTGTATTGTCACTGTGTACACTCAGTCTGAAGGGAGAGCCAGGAAACTCTGAGCAAGGCTGCAGTGCTCAAAATCTGGCCCAGCTCTGGGAGCCAAGGGTGATTCTACTTGTCTGTCATGCTTGTGACCCAGCACTCCTCTCCTTGCTTCCCTTTGTAGATGTCTTCCTATTCCGTAATTGGTTACTACTTTTGTCTCTCCTTGTTTCTGCCTCATGGCTTCTGCTTACTGCCTTCTTTCTTCTGTCTACCAGTAAGCAACATTTATTGAGGCTTACTGTGTGCCAAGCAGAATTTCACCTTTATTCTCAGAACAACCGTTTGAGGTAGGAATAAGGTGTCCTTGTTATCTGAGTATTCATTACTATAGTCTCCACACTGAGTGCACAGGGATGCTAAGGCCATCAAAATAGGAAAACATCCACTAATGAGTTGAAAACCAATACATTTTATACTCAAAACCCTCTTCCTACTTCATAGTAGTCTTGGTAATTAACAATCACTACCATACGATGCACATGTAATGCAAAGCCTAATAGCAAAATTTGCAAAAGATGCAGAATGTCATAAAGTCGATGTCAATAGGAAGGTCATTGGTAAAAGACCGTTGGAGAGTGTGGCCAGTTAACAATTAGAGAAGAGGAAATCGACAAGGCCTTTGTTAATTTTGCTACTTGAGAACCGGTTTTGCTGTTCTGAAATACATTTTGGAAATCTTTGGTATGTGCACTATTATATAATTGAGTGTAGGCATTAACGTAGGCCAGATTTTTATCCTTTTCAGGTCTGTCAGGCTTTCATGGAATAAAAATTAGGCTTCTGGAACATAATGTCAGTGATTTTTGACTGATATATGCTAATGGGGGTTAGGGAAACATGAATACTTCGAGTCCTTAAAAACTGAGGGTCATCTAAGATCTATAAATGATGGAGCTGTGACTATTTCTAGGCCCAAATAGTGTCTTTGGCTTTCACTGTAAAGTCCTGCTAATAGCATCTTAGTTTTATATAGGATATTACAATTCGAGATTATTTTCATGTGCATTATCTCATTTCATGGTTATTTATAACTATAAATATATAAACATTGAGGTGCATGAATCTTTTTGAGTTATAGTTTTCTCCAGATATATGCTCAGGAGTGGGATTGCTGGATCATATATTATTTTTAACTATATGAAGTAGAAAAGGGAAATAACATTATGTTTTAAAGATGAGGATACTGAGGTTTGTATGATGTCACATATTAGTAAGTGACACTCCAGTACTAGAATGACTTTCCTAAATCCTGGTTCAGTGCTTTTCCTACTCCCCCAAATAAAAACAGAGAGTGAGGAAGGAACAATATCATCTCTGTTTTATAAAGGAAGAAATTATAGAAAACTCAAACATTGTAGATGCACACTGGGAAGATCACTTGGCAAATTAAGCAGAATAATCATGTGTCCATAATCTGACAATTACTAAAAGAATTAACAAAATTGGAGTTACCCAGACTAATTACCCTTTTTACCCAGGGCAGCTTTTAAAGTCTTACCTGATTTTTTTCATCAATATTTTTTTTGTTTCTTTTTGTTTTTTTATTGAGGTATAGTTGATTTACAATGTTGTGTTAGTTTCAGGTGTACAGCACAGTGATTCAGTTATACGTGTGTGTGTATATATATTCTTTTTCAGATTAGTTTCCCTTATAGGTTATTACAAGATATTGAATATAGTTCCCTGTGCTATACAGTAGATCCTTGTTGGTTATCTATTTTACATATAGTAGTGTTTATATGTTAACCCCAAACTCCTAATTTATCCCTCCCCCCACCCCTTTCCCTTTTGGTAACCACAAGTTTGTTTTCTGTGTCTGTGAGTCTGTTTCTCTTTTATAAATAAGTTCACTTGTATGATTTTTTTAGATTCCATACATAAGTGATATCATATGATACTTGTCTTTCATTGTCTGGCTTACTTAGTATGATAATCTCTAGGTCCATCCATGTTGCTGCAGATGGTATTATTTCATTCTTTTTTATGGCTGAGTAATATTCCATTGTGTATATGTGTGTGTGTTTGTGTGTGTGTGTGTGTGTGTGTGTGTATGTAAATACCACATCTTTATCCATTTATCTGTTGATGGACATTTAGGTTGCTTCCATGTCTTGGCTATTGTAAATAGTGCTGCTAAGAACATTGGGGTGCATGTATCTTTTGAGTTATAGTTTTCTCCAGATATATGCCCAGGAGTGGGATTGCTGGATCATATGGTAGCTCTATTTTTAGTTTTTTAAGGAACCTCTGTACTGTTCTCTGTAGTGGCTGTACCAATTTACATTCCCACCAACAGTGTAGGAAGGTTCCTTTTTCTCCACACCGTCTCTAGCTTTTTTTTTTTTTTTCCTTTTCTTTCTTTTTTTTGGCTGCACTGTGTGGCATGAAGGATCTTAGTTCCCTGACCAGGGATAAAACCCATGTCCCCTGCAGTGGAAGCGTGGGGTCTTAAACCACTGGACTGCTAGGGAAGTCCCTCTCTAGCATTTATTATTTGTAGACATTTTGATGCTGGCTATTCTGACCTGTGTGAGGTCATACCTCACTGTAGTTTTGATTTGCATTTCTCTAGTAATTAGTAAGGTTGAACATTTTATTTTTCCATGTGCCTGTTGGCCATCAGTCTGTCTTCTTTGGAGAAATGTCTATTTAGATCTTCTGCCCATTTTTTGATTGGGTTGTTTGTTTTTTGGATACTGAGCTGTATGAGCAGTTTGTATATTTGGGAAATTAATCCCTTGTCCATTGAATTGTTTGCAAATATTTTCTCCCATTCTGTAGGTTGTCTTTTCATTTTGTTTGTGGTTTCCTTTGCTGTGCAAAAGCTTTTAAGTTTAATTAGGACCCATTTGTTTATTTTTGTTTTTATTTCCGTTACTCAAGGAGACAGATCCAAAAAACATTGCTGTGATTTATGTCAAAGTGTTCTGCCTATGCTTTCTTTGAGGAGTTTTATGGTAATCTGGTCTTAGATTTAGGTCTTTAATCTATTTTGAGTTTATTTTTGTATATGTGTTAGAGAATGTTCTAATTTCATTCTTTTACATGTAGCTGTCTAATTTTTCCAGCACCACTTATTGAAGAGACTGTCTTTTCTCCATTGTATGTTCTTGCCTCCTTTGTTATAGATTAATTGACCGTAAGTGCGTGGGTTTATTTCTGGGCTTTCTGTCCTGTTCCATTGACCTATATGTCTGGTTTTGTGCCAGTACCATACTGCCTTGATTACTGTAGCTTTGTAGTATAGTCTGAAGTCAGGGAGCCTGATTCCTCCAGCTCTGTTTTTCTTTCTCAAGATTGCTTTGGCTATTCGGGGTCTTTTGTGTTTCTGTAGAAATTAAAAAAAAATTTTGTTCTAGTTCTGTGAAAAATGCCATTGGTAATTTGATAGGGATTGCATTGAATCTGTAGATTGCGTCATTTTAACAATATTGATTCTTCCAAGAACACAGTATAACTTTCCATCTGTTTGTGTGGTCTTCAATTTCTTTCATCAGCATCTTATAGTTTGTTGGAATACAGGTCTTTTGTCTCCTTAGGTAGATTTATTCCTAGGTATTTTATTCTCTTTGATGCATTGGTAAATGGGATTGTTTCCATAATTTCTCTTTCTGCTGTTTCGTTGTTAGTGTATGGAAATGTGACAGATTTCTGTGTATTAATTCTGTGTCCTGCAACTTTACTGAATTCATTGATGAACTCTAGTAGTTTTCTGGTAGCTTCCTTAGGATTTTCTGTGTATAGTATCATGTTGTCTGCAAACAGTGCTATCTAAAAAAACAGTTGAAAAGATCCATGAAACTAAAAGCTGGTTCTTTGAAAAGATAAACAAAATTGATAAATCTTTAGAAAAAAAGAGAGAGGGCCCAAATCAATAAAATCAGAAATGAAAAAGGAGAAGTTACAGGATATAAAGCATAATAAGAGACTACTATGAGCAACTATGCACCAATAAAATGGACAACCTACAAGAAATGGACAAAGTCTTAGAAAGGTACTGTCTCCCAGGACTGAACCAGGAAAAAATGGAAAATGCAAACAGACCAGGTAACTACCGAAATTGAATCAGTAACTTAAAAACTCCCAACAAATAAAAGTACAGGACCAGATGGCTTTACAGGTGAATTCTACCAAACATTTAGAGAAGAGTTAACACCTGTTCTTCTGAAACTATTCCAGAAAATTGCAGAGGAAGGAACACTTCTGAACTTATTCTATGAGGCCACCATCATCCTAATACCAAAATCAGCAATATGTTTTGTTGAAATTTTTTTTCTTTTTAAAAATTGGTTTGTTAACCATGATAAATCACATAGGTCAGTACAGTTTTTGTACTTCTCTCCTTGTGAAAAATAATATGTGGTCCTAAGCATTTACTTAAAAAAATAAGTCAAAAACAAAACAAGACAACTCCAGCCAGGAGAGACTTAGTCTTGGGGTGATTGATAGCTGATGATATGCTAATAGTTTCTTCTGCTCAAAATTAATGGTATACTTAACTTGTAACCACAGTTTAGGCTTAAGGGTTTTTCTCTGGGTGCTAGGCAAAGAACAGTGATCAAAATTTTTGTGAGTCTTTACATTTCTGACGGTTGCCCTTTATTATTCTTTATTTAAGTACTTAGGAAAGAGTTGTTTCTGCAGAAAGGTTGGTTACTGGTGATAAGTGTAAGTACCCTGCGGTTTTGTTGTAGGTAATTATTGGAAGTGGAAAAGTCCTGAAGGTTGGACTGATGTTATCCTGTTATCCACTTCATATTTAAGCCAAATTTATTGGCTGAAAACTTTAGCTTAGGGGCTTCCTTGGTGGCGCAGTGGTTGAGAGTCCGCCTGCCGATACAGGGGACACAGGTTCGTGCCCCGGGCCGGGAAGATCCCACATGACACGGAGCGGCTGGGCCCATGAGCCATGGCCACTGAGCCTGTGCGTGTGGAGCCTGTGCTCTGCAACGGGAGAGGCCACAGCGGTGAGAGGCCCGCGTACCACAAAAAAAAAACAAAACAACAAAAACAAACAACTTTAGCTTAGGAGCGTCTTGTAGAGAGCTCCTGAAATAGATCAGAGCTGTTGGTAGACATGCCCTTGCTCCCAGTGCTTATCAGAATGGTGTTGTTGTGACTCTTGGCACATTAAACTTTTCTGATTTTCCTGGCTGGTCATTTGAGGACAAATTAAGAGAAGACTCAGGATGAAGGAAAAAATGTCTCTGAAGGCAGTTGTATCTGGTTCTAAGGTATAGTAAAAAGCTGTTGAAATACCATGTCTGACTTTAAAATAGAAAAATATCTATGACTTTCTGAGACCTGATCTATAGCCAGGGAGAGGAGACCATCAGTCTCCCAGAGTTTCTGTAGGATTAAAGTTTCTATTTTGTCAAGAAAAACATTCCATTCCCCTGAATAGGACCAAACATGGCTCAAATATACTAACATCTTATATATAGTTATTTTATAAAAATATTTATTAGGTTTTGGTCATATGTTTGATTTAACTAACTTTTTGTAGCTGAATAATCCCAGCATATGACTAAATAGAATTTCTGGCTAAGTGTTCAATTTTTTTTTCACTCTTGTACATTATTATCTTATATATATATATATATATTTTTTTTTTCTTGCGTTATGCGGGCCTCTCACTGTTGTGGCCTCTCCCATTTGCGGAGCACAGGCTCCGGACGCGCAGGCTCAGCGGCCATGGCTCACGGGCCCAGCCGCTCCGCGGCACGTGGGATCCTCCCGAAACGGGGCACGAACCCGCGTCTCCTGCATCGGCAGGCGGACTCTCAAGCACTGCGCCACCAGGGAAGCCCTATCTTATATTTTTAAGACCATCAAAATCTTAAAGTTTAATATTTTTATTAAAAAAATTTTTTTTTTGCCACACCACACAGCTTGTGGGATCTTAGTTCCCTGACCAGGGATCGAACCATTGCCCCCTGCAGTGGAAGTGCAGAGTCCTAATCACTGGACTGCCAGGGAATTCCCAAACAAAGTTTAATTTAACCAGTTGAAATCATTGAGAATGTTTATGTTTAAATTTGTATAGTGTTTTTAAATATTTTAGATAAAGTGATATTTGCTGTATCAACAATTTAGGCATACTTAGAAGTTACCATAGTTATTAAGGTTTTTTTATGAAATCAGAGAAAGAATAATGAGATATATTCATGTCGGGCAGGAAGAAATTTTTCTCTACCCTTCTAGGTTCTTCTGGCTGGTCTAAGAATTAAAGTGACATGAGACACATTAACAGGAGAAAATCAAACAAAATTTTAATAACATATGTACAATGGGAGAGACCCCAGAAAACTGAATAACTCCTCAAATGGCTGAAACCCTCACCCTTAAATACCATCTTCAGCTAAAGACAAAAGAGGATGTTGGGGGTCGTGGTTTGGGACTTAAAGGGGAGGAAGGCAATGCACATGGAGATGGAAAAACAAATGTTTGGTGAATAAATGTTTGCTGGGCCAGGAGGAGACATGGGACACAGAGAGGAATTTGCTAGGTTCCTCCCTGTCTACACACCTAGTTCCTACTATAGTTCCTACTATACTAGTTCCTACTATATACGGGGATACGGGGGATAGCTCCCTTCCTGGAATAGGCCCTCTATCTAAATGTTTTTTAGGCAGTTATGGGGAAGGTCAGAGTTTCTTCCTGAGTCTTTTGGGCCTTGATTGTTTTCAGTTCAAAATAATCCACATGCCACAGAGACATTTTGAGGTGGCAGGTTTTGCTCCCCTACTCTCACAAGAGAGGTGCTGTAGGGTTGGGGATAAAACACAAGGTTTACATCATCCTGATTCTGTTATCTATAACTTTGGTTTAGTCTGGGTCCCTGTTCTCTCAATTATAAAATAATCTTTACCTCAGATGGTATTTGGCATATGTGTTAATTTCTGCCTTCTTATGTATTTGATATGCTATATTAGTTTATATTTGTAAAATATGATTATATAAGTTAATAGGCTTTTTAAATTATAAAAAGTCATAATATGTTGCTTATATTTGTTTCATAAATTTGTTTTTAGGATCAATGAGTCAAGAGTTCTGACTTTTCAAAATTCTTTAGTATTTTTCCTTCTTTCCAGTAAGTTTGTATTAGTATAGGTAAGCCAGAAGCATTTGGATTTTAAAGAAAACCTGATAAAATCACATCAGTCTTTGTTGGGAGGATGGTCATTGTAGTCAAACTTCTTCATCTTTTTGGGGGGACTTGATTCCTATTTCCTTTTCTTTTGTGCTGCATGAAACCTGACAAAGTGTGTTGATAAGACTCAACTGATAAAATAGGACCCACATTCACTGTATCTCCGAGGACCCTTGGCATTACAGTGGTCCTTCATATCTGCACAGTAGGGGGGCGACTGGTTCCACGTATCTCCCCCCACCCCTATACCAAAATTCGAAGATGCTCAAGGTCTCTATATAAAATGGTGCAGTATTTGCATATAACCTATGCACACCCTCCTATATACTTTAAATCATCTCTAGATTACTTATAATGCCTAATACAATGTAAACGTTATGTAAATAGTTGCTGACCCTGGCAAATTCAAGGTTTGCTTTTTGGAACTTTCTGGGATTTTTTTTTTCCCTGAATATTTTCAGTCCATGATTGGTTCAGTCTGTGCATATGGAACCCTCGGATATGGGAGGCTACTGTATTTGGACAGTAGGGACCTAATTTCCTTCCGGATTATTTTCTTTCCCCTCTCCCTTGAAATCACTGCTGCAGGTGGTGTATCTATGTAATGGTCTGGTGGCCTGGGCAGTACCTGGGTGGGGAAGGGTGACGTTTAGGAGAGCAGCAGTGAAGACTAAGGACTCAGTGACGTACTCTCTAACTGTTAAATTCTGAAATTAGTACTTAATAGATAAGAACAGAGATGTCACTTTAAAGAACTGGTTGATTTTGTCCCCAGGGGATATTTGACAATGCCTGGGGACATTTCTGATTGACTTAACTGTTTTTAGCAACTGTTCTTTCCTCTCAAACTCCTTCCACCCTGCCTCACTCCACCCCAAGCCAATCCTCTTTTCCTTAGTCCTGTTGCAATGAACTACCTCAAAACCATGAAACAAAGCATCATCATGCATTGCAGAAGTAAATATTAATGGGAAACATAGGAGAGACAGTGTGCATGTGGGTGTGTGCGCATGCGCGCGTGTCCGTGCCTGCACTACTGGCATAGTGGGTAGAGGCCAGCGATGCTGCTAAACTATCTGCAGTGCACAGGACAGCCCTTTACAACAAAGAATTATCTGGGTAAAGATGTCAATAGCGCTGACGTTGAAAAACCGTGTTTTAATAGAACAACCAACTTTCCAGCTAGTGAATCTTGACTATAAAGGATTGAAGGTATTAATATGTCATTCAAAAAATGTGTTGATTGGAATAATGCAGTTTAGAACATTTCAGGAAAAATCGTAGAAAACCAGAAAGACAAAGTTTGGCAATAATTATACAAGCACAGGGGAACTTTCATTCATTCATTCATTTAGCAAATATTTACTAAATGCCTGCTGGGAGCCAGACCATGTTCTAGGTGTTCAACATGAAGTATGGGGCTATTTGGTGACTCTTTCCTTATTAAGAGGATGGACCTGTAAGTCCATTAGATCTAATGTCATAGAATAATGCAGTCATAAAATTAACTGCCCTATCGCCATTCTGAGTCCATCCTCACCAAGCTCATCTGAAAATTTTGTTTCCATGAAGCATGTGTCCAAAAGTGCACTATTTAGACCAAATGACAGTTGCATTCCTCTGTGTAAAGGGTCCATTGGCAATTAATCTCTGTAGGCCTGGTTTGTATAAATTAGCACCCCTGAATTTTGTTACTCTGAGACATTGGTAATATAGTTTCTGGTCCTGTGTGGTTGAGTGCCAAAGAAGTTTACTGAGGTACATGTAGCATTGTGGGCACTGTATGGGTGGCCATGTTACTCTTTTTCTGAGTTCCTACCGTTTTTCAGTATGTACCTTAATTGACCTTCCAACAGTAAATTATTTATTTTTAGAGAAAAAGAAAATAAATGAAAATATTCAACCTGTTCTCAGTACTTACAACCTTCTTTTTGGGATGTGTTGTTAGTATTACTTTTTGTTGACCGAGATTTGTATAGCCTATTGCCATCATGGACTCAGTCATTTTTTTTTTTTTTTTTTTTTTTTGGTACACGGGCCTCTCACTGTTGTGGCCTCTCCCATTGCGGAGCACAGGCTCCGGACGCGCAGGCTCAGCGGCCACGGCTCACGGGCCCAGCCGCTCCGCGGCATGTGGGATCTTCCCGGACGGGGGGACGAACCCGTGTCCCCTGCATCGGCAGGCGGACTCTCAACCACTGCGCCACCAGGGAAGCCCTTCAGTCATTTTTATATAAAAAGATATTACCCAGCTCAAAATAATGCCCTTTCTTTGAACGCCTGCAGCATTTATTGTTGGAATACTTAGTTTGAGCTTACTTTCATTTTGACTTTTGTTGTCATTGAAATTTGTATGTATTCCGTTGTAACCGAAGTAGAGTGTAAACTCTAAGAGTGTAAATCAGGGTCTATAACTTCTTGGAAACTTCTAGGAGCCTTACATTATCTGGGTACTGCTTAGGTAATCAGTGATACTAGCTACTGTTTACCCAGCATGGACAAGGCATCAAGGGCTTTGTAGGAGTTATCTTGCAAGCAGTGAGTTTGTTCAGATTTATTATGCATTTTGGAGACCCAGAAGAGAGTTAAATGACCCAGAATAGAGTTCAAAAAAATGTTCCTACTATTTACCAGAAGATGTAGATGACTCTGAATCTCTATTTCACAGTCTGTGGTAGCCCATCTTTTTTTTTTCCTCATCTCCAGATATCCCTATGGGTCCCCAGGGTTGCTTAGTCCAATGAAGTTGTCCCAAGTTTCTGTCTCCTAAAGTTGGGAGAGTATGCTGAATGGCATCGTTCTGAGCTGCTGTTGCAGACGTTGCTGCTCTGGGTGTCCCTTCCAAAATCCAGGCAGTCTTGGCAGACCAGAGCAAGTGCCCTTTCACTGCAGCTGCCGCCTGTCTGTGCAGCGTTTTTTCAGGTCATCAGCCATAATCTATGCTCAGAATCAGACCTCTCTTACTAGCTTCCCACAAAATGGGAACATGCAAACACTGCTAATTGAGACTCCAACACCCAGACAAGCAAGTCCAGTAGTCCACAGGATGTTACCCAAGGTCATGCCCTTGGGTGGTACCAGAATTAGCCTTTTGGGGTGGAGATTTGTCTTTCTGGTGTTCAGACACCAGGGGCAGAGACATTTACTGCGTCTCCCACACCACCAAAAACTGGAAGAGCTGGCTCTCCCTAGCCTCTTGTCCCAGTGCACTTTGTTTTAGGAAGCTTGTTTGGTCCTTTTCCATTGGAAAGGGTCTGGGAAACAGGATCCTCACTGAGGTCACCTTTCAGATTTAACCAGTTAAAGTGAGAACTGAGTTCACTGCACGTGTCTCATATATTATTAGGCAAGACCAGGGTAGTAACTAGAAGTACAAAATGAGGATCTACCAAATTCATCCTGGCTTATTTTAATGTAACAGTTAATAAGCCCTGGTATTAAAGTAAAAGATAAGCCTGGGACAAATACAAAAGTGGGTAGGACATCAGGATAACAGATGCAAACCTGGACCACCCAGGCAAACGGGGATGTGAACTTATTCTAAGGAGAAGGGTCTTGACCGCATCCAGAAAAAGAAGGTGCCGAAGTGTATTGAGCGACGGGGAGGGCCTCACAAGATAAGATCGCATAGGTAGAGACGAACGAGACGGTGTGGGCACTTCTAGGCCACAGTGAGGGTTTTGGATTTTATTTTAGGTGTAATGGAAAGTCCTTGGAGAGTTTTCACCACGGGAGCAACATGATCTGATATGCACTTTAAAAGTCTACGCTTTTTTTTTATGGAATATAGAATTTTTGGTGCAAGAATGATGTGTGGGCAAGCAGAAGGAGAGTTTAGTAGCCCAGGTGAAGGTGGCTTAGATGATAAAGAATGGAATTGTCATCGAAAAATTAATCATTCGATCTAAGAAAGAAATGGAAAATTTTATTCAAGCCAAATTTGAGGATTATAGCGCAGGAAGAGCATCTTAGAAAGCTCTGAGAACTGTGGGTTAGAAGTCAAGTTGCAGTTATAGGAGGTTGTTGGTTTGTTTTTGAGACTGAGAGCTGTACATCAAATAATATATTATTGACATTTTACGTAATCCAGATCTTAAGCGTCGTCCTGGTGGGTCCTGTGACCCCTTACAAGATCAAGAAGGAACATTACCTCTTAAGGAGTTGTCTTGTTGATGCTAGGAGAATGTTGCTCTTTACGATTGACCAGGTATTCCTGCCAATGGTGGAGGTATTGGTTGATGCATAATGCAGATACACAACACACAGTGGGGGGAGAGAGGAGGCCAAGGGGCAGAGAAGATTTTTTACGTTTAAATTTTTCTAGTCTTGCCATAAAATATGAATTTTATTTCACAGAATGAAATGGTTAGAGTTAGGATATATTTCAGAGTTATGACTGTTGATATGATATGAGGTAATTTGGGGTGTGAGAAAAAAAGAATAAAAAGTAACTATTAGGTTTCTGGCTTGAGTAACTAGGTGGGCTGTAGTGTCATTTGCTAATAAGGTGAACATGGTAGATGAACATATATGGGGGAAAATCAAGAGTTCCGTTGTGGACATGTGAAAATGGAAATAAATGCCTTTTAGACAGAGTTCAGTGGAGAGGCTGGAGCTGGAGATAGAGATTTGTGAGAAGGAAGTGTACAGGTGGTATCTGAAGATGCGAGCAGTTGGTTAGGCGGCAGGAAGGACACCAGTGTGCTGCCACAAGAGGAGGAGACGTCTCCAGGAGAGGGGAGCAGTAAGTAGCTGAGCGCTGCGGGGAGTTTGAGAGAAGGGCAGGGAAACGACGTTGGTCTGGACGTGATGGAGATTTTTGGTGATCTTGCTTACTATAGTTTTTGCAGAATGGTGGTGACCAAGTCCAGTGAGATCAAATTGATGAGAGGCTAAGATGTGAGGAAGTGGAGAGAATGATTTTATACATCAATTTAGAAAACTATTACTGGGAAAGGAACTAAAACAAGGTGGGGTTGTAGCTCTAAGGAGGTGTGATCATGGGAACATAATTCTCGCTTTTTCTCTCTCCCCATTCATGGATTCACCCATCCATCCATCCATGACCGTCCTTTCATTACTTAAAATTATCACTTGAGAGAGAGGAGGTTTTCGTGTGCCCGAAGTCCTTGGAATGGTGATAGGGGATGTGATCCAAAGCACCAGTGGAGAAGCATATAGAAGCAGGAACACCTCACCTATTGGAAGAGGAGGCAGGAAGGTAGATTTCACAGGTAGAAGTGGCATGTTTGATGGTGGGAAGCTTAGGGAATTCTCATCCCAGTCCTTCTGCTTGCTCATTGAAGTAAGAGTCAGTCATCAGCTGATAATGAGCAGAATGGCAGGGGTGGAGTGTTGTAGATTTGAGAAGGAAGAAAAAGGTGTGATGTGGTGATTTTGGATAGTGAGCAAAGAAATATTCCAAGAAAGTGTAGTAAAATACTCACCAGTGTTTAGTGCCCATTTGGGATTTGAGGTCACGAATGCAAAACTGGAATTGTTAGCTTGGTTGTGTGTTTTTCTTCAGCCACATTCAGCTGCTACAGAGTTAGAGATGGAGCAGGCAGACCGCTGTCAGAATCTAAACTGCTGTGTACTACAAAGAGAGGAAGGCATAAAAGAGCAGCGGCCTACCAAGGGGGAGGACAGTGGGAGTGGTCTACCATAGTAGAAGAGGAGTATTTTAGTATTGACATTATTTAAATCGCCAGCACAGGGTAGCAGTCAACAGCAGGCAGGCTTTTAGTGGGCTTCATTATCATTTTATTTTATTTATTTTTTGCGGTACACGGGCCTCTCACTGTTGTGGCCTCTCCCGTTGCGGAGCACAGGCTCCGATGCGCAGGCCCAGCGGCCATGGCTCACAGGCCCAGCCGCTCCGTGGCATGTGGGATTTTCCCGGACCGGGGCACGAACCCGCGTCCCCTGCATCGGCAGGCGGACTCTCAACCACTGTGCCACCAGGGAAGCCCTTCATTATCATTTTAAAATTCTGTTTAGGTAGAGCACCCCTTCCTGCTTGTACCTGGGAAGGATGACTCCTGCTGTGAACCTTCCCTGGACCACTATTTACAAAGGAAGGAAAGGAGGATTATATTGATTAACCAAGGAATCCAAAGAGAAAAACAAATCTCCTACCCCAAAAGGCCATGTTTGGCTTAAAAATCTTTTTGAATCCTCTTTTTGCCAGGCACCTCCTATATGTATAGCTCCATCTAAGAAGAATTAGCCTTCCCGTTTGACAAATCAGGAATGGAGGAGGGAGGTTCGCAGATGTTGTGTAAATTGCAGGCCCCGTCAGTGAGTAATAGGCATGGCTGAACGTCATACCTAGGCCATTTGCATCCAAGACTTCTGTGCTTTTTCCTCTGCTGAGTTACCTGTTATCTTTAAATCCTTGCATTTTTTTTTTGACTCAAAAGAGCTATAGGCAGTAGCAGAAGAATTTATGACTACTGTAAGAATTATTGTTTAAACATAATAATGTGAAATTGGTAAATATAGTTTTTTAATATAAATATAGAATAGGAGACTTTAACTCTTTAATATGTGATCCAGGAAGAAGAATTGCAAAAAGCTAATAATGAGTATTTTACCTCTGTTCATGGTTACAGGGAAGGTAATGAATCAGTTCTATGAGGTCCTTTTCTTTTCCCCTATGCTTGATCAGTTTAGTACTGTTTTTAACTGTGTTGGGTTTTTATTTATTATGGAGTAATTCAGGTATAGAAACATGTAACAACGTGAAAACCCATGTAAATAGAAATAGAAAGGTCAAGAAGGAAAACGGTGCACACATGATTATTGTCCTGTGGGTCCCTCTGATCCCCATTCCACCTCCTCCCCCAGGAGGGACCATTCTCTCGACTAACGTGTCAAGGGTGTTTGTGTATCATGCAGAATCTGCAGACCTCCGTTGTACGCCTGTGGAATGTTGAATGTGGAAAAGCAAATCGTAAAATTGTTTGTCGTTTTCTTACTGGTTTTGTAGATGTTCTTTATATATTCTGGACACTCAGTCTTTGTCAGTTATATAAATTCCAAGTGAAGTAAACTCTGAGCCTTTTCATTTCACTATTATAATATTGTCTTTAAATATTTTAAGTAATGGAATTTATGAAATACTTTTCTTTACAGTTCTGGATTTTGGGGTCTTATTTAAGAAATTTTTAACTCTGAGGTCATAAAGGTATTTCTCAATATTGTTTTTTAAAATTTGTGAAGTTGGACGTTTTTTATATTTAATTTTTAAATCTACCTGGAATTTCCTTTTATATATAATATAAATTTCCTTTTATATATGATATAAATTTTATATAACATATACTATAACATAATATATAATATAAATATAATATAAATAATATATAATATAATATTATATATATTTATTTATATATAATGTATATGTATTTATAATAGTATAATAATGCACACCTGCATTATTTAAATACATTTTCTTTTTTCCTCTAATCTAAAATGCCACGTTTGTTGACTTTTCAAATATATGTGTATATATATGTGTGTATATAATATATATGTATACATATATTTTGTTATTGTTTATATGTATTCATAAATAGAGGTCTATTTTTAGGTTTTGAAATTAAGCTCTTTTTTTTTTTTTTTTTTGCGGTACGCGGGCCTCTCACTGCTGTGGCCTCTCCCGTTGCGGAGCACAGGCTCCGGACGTGCAGGCTCAGCGGCCATGGCTCACGGGCCCAGCTGCTCCGCGGCACGTGGGATCCTCCCTGCCTGGTGCACGAACCCGTGTACCCTGCATCGGCAGGTGGACTCTCAACCACTGTGCCACCAGGGAAGCCCGAAATTAAGCTCTTTTGATCTGTTTATCCTTATAGCAATATCACATTCTCTTAATTACTCTAACTTTATAAGACAATATATGTTAAGTAAATATTATACCTGTTCTTTTATTTTTCAGAATTGTTTTGCCTATGATCTTCCATATACATTTTTAAATCAGTTTGTAAATTTACATGAGAAATCTTTTGGTATACTGACTGGAATAGTATTGGATTTATAGATTACCTTGGAGAAAAATGGCATCTTTATGAACGTGGTGTATTTCCCCAAAATCTTCTTTCATGACCTTTGATAAGTGGTACATTCTCTATAGATGATCTTGGAAGTTTTCCCTTGCTGTTCATTCTGATTAGAATATACTTCTGTCAGATTCTTCATATTGCTTTCTGTATGAAATTCCCAGGGTTGCTATAACAAATGACTATGAACTGTGAATTAAAACAACAGAAAACGTGGCTGTCTGCAATCCCAGAAGCAGGCCCTCATTGGGGAACTGAATCAACCAACACCTTGATCTTGGATTTCCCAGACTTCAGAACTCTGAGAAATAAATGTCAGTTGTTTAAGCCACCACATCTGTGATATTTTGTCATGGCAGCCTGGGCTGACTAGGAGAGGGAGAATCCATTCTCTGCCTCTTCCAACTTCTGGTGACTATTAGCACTCCTTGATTTGTGGCTACATCCCTCCAATCTCTGCCTCTGTCTTCACATCGCTTACTCCTCTGTGTCTTTGTCTTCTTTCTGTCTCAAATCTCCATCTGCCTTTCTCTTATAAAGACATGTCATTGGATTTAGTACCCATCTGGATAGTCCAGGATAACCCCCTTATCTCAAGCTGCTCACTTAATCACATCTATAATGCTCCCCTTTCTAAACACAGTCAACATTTACAAGTTCTGGGGATTAGGACATCGACATATTTGCGGGGGACACATTTCAACTTATTACATCGTATTAATTCACATCTCAACTCAAATGTCACCTCCTCAGATGACATTTTCTCTTATCTTCTTTATACTCTTGTAGTTGAAATTTTCTTAATAATTAGTTTAATGTTTTATCTGTTGTCTCTCTTCCTATTTAAAAAAATGTAGCTCTTTGCAGGGAGGGGCTCTGTTGTATTTATTGTTATTTTCAGGTTGGTATTCTGATAATACACACTGGGAAAGCTTTATCAGTTGTTTGTAGCTGGTGTCTGCTGGTTGAGTATCCATTATAATTGGTCTATGTAATGTTATACTACTTGCTAGATATTTTATTTAATTATTTAATTTTTAAATTTAATTTAATTTTTTTATATAGCAGGTTCTTATTAGTTATCCATTTTATACACATCAGTGTATATATGTCAGTCCCAATCTCTCAATTCATCACAGTGCCACCCCCCCGCCACTTTCCGCACTTGGTGTCCATACGTTTGGTCTCTACATCTGCGTCTCTATTTCTGCCCTGCAAACTGGTTCATCTGTACCATTTTTCTAGATTCCACATATAGGCATAATATACGATATTTGTTTTTCTCTTTCTGACTTAATTCACTCTGTATGACAGACTCCAGGTCCTTCCACATCTCTACAAATGACCCAATTTTGTTCCTTTTTATGGCTGAGTAATATCCCATTGTATATATGTACCACAACTTCTTTATCCATTTGTCTGTCGATGGGCATTTAGGTTGCTTCCATGACCTGGCTATTGTAAATAGTGCTGCAGTGAACATTGGGGTGCATGTGTCTTTTTGAATTATGGTTTTCTCTGGGTATATGCCCAGTAGTAGAATTGCTGGGTCTTATGGTAATTCTATTTTTAGTTTTTTAAGGAACCTCCATACTGTTCTCCATAGTGGCTGTATCAATTTACATTCCCACCAGCAGGGCAAAAGGGTTCCCTTTTCTCCACACCCTCTCCAGCATTTGTTGTTTGTAGATTTTCTGATGATGACCATTCTAATTGGTGTAAAGTGATACCTCATTGTAGTTTTGATTTGCCTTTCTCTAATTAGTGATGTGGAGCAGCTTTTCATGTGCTTCGTGGCCATCTGTATGTCTTCTTTGGAGAAATGTCTATTTAGGTCTTCTGCCGATTTTTTGATTGGTTTGTTTGTTTGTTTAATATTGAGCTGCATGGGCTGTTTATATATTTTGGAGATTAATCTGTTGTCCGTTGATTCGTTTGCGAATATTTTCTCCCGTTCTGAGGGTTGTCTTTTGGTCTTGTTTGTAGTTTCCTTTGCTTTTCAAAAAGATTTTAAGTTTCATTAGGTCCTATTTGTTTATTTTTGTTTTTATTCCCATTACTCTAGGAGGTGGATCAAAAAGATCTTGCTGTGATTTATGTCAAAGTGTGTTCTGCCTATGTTTTCCTCTAAGAGTTTTATAGTGTCCAGTCTTACATTTAGGTCTCTAATCCATTTTGAGTTTATTTTTGTGTATGTTGTTAGGGAGTGTTCTAGTTTCATTCTTATACATGTAGCTGTCCAGTTTTCCCAGCAACACTTATTGAAGAGCCTGTCTTTTCTCCATTGTATTTTCTTGTCTCCTTTATCAAAGATAAGGTGACCATATGTGCATGGTTTTATCTCTGGGCTTTCTGTCCTGTTCCATTGATCAGGATATTTCTGTTTTTGTGCCAGTAACACTGTCTTGATTACTGTACCTTTGTAGTATAGTCTGAAGTCAGGGAGTCTGATTCCTCCAGCTCTGTTTTTTTCCTTCAAGATGGCTTTGGCTATTCGGGGTCTTTTGTATCTCCATACAAATTTTAAGATTTTTTTGTTCTAGTTCTGTAAAAAATGCCATTGGTAATTTGATAGGGATTTCATTGAATCTGTACATTGCTTTGGGTAGTATAGTCATTTTCACAATATTGATTCTTCAATCCAAGAACATGGTATATCTCTCCATCTGTTGGTATCATCTTTAATTTCTTTCATCAGTGTCTTGTAGTTTTCTGCATACAGGTATTTTGTCTCCCTAGGTAGGTTTATTCCTAGGTATTTTATTCATTTTGTTGCAATGGTAAATTTTGCGAAAGTGTTTCCTTAATTTCTCTTTCAGATTTTTCATCTTTAGTGTATAGGAATGCAAGAGATTTCTGTGCATTGATTTTTTATCCTGCAACTTTACCAAATTCATTGATTAACTCTAGTAGTTTTCTGGTGGCATCTTTAGGACTGTCTATGTATAGTGTCATGTCATCTGCAAACAGTGACAGTTTTACTTCTTCTTTTCCAATTTGTATTCCTTTTATTTCTTTTTCTTCTCTGATTGCCATGGCTAGGACTTTCAAATCTATGTTGAATAATAGTGGTGAGAGTGGACATACTTGTCTTGTTCCTGATCTTAGAGGAAATGCTTTCAGTTTTTCACCATTGAGAATGATCTTTGCTGTGGGTTTGTCATATATGGCTTTTATTACGTTGAGGTAGGTTCCCTCTATGCCCACTTTCTGGAGAGTTTTTATCATAAATTGGTGTTGAATTTTGTCGAAAGCTTTTTCTTCATCTACTGAGATGATCATATGGTTTTTATTCTTCAGTTTATTAATATGGTATGTCACATTGATTGGTTTGTGTATATTGAAGAATCCTTGCATCCCTGGGATAAATCCCACTTGATCATGGTGTATGATCTTTTTAATGTATTGTTGGATTCTGTTTGCTAGTATTTTGTTGAGGATTTTTGCATCTATATTCATCAGTGTTATTGGTCTGTAATTTTCTTTTTTTGTAGTATCTTTGTCTGATTTTGGTATCAGAGTGATGGTGGCCTCATAGAATGAGTTTGGGCATGTTCCTTCCTCTGCAATCTTTTGGAAGAGTTTGAGAAGGCTGGGTGTTAGCTCTTCTCTAAATGTTTGATAGAATTCACCTGTGAAGCCATCTGGTTCTGGACTTTTGTTTGTTGGAAGATTTTCTTTTTCTTTTTTTTTTTTTCCTTGCGTTATGCGGGCCTCTCAATGTTGTGGCCTCTCCCATTTGCGGAGCACAGGCTCCGGACGCGCAGGCTCAGTGGCCATGGCTCACGGGCCCAGCCGCTCCGCGGCATGTGGGATCTTCCCGAAACGGGGCACGAACCCGCGTCTCCTGCATCGGCAGGCGGACTCTCAAGCACTGCGCCACCAGGGAAGCCCTGTTGGAAGATTTTCAATCACAGTTTCAATTTCAGTGCTTGTGATTGGTCTGTTCATATTTTCTGTTTCTTCCTGGCTCAGTCTTGGAAGGTTATACCTTTCTAAGAATTTGTCCATTTCTTCCAGGTTGTCCATTTTATTGGCATAGAATTGCTTGTAGTATTCTCTTAGGATGCTTTGTATTTCTGCAGTGTCTGTTGTAACTTCTCTTTTTTCATTTCTAATTTTATTGATTTGAGTCCTCTCCCTCTTTTACTTGATGAGTCTGGCTAATGGTTTATCAATTTTGTTTATCTTCTCAAAGAACCAGCTTTTCGTTTTATTGATCTTTGCTGTTGTTTTCTTTGTTTCTATTTCATTTATTTCTGCTCTGATCTTTATGATTTCTTTCCTTCTGCTAACTTTGGGATTTGTTTGTTTTTCTTTCTCTACTTCCTAGGTGTAAGTTTAGATTGTTTATTTGAGATTTTTCTCGTTTCCTAAGTTAGGCTTGTATAGCTATAAACTTCCCTCTTAGAACTGCTTTTGCTGCATCCCATAGGTTTTGGATCATCGTGTTTTCATTGTCATTTGTCTCTAGGTATTTTTTGATTTCCTCTTTGATTTCCTCGATCTCTTGGTTATTTAGTGACATATTATTTAGCCTCCATGTGTTTGTGTGTTTTACATTTTTTCCCCCTGTATTTTATTTCTAATCTCATAGCATTGTTGTTGGAAAAGATGCTTGATATGATTTCAGTTTTCTTAAATTTACCAAGGCTTGGTTTGTGACCCAAGATGTGATCTATCCTGGAGAATGTTCCGTGCGCACTTGAGAAGAAAGTGTAATCTGCTGTTTTTGGATGGAATGTCCTATAAATATCAATTAAATCCATCTGGTCTGTTGTGTCATTTAACGCTTGTGTTTCCTTATTAATTTTCTGTTTGGTTGATCTGTACACTGGTGTAAGTGAGGTGTTAAAGTCCTCCACTATTATTGTGTTACTGTCGATTTCCTCTTTTTTTGCTGTTAGCAGTTACCCTATGTTTTGAGGTGCTCCTATGTTGGGTGCATAAATATTTACAATTGTTATATCTTCTTCTTGGATTGATCCCTTGATCATTATGTAGTGTCCTTCTTTGTCTTTTGTAATAGTCTTTATTTTAAAGTCTATTTTGTCTGATATGAGAATTGCTACTCCAGCTTTCTTTTGATTTCCATTTGCATGGAATATCTTTTTCCATCCCCTCACTTTCAGTCTGTATGTGTCCCTAGGTCTGAAGAGGGTCTCTTGTAGATGGCATATACATGGGTGTTGTTTTTGTATCCATTCAGTGAGCCTGCGTCTTTTGGTTGGAGCATTTAATCCATTCACGCTTAAGGTAATTATCGATATGTATGTTCCTATTACCATTTTCTTAGTTGTTATGGGTTTGTTTTTGTAGGTCCTTTTCTTCTCTTGTGTTTCCCACTTAGAGAAGTTCCTTTAGCATTTGTTGTGAAGCTGGTTTGGTGGTGGTGAGATCCTTGCTGGGTAGAGTAATCTTGGTTGTAGTTTCTTCCCTTTCATCACTTTAAATATGTCATGCCACTCCCTTATGGCTTGTAGAGTTTCTGCTGAGAAATCAGCTGTTAACCTTATGGGAGTTTCCTTGTATGTTATTTGTCGTTTTTCCCTTGTTGCTTTCAATAATTTTCCTTTGTCTTTAATTTTTGTCAATTTGATTACTATGTGTCTCAACGTGTTTCTCCTTGGGTTTACCCTGCCTGGAACTCTCTGTGCTTCCTGGACTTGGGTGGCTATTTCCTTTCCCATGTTAGGGAAGTTTTCGACTGATCTATTCATATATTTTCTTGGGTTCTTTCTCTCTCTCTTGTCCTTCTGGGACCCTTATAATGTGAATGTTGGTGCATTTACTGTTGTCCTAGAGGTCTCTTAAGCTGTCTTCATTTCTTTTCTTTTTAATCTGTCCCACGGCAGTGAATTTCACCATTCTGTCTTCCAGGTCACTTATCCGTTCTTCTGCGTCAGTTAGTCTGTTATTGATTCCTTCTAGTGTATTTTTCATTTCAGTTGTTGTATTGTTCATCTCTGTTTGTTTGTTCTTTAATTCTTCTAGGTGTTTGTTCTTTAATTCTCCTAGATCTTTGTTAAACATTTCTTGCATCTTCTCAATCTTAGCCTCCATTTTTTTTCCGAGGTCCTGGATCATCTTCACTATCATTATTCTGAATTCTTTTTCTGGAAGGTTGTCTATCTCCACTTCATTTAGTTGTTTTTCTGGGGTTTTATGTTGTTCCTTCATCTGGTACATAGCCTTCTGCCTTTTCATCTTGTCTATCTTTCTGTGAATGTGGTTTTTGTTCCACAGGCTGCAGGATTGTAGTCCTTCTTGCTTCTGCTGTCTGCCCTCTGGTGGATGCGGCTATCTAAGAGGCTTGTTCAAGCTTCCTGATGGGAGGGACTGGTGGCGGGTAGAGTTGGGTGTTGCTCTGGTGGGCAGAGCTCAGTAAAACTTTAATCCTCTTGTCTGCTGATGGGTGGGGCTGAGTTCCCTCCCTGTTAGTTGTTTGGCCTGAGGCCACCCAACACTGGAGCCTACCCAGCTCTTTGATGGGGCTAATGGCGGACTCTGGGAGGGCTCACGCCAAGGAGTACTTCCCAGAACTTCTGCTGCCAGTGTCCTCGTCCCCATAGTAAGCCACAGCCACCCCCTGCCTCTGTAGGAGACCCTCTAACACTAACAGGTAGGTCTGGTTCAGTCTCCCGTGGGGTCACTGCTCCCTCCCCTGGGTCCTGATGCACACACTACTTTGTGGGTGCCCTCCAAGAGTGGAGTCTCTGTTTCCCTCAGTCCTGTCAGAGTCCTGCAGTCAAATCCCACTAGCCTTCAAAGTCTGATTCTCTAGGAATTCGTCCTCCTATTGCCAGACCCCCAGGTTGGGAAGCCTGGCATGGGGCTCAGAACCTTCACTCCAGTGGGTGGACTTCTGTGGTATAATTGTTCTCCTGTTTGCAAGTCACCCACCCAGAAGTTACGGAATTTGATTTTATTGTGATTGCGCCCCTCCTGCCGTCTCATTGTGGCTTCTCCTTTGTCTTTGGATGTGGGGTATCTTTTTGGTGAGTTTCGGTGTCTTCCTGTCGATGATTTTTCAGCAGTTAGTTGTGATTCCGGTGCTCTCGCGAGAGGGAGTGAGAGCACGTCCTTCTACTCCGCCATCTTGAACCAATCTCCCTAGATATTTTAAATATCATTCCTGACTGTATATCTAGCATCTAGAACAGTGGCCAGCACACAGTAGGTTGTCAATAAATAATTGTGTTAACTAAGAGATTGCACAGATGAACACAGAAAAGGATGGGGAATAGTGTGTGGCCAGGTTATAGAGAGATTTCTGTGTCATCATAAGGAGTTGGGACTTTTTCCTGAAAAATGATAGAGATTCATCCCAGAGTTTTAAGTAGGGAAATAATATAATTGGATCTGCATTTAAAACATGAAATTCAAAATGAATTAGCCTTAAATATTTTGGAATCTCTATTGAACCCCTGAGGTGATATTCAGAAAGATGGAATGAGATGGAGAGAAATCTGCCCTTTATTGTTGAGATAGATAGTTGCTAATAAGCTACACAATCCAGCCTTTATTTCTCAAGAGACACGTCTGTTTTGTGTGTGTGTGTGTGTGTGTGTGTGTGTGTACATGCACGTGCATTTGACTGAAGATTTTCCAATAAATATCTTGAAATATATTGCTTGAGATTATTTTTGTTGTGAACAGCAGGAACTGATTCTGGCTAATTTAAGGGAGAGAAAAGTATCATCATCCATTGGTTTGATATTGGGGTACATCTTACAACCTAAAGAGTAAGTGATTAAATTGTGGAAATGTAAAGAACTGGGGCAGCTCCAAGGCTTAGTACCAGGAGCTCATGGACGTTTTCTTTTTTTTTTTTTTTAACATCTTTATTGGAGTATAATTGCTTTACAATGGTGTGTTAGTTTCTGCTTTATAACAAAGTGAATCAGCTATATGCATACGTATATCCCCGCCTCCCCTCCCTCTTGTGTCTGCCTCCCACCCTTCCTATCCCACCCCTCTAGGTGGTCACAAAACACCGAGCTGATCTCCCTGTACTGTGTGGCTGCTTCCCACTAGCTATCTATTTTACATCTGGTAGTATATATAAGTCATGGACATTTTCTGTAGAATGGTTCTAATGATCTCAGTCTTCATGTCTTTCAATTCTAACTTTCAGAAATGTTTTACACTGAGGTTTTTCTTAAATCTGTTTCTGTCATATCTTTGACTTTTAGTGAATTCAGAGGCCACTCATATTTCCAAATATGTATTCTTCCTCTTCTCTTGGAAAGATAGAATCCCTGATTTTTAGCTGGGTATGTGAACATAAACAATGAAGACTGTATTCCCAAACCTCTTTGGCTTTAGATGTGGTCTTATGACAAAGTTCTAGTCAAAGAGATGTAAGCAGAACTGCATATGGTGGTTTTTAGAAACTTTCTTCAGTCAGTGGCTCCTTTTTGGATGCTTCCTGGAATGGAGATGTAGAGGCTGGAGATCTAACTGACATCTGAGACACAAGAGTTACAGCCACACAGTGGGAGCTGCAGGGAACCTGATTTAATGAAGACTTTGTTAGAACTGTCCCTGTACTCTGCCTGTGCGCTTTTATGTGAGAGAGAAATCTGTGTGTGTATCACTTGTATATGTGTGATCTCTTGTATAATTTCACTTAAAAATTATTTTATAAATTTTAGGATTTGTTATAGGATGTGGAGATTGTAGCCTGTGCTCTGCTTTCTTGAAATGGAAGTCGCTTTGCTCATCTGTCCACTTTTCCTTATTATAAGAACTCTATGTATATTAAGAAAATTCATTTTTTGTTTATCATACGTATGTTACTAATATTTTCCTGTTTGTCTTTTGCATATTTCATTTTTGTTTAGATCTTTTGTTCTTCTATACAGCTGTTTTACTATTTAACTAGTCATCTTTATCAGTTTCTTATGAGTTTGGGCTCTTATGTTATTCTCAAGAAGGCCTTTTCTACTCCAAGATGATAAAAATGTTTGTTCATATTTTTCCCTGGTACATGTGTAATTTTATTTAAAGATTAGAATTCTTTAACTCTTTAACTTGGAATTTATTTTTATATAAAGATTAATATAGAGTTAAAGCTTTCTCCTCCCAAATGTCTAGCCAGTTATCCCTATATTATTTTTTGAGTAATCTGATTTTAGGAGTCTCAGGATTTAAACATGGAAATAGCAAAGCAGACGTTTACTGTTTATGTATTAAAGCCCCACAGTGTCTTTTCAGATGAATTCCTTATACCATATGGTCAGTTTTGCAGTACAGGTAGAAAAAATACTAGGTGAGTACAGAGGAAGGAATAGCTGGCTTTCTGGAGAAATTTTGGAAACCTTTTGTGATTGTTTCTTTTAAAGTATGTCAGAATTCTTTGACAATCCTCCCTGCAAAGGTGGAGGCATTTCTTGAGCATTATCAGGACTTAGTGATTCACTTCCAATGAATAGAACGTGGCCAAATAGATAAAAGACACTAGTTTTCTCCTTGCGCGCACGCTCTCTCCCTGTCCCTACCCCCCCCCCTCAGGTTTCTCATCTAGGCCAGCTGCCATGTAATCAGAAAACTGAAGCCGCCCTATAAAGAGGTGCACATTGTGAGGAGCTGAGGCATCCTGCCAGCAGCCTACAAGGGGTTTTGCCAGTAGCCACATGCAGGAGCCGTCTTGGAAGGGGATCCTCTAGCTTCAGTCAGCCTTCAGATCCCTGCAGCCCCAGTCAGCATCCTGACTGCATGAGATGCCCTCTGTTGGAACCACCAGCTAAGCTCCATCCAAATTCCTGACCACAGAAACTATGATATAATAAATATAGATATAATAAATGTTTCTTGTTTTGACAGTGGCCCTGTTTTAGAGTAACTTACTACACTCATCTGACAACCCAAACACTTTGAGGAGAGAGTATAATTTGAGTCGGTTCTTGAAGGACCAGTAGGAAAAGTTATTTTTATTTTTTTAATAAAGAAGTTGGGGGAGGGCATTCTAAGTGTAGTAGATGTCATACGTGAATTCAAAGAAAAGTTATGATGTATTCAGGAATAATTTAAAATATCTAATGAGTATAATGAGACCCAAGAATACTACACAGTGGGGAGCTGCATGAATTGAGTTTAAAGCTTGTGAAAGGTTTTTTGCAAAGCTAAGAAGCTTAGACTTTGTCTTTAAGGTCATGCAGAAGCAACAATAGGTTTTAACCTACCCCAGCACGATGAGATTTGGGTTGGAGGGCAATAAATCTTACGATATAGTCTGATGGGTTAAGTAGTCGAAAATGATGTTCTCCTGAGAGAGGTGATGAGTTGGATTTATTTCTGCAGTAGTAGAGATGGGGAGAAGTATAATTTAAGGTATTTTTGAAGTTGAATCAGTAGGATTTGAAGCCCAAGAGTCAAATTACACAATTCAATCAAATAGAATTAGTTAAATATTTCTGACAAATTTTGATATTACACAGCACACCATAGGTATGTATTAATTTGTTTCAGTGAAAGAGTAAAATTTTGTGAAGAAAAGAAATTTTGGGAGGATACAGAGCATTGTATTTGGACCATACTATTAAATTTTACATTTGCATTAAAACTCTATGAAGCCATCATTGAGAGATTTTAGTATAATCCCTCCAGTTCTATTTAGTATTGTGAGACATTCTGTTTCCTAGAACGTGAGCATAAGTGAGAAAGTTGGAACATGCTGTTTTTCTCCGAGATGACGAAAAGTGTGAAGGAGATGCTCAGGAAAGATTTGGTTCAGTCTCCACTGGAACATTGAGACTGTTCTGCTAGGTATTTTGTTTGAATTTCTTCTCTCAGGAGTCCACCTTTAAAAAAATCTTACAGAAAAAGAAACGTATCTGTCTTCATTTCAGGAGTTCCAGATGGGGGAAGGTGTGAGGATAGAGCAGGACCCTTGAGGCCCCTACAGCCTGTATGCTTGTTCCCCAAACCCCACAGGGCCTGAGACTCTAAGGGCTTGTCAGATGCCCAGGGTGACTGGGGTGGGCATGTGACCTGGTTTGAAAATCCTGCCTTGGTGATTCTAATATGCCTTCTCTCACCTTCTACTGTCTCACTCCCTGCTCCATCTTGAAAATCACTGTTGTTTTTAATTTATTTATTTGGTCGTGCTGGGTCTTTAGCTGTGGCATGCGAACTCTTAGTTGTGGTATGCATGTGGGATCTAGTTCCCTGACTGAGGATCGAACCCGGGTCCCCTACATTGGAAGCATGGAGTCTTAACCACTGCACCACCTGGGAAGTCCCTGAAAAATCACTGCTCTAATGCACGTAGTTAAGCGCAACCCTTCTGTGTGCTAAAGGAGGCATGTAGTTAGATCTTTAGGAATATATGTTGTGAAAAGGTGCTGACCTGGAAAGTGTAGTCTTATGTACATCTGAATATATGTGTCATAGATTTTTGCTGGGCCCTGATTTTAAATCGGGTTTATATTTCGTTAGGAATCCATCAAATGATGGGCAAGCACTGGTTTTGGTTGTCCTGGGAAACCTGAGTGTGCTTCCATTACAGCCACTTCAGCTTCACTGAGGCAGTGCAGAGCTGGGTAACTTAGATTCCGAACATACTGACTTGTTTAGCTAAGTGAGTCATTTAGTAATTAACTTACATGTTTGTATTTATAGACTTACCCCAGTGGCTTTAGATGCCGGGTGAAATTACACTAACATTTTCCCCTGTTCTACTGATTATAATTGAGAAGATTCTGCCTTATCCACAGTCCTTCTTGGCAGTGAGTTCTGTTGCTTTTAATATGTAAATCTAAGATATTTTTATCTTATCACTTTTTTTTTTTTAATGCGAAGAAACTGATTTCTGGTACTTCTGATATGTATTGCAGTAAATGAGCAAATGACATTTAGGCCTCTTCACTATGGCTGACAGAGAAAAAATAGATACAATTAGTTAGTTCTCTCATTTCTGTTTTGTTTCCTATAGATGCACATTGTCAGTGTCTCTTTTATGTTCATGAATTTAAATACTAGTCTGTGATGTGCAGTTATTTTTTTAAGATTCATTCTTTTATACCATGCTTTCTGTAAGGCAATGAATGAGAGGTCTCAAGAATATACTTGTCTCACTGAAAGTCTTTGAGTTAGACTAAGCAAAGACTGCTTAAATAACAGTGCCCAAAGCTTACTTAGAGGTAAGGACCTTTGTAGTAAATGGATTGAAATGCTATGCAATTCAAAGGAGGGAGAAAGTTGGGAGGTGCTGTGTTAGGCAGCCTGGGCTATGCCTCAGTAACAAACCAACTCAGAAATCTCAGTGTGTTATTATATAAAAGCCTTCAGTGTGCCTGCCAGGTCTCCAAGGCAGCTCACTTTAAGCAGTGATTCAAGGTTCCATCTTGACTCTGTCATCTCAACACTAGTTTTCCATTCACTGAGGCAGGGGATGAAAATCTGTGTAGTATCCCTCTGGGATTTTTCGCTGCCTCGGCCTGGCAGTGACACACATTACTTCTCACAATTTTTGGTCAAAGCTAGTAATATAGCATACCTGTCTCTAGCAGGACCAGAATCTGAAGAAGCGTGTAGATATTAGGAGAGAATTGCACGTCTGTGCCTCGGCTGTTATGTCGTTATGACTGAGATAAAGGCATAAAATAATGAAATATTTGTGGGGTCAAAGGCATAGTTTTATTTGTTTGTTTTGCTTTCGTTTTAATATATGATTGTTTTTAGAGTATGCTGTGGACATATAAACAAAATAATGAATATCCCCAGGTGAAAGGTGCTCATTGTTTCTATGACTTTTAATTTTTCTAAATTCTCACATCTGCTGGAATCTTTACATCCTTTTGACTTTGGGTTGTCATGCATCTAGGTAATATTTTTAAAATGATGTGTACATCTGCCTTGGGATACTGTATTTGTGATACTGGATCTAAAACATAGCAGAATACTTATTAGCATTTCCAGATAACTTTATCGTAAAGAGGAAAACATGTTTTATCTGGTAGGAAGAGGTAACTTTTTCAAAGTCATAAGACGTAAGAGGAAGATTATTGGGATTGAAAGATTAAGTAATTTGTTCTTTTTTTTCTCCATGCAGGACCTACAGTTGTCCCTTGAACAACATGGGTTTGAATTGCGTGGGTCCATTTATACACGGATTGTTTTCAATAAGTATACGAAAATATATGTGTAGAACATCGTGTGCAAGACTTATATTGAAGTGGATGGCCTATCCTTACACAGGCATAGGGTGAGTGATATTTAATATAAAATTAATAATGTGTTAGTTTTCTTACTGTTTTATAACTTTGCTTTCAAAGAATTACTTTGCTGTAGAGTATGCCTTCAAGATTATCATGCAAAGCAAAGAGAGCATGGAGGAAGCACGTGATTAAACTCTTTGGCCTAGAAATGATACACATTCACATTATATGGCCCCAAACTAGTAACATAGCTTCACTTAGAAGAAAGGGGGCTTGGAAATTAGATCATCACTTTCCGGCAGCAACTTTACCCTAGAGAAGGAGAGTGTGGATCTTTGGAGGTCAGCTTGCTGTCTGTCATACCGCTGTTGACGTGTCTCTCCAGACTACTATCTCTAGACTCAAACACACACCCTTTTGACAAAAGTGGCGTCATACTGTAAGACAAAACATATTAAACATTCAATTTGTAAGCTAGATAAATAGTTCTTAGAAGTGAAATGTGCCTTGTCAAATTTGATGCTCCATTAAAATTTATATAAGAAAACTAAAAGGAAAAGGAAAGATTGGTTTTATTAGGTGAGCAAAAAGAGAAAATTTAAAGAAAAATTAAAAGTAGCCCTTTCGTTTTATAAAATACGTTGAAAGATTAAGAAACCAGGCAGTCAGTTGGGGTTTTAAGAAATTTAGGAATTTTTCATTTTTTATTTTATTCTGTTTGGAATATGCTTAATTTTAGCTAAGTTATTAGAATTTAAAGATAGGTTGCTGGAATACAGGTGGTTATCATTAATTACATCCAGCTGTCCATAAGGAAGGAGAGAAGAATCTTAAGTCTTAGGTACCAGATTTGCAACATTTTCTTGTGTGAATTTGAGGAGATTAATATACATGTTATTTCTTGGTCTCTGTGGCTGGCATTTGGTAACATTTAGTAATATGTTAATAATATTTTTTTAAGTAACTTTTTTGGGGGGGAAAAGTTTTAGATTTTCAGAAAGGTTACAAAGATAGAAGAAAGTTTCTGTGTGTTCCTCATCCAGTATCACCTAGTGTTAACATCTTACCCAATCACAGTGCATTTTGTCAAAACAAAGGAGTAATTAACACTAGTACAGTGTTATTAACTAAACTACAGACTTCATCTGGATTTTACCAGTTTTCCCACATACGTCCTTTTGCTGTCAGTATCCAACCCAGGCTAACATACTGCATTAACCGTGGTCTCCTAAGCCTTCTCCAGTCTGTGACAGTTACTTAGTCTTTCCTTGCCATTCATGACCTCGAGACAAATTTTAAAGAGTTCTGGTTTGGCATTTTGTAAAGGGTCCCTCATTTTAGGTTTGTCTGATGTTTTCTTGTGATTACACTAGGATTATGGATTTTTGCAAAAAACACCTAAGGTGAGGTGTTCCTCTCGTTGCACTATATCAGGGGCCACATGACATTAGTGTGGCTTAAATCCGGTGATCGTAACCTTGATCGTTTGGTTAAGGTTGTGTCCATCAGACTTCATGGGTATTTTTTACCATATTAAATAATATATATAAAATATATAGTATAAATATAAATAATAATCATAATGTGTATCTATGCAGGGCTGGAGTCTCTTCAGTACATTTTGTTGGCGATTTACATTCAGCTCTTATGGGCAGCATCTGTGGCCATAAATACTCTTCATGACCTTGAGCATGTATCCACTTCCTCATATATATGTGTTATGATATATATGTTTATATATATGTGTCACTTCAACATTCTTTTAAGGGGGAATAATAAGTAACCCTTTTTGCACAGTCTGTGTGAATTGATGTCAATATCAGGGACCTCAAGCTAGAAAGTGGGTGTGGAGGAGGGAGCATTTGACAGTTGGAAGTACTTTGCATTTGCAAGTTACATTGATGCTACTGAATCTAAACACTGAGACCTGGGCCAACAGGCCAAGTACTGTCACATGTAGCAAACAGCTACTGCATATTAATAATTGAGCATTTAGGTCACCCCAAATTAGAAAATTCTGTGACATTTCCTATAGCTACTACTGGGCCTAGTAGTGATGCATGGTATTTCAAGGGATCTTGTAACCAATGGGCAAAGTAGGAAATGCTTCTGTCTCAAAGTTAAGGGAAGGCCTTCGGTTGGGGAAAGACTTCTAAGAAACAAATGCACGGCATACATAAATTAATAAGTTTGTGCCTAATGCATAGATTTGAAAATTAGCAATGCCTTAGAATTTGTCCTGTCCTTCTACCCAGTTAGAAAATCCTGGAAAAATCACTACTCTTAGTAGACTTTCTCTTAGTATTTTTTTTTCCACATAAGGAAGTTGATTTATGATTTGATATTTATACATTGTCTACAGATTAACATATGATCATGACAAGAGGTACAAGAAAGTATTATTTGTAGATAAGATGACAATTATCCTTCCATTTGACTTTTTTTTATATTGCTGGGCTCCTCAGCTTTTTATGATGTGGGCCCTTTGATGTGAGGTCACTCCTGCTGGGTTCCTCACCTTTATTTTTAATTTTTTTTTTACATCTTTATTAGAGTATAATTGCTTTACAATGGTGTGTTAGTTTCTGCTTTATAACAAAGTGAATCAGTTATACATATGCATATGTTCCCATATCTCTTCCCTCTTGCGTCTCCCTCCCTCCCACCCTCCCTATTCCACCCCTCCAGGCAGTCACAAAGCACCAAGCTGATCTCCTTGTGCTATGCGGCTGCTTCCCGCTAGCTATATACCTTACATTTGGTAGTGTATATATATCCATGCCACTCTCTCGCTTTGTCACAGCTTACCCTTCCCCCTTCCCATATCCTCAAGTCCATTCTCTAGTAGGTCTGTGTCTTTATTCCTGTCTTACCCCTAGGTTCTTCATGATATTTTTTTTTTCTTAAATTCCATATATATGTGTTAGCATACGGTATTTGTCTTTCTCTTTCTGACTTACTTCACTCTGTATGACAGACTCTAGGTCTATCCACCTCATTACAAATAGCTCAATTTCGTTTCTTTTTATGGCTGAGTAATATTCCATTGTATATATGTGCCACATCTTCTTTATCCATTCATCCGACGACGGGCACTTAGGTTGTTTCCATCTCCGGGCTATTGTAAATAGAGCTGCAATGAACATTTTGGTACATGACTCTTTCTGAATTCTGGTTTCCTCAGGGTATATACCTAGTAGTGGGATTGCTGGGTCATATGGTAGTTCTATTTGTAGTTTTTTAAGGAACCTCCATACTGTTCTCCATAGTGGCTGAACCAATTCACATTCCCACCAGCAGTGCAAGAGTGTTCCCTTTTCTCCACACCCTCTCCAGCATTTATTGTTTCTAGATTTTTTGATGATGGCCATTCTGACTGGTGTGAGATGATATCTCATTGTAGTTTTGATTTGCATTTCTCTAATGATTAATGATGTTGAGCATTCTTTCATGTGTTTGTTGGCAGTCTGTATATCTTCTTTGGAGAAATGTCTATTTAGGTCTTCTGCCCATTTTTGGATTGGGTTGTTTATTTTTTTGTTATTGAGCTGCATGAGCTGCCTGTAAATTTTAGAGATTAATCCTTTGTCAGTTGATTCATTTGCAAATATTTTCTCCCATTCTGAGGGCTGTCTTTTGGTCTTGTTTATGGTTTCCTTTGCTGTGCAAAAGCTTTGAAGTTTCATTAGGTCCCATTTGTTTATTTTTGTTTTTATCTCCATTACTCTAGGAGATGGGTCAAGAAGGATCTTGCTGTGATTTATGTCATAGAGTGTTCTGCCTATGTTTTCCTCTAAGAGTTTGATAGTTTCTGGCCTTACATTTAGGTCTTTAATCCATTTTGAGCTTATTTTTGTGTATGGTGTTAGGGAGTGATCTAATCTCATACTTTTACATGTACCTATCCAATTTTCCCAGCACCACTTATTGAAGAGGCTGTCCTTTCTCCACTGTATATTCCTGCCACCTTTATCAAAGATAAGGTGACCATATGTGCATGGGTTTATCTCTGGGCTTTCTATCCTATTCCATTGATCTATCTTTCTGTTTTTGTGCCAGTACCATACTGTCTTGATTACTGTAGCTTTGTAGTATAGTCTGAAGTCAGGCAGCCTGATTCCTCCAGCTCCATTTTTTGTTCTCAAGATTGCTTTGGCTATTCGGGGTCTTTTGTGTTTCCATACAAATTGTGAAATTTTTTGTTCTAGTTCTGTGAAAAATGCCAGTGGTAGTTTGATAGGGATTGCATTGAATCTATAGATTGCTTTGGGAAGTAGAGTCATTTTCACAATGTTGATTCTTCCAATCCAAGAACATGGTATATCTCTCCATCTGTTTGTATCATCTTTAATTTCTTTCATCAGTGTCTTATAATTTTCTGCATACAGGTCTTTTGTCTCCTTAGGTAGGTTTATTCCTAGACATTTTATTCTTTTTGTTGCAGTGGTAAATGTGAGTGTTTTCTTGATTTCACTTTCAGATTTTTCATCATTAGTGTATAGGAATGCCAGAGATTTCTGTGCGTTAATTTTGTATCCTGCTTCTTTACCAGATTCACTGATTAGCTCTAGTAGTTTTCTGGTAGCATCTTTAGGTTTCTCTATGTATAGTATCATGTCATCTGCAAACAGTGACAGCTTTACTTCTTCTTTTCCGATTTGGATTCCTTTTATTTCCTCTTCTTCTCTGATTGCTGTGGCTAAAACTTCCCAAACTATGTTGATTGAATAAGAGTGGTGAGAGTGGGCAACCTTGTCTTGTTCCTGATCTTAGTGGAAATGCTTTCAGTTTTTCGACATTGAGAATGATGTTGGCTGTGGGTTTGTCATATATGGCCTTTATTATGTTTAGGAAAGTTCCCTCTATGCCTGCTTTCTGCAGGGTTTTTATCATAAATGGGTGTGGAATTTCGTTGAAAGCTTTCTCTGCATCTATTGAGATGATCATATGATTTTTCTCCTTCAATTTGTTAATATGGTGTATCACGTTGATTGATTTGCGTATATTGAAGAATCCTTGCATTCCTGGAATAAACCACACTTGATCATGGTGTATGATCCGTTTAATGTGCTGTTGGATTCTGTTTGCTAGTATTTTATTGAGGATTTTTGCATCTATGTTCATCAGTGATATTGGCCTGTAGTTTTCTTTCTTTATGACATCCTTGTCTGGTTTTGGTATCAAGGTGATGGTGGCCTCGTAGAATGAGTTTGGGAGTGTTCCTCCCTCTGCTATATTTTGGAAGAGTTTGAGAAGGATAGGTGTTAGCTGTTCTCTAAATGTTTGATAGAATTCGCCTGCGAAGCCATCTGGTCCTGGGCTTTTGTTTGTTGGAAGATTTTTAATCACAGTTTCAATTTCAGTGCTTGTGATTGGTCTGTTCATATTGTCTATTTCTTCCTTATTCAGTCTTGGCAGGTTGTGCATTTCTAAGAATGTGTCCATTTCTTCCAGATTGTCCATTTTATTGGCATATAGTTGCTTATAGTAACCTCTCATGATCCTTTGTATTTCTGCAGTGTCAGTTGTTACTTCTCCTTTTTCATTTCTGATTCTGTTTATTTGAGTCTTCTCCCTTTTTTTCTTGATGAGTCTGGCTAATGGTTTATCTATTTTGTTTATCTTCTCAAAGAACCAGCTTTTAGTTTTCTTGATCTTTGCTGTTGTTTCCTTCATTTCTTTTTCACTTATTTCTGATCTGATTTTTTTTATTTCTTTCCTTCTGCTAACTTGGGTTTTTTTTTGTTCTTCTTTCTCTAATTGCTTTAGGTGCAAGGTTAAATTGTTTATTTGAGATGTTTCCTGTTTCTTAAGGTAGGATTGTATTGCTATAAGCTTCCCTCTTAGAACTGCTTTTGCTGCATCCCATAGGTTTTGGGTCGTTGTATCTCCATTGTCATTTGTTTCTAGGTATTTTTTAATTTCCTCTTTGATTTCTTCAGTGATCACTTCGTTATTAAGTAGTGTATTGTTTAGCCTCCATGTGTTTGTATTTTTTACAGCTCTTTTCCTATAATTGATATCTAGTCTCATGGCGTTGTGGTCGGAAAAGATACTTGATACAATTTCAATTTTCTTAAATTTACCAAGGCTTGATTTGTGACCCAAGATATGATCTATCCTGGAGAATGTTCCATGAGCACTTGAGAAAAATGTGTATTCTGTTGTTTTTGGATGGAGTGTCCTATAAATATCAATTAAGTCCATCTTGTTTAATGTATCATTTAAAGCTTGTGTTTCCTTATTTATTTTCATTTTGGATGATCTGTCCATTGGTGAAAGTGGGGTGTTGAAGTCCCCTACTATGAATGTGTTACTGTCGATTTCCCCTTTTATGGCTGCTAGTTTTTGCCTTATGTATTGAGGTGCTCCTATGTTGGGTGCATAAATATTTACAATTGTTATATCTTCTTCTTGGATCGATCCCTTAATCATTATGTAGTGTCCTTCTTTGTCTCTTCTGATAGTCCTTATTTTAAAGTCTATTTTGTCTGATATGAGAATTGCTACTCCAGCTTTCTTTTGGTTTCCATTTGCATGGAATATCTTTTTCCATCCCCTTACTTTCAGTCTGTATGTGTCTCTAGGTCTGAAGTGGGTCTCTTGTAGACAGCATATATATGGGTCTTGTTTTTGTATCCATTCAGCCAATCTGTGTCTTTTGGTGGGAGCATTTAGTCCATTTACATTTAAGGTAATTATCGATATGTATGTTCCTATTCCCATTTTCTAAATTGTTTTGGGTTCGTTATTATAGGACTTTTCCTTCTCTTGTGTTTTTGTCTAGAGAAGTTCCTTTAGCATTTGTTGTAAAGCTGGTTTGGTGGTGCTGAACTCTCTCCTGAACTCTCTCAGCTTTTGCTTGTCTGTAAAGGTTTTAATTTCTCCATCACATCTGAATGAGATCCTTGCTGGGTAATCTTGGTTGCAGGTTTTTCTCCTTCATTACTTTAAATGTGTCCTGCAAGTCCCTTCTGGCTTGCAGAGTTTCTGCTGAAAGATCAGCTGTTAACCTTATGTGCATTCCCTTTTGTGTTGTTTTTCCCTTGCTGCTTTTAATATGTTTTCTTTGTATTTAATTTTTGACAGTTTGATTAATATGTGTCTTGGCGTATTTCTTCTTGGATGTATCCTGTATGGGACTCTCTTTGCTTCCTGGGCTTGATTAACTATTTCCTTTCCCATATTAGGGAAGTTTTCAACTATAATCTCTTCAAATATTTTCTCAGTCCCTTTCTTTTTCTCTTCTTCTTCTGGAACCCCTATAATTCGAATGTTGGTGCATTTAATGTTGTCCCAGAGGTCTCTGAGACTGTCCTCAGTTCTTTTCATTCTTTTTTCTTTATTCTGCTGTGCAGTAGTTATTTCCACTATTTTATTTTCCAGGTCACTTATCTTTTCTTCTGCCTCAGTTATTCTTCTGTTGTGATCCTATCTAGAGTATTTTTAATTTCATTTATTGTGTTGTTTGTTGTCGTTTGTTTAATCTTTAGTTCTTCTAGGTCCTTGTTAAATATTTCTTGCATTTTCTCTATTCTATTTCCCAGATTTTGGATCATCTTTACTATCATTATTCTGAATTCTTTTTCAGGTAGACTGCCTATTTCCTCTTCATTTATTAGGTCTGGTGGGTTTTTACCTTGCTCCTTCACCTGCTGTGTGTTTTTCTGTGTTCTCATTTTGCTTATCTTACTGTGTTTGAGGTCTCCTTTTTGCAGGCTGCTGGTCATAGTTCCCGTTGTTTTTGGTGTGTGTCCCCAGTGGCTAAGGTTGGTTCAGTGGGTTGTGTAGGCTTCCTGGTGCAGGGGACTAGTGCCTGTGTTCTGGTGGATGAGGCTGGGTCTTGTTTTTCTGGTGGGCAGGTCCATGTCTGGTGGTGTGTTTGGGGGTATCTGTGGACTTATTATGATATTACGCAGCCTCTGCTAATTGGTGGGATTGTGTTCTTGTCTTGCTAGTTGTTTGGTATGGATGTCCAGCACTGTAGCTTGCTGGTCGTTGAGTGAAGCTGGGTCTTGGTGTTGAGATGGAGATCTCTGGGAGATTTTCACCTTTTAATATTATGTGGAGCTGGGAGGTCTCTTGTGGACCAGTGTCCTGAAGTTGGCTCTCCCACCTCAGAGGCACAGCACTGACTCCTGGCTGCAGCACCAAGAACCTTTCATCCACACGGCTCCTCAATTTGGGATGACTCGTTTTCTATTTATGTATTCCACAGATGCAAGGTACGTCAAGTTGATTGTGGAGCTTTAATCTGCTGTTTCTGAGCCCATTTGACTTTTAAGTTAGGAAATTTTATCCTTTTGCTACGAGTGTAAATATTAGTTCCTCCTATAAGAAGAAATGTTAAGCAGTAGCTTTTATCTTTTTATTTAGAGGGTTTTTTTTATGCTTATACAATTCTTTCTGTAATTGGAGATTTAAACTGTTGTTATGGAAGCATGGTTTGACTAGGTTTTCAATGATTTATGCTTTTGTACAGAAATGAGATTCTTATTGCAACTAACAGAGTTTTTCTTCTTGTAGAATGTGCAGTCACTGCCGTTTGGCGTTGCCGTGAAAACAGGAGATTCGATGCCATCTTTATTTACAGTAGCAGTGATATCTCTTCTGATCAGACAGTAGCTTCTCAGAATGTAGGGAAAAGCAAACTCTGTGC
>NW_006793006.1:1492074-1497630 GCF_000442215.2 Lipotes vexillifer
GGGAAAAGCAAACTCTGTGCCTAGGGTTAGGCCCAGCTTTGTTTGCCCCAAGTCCCTGTGCTCTGGCTCCCCAACTTTACAGCATTTGTTTTATTGTTACAGTCTCAGTCATTAAGCCCAAGCCATGTCCGCATGCTGTATTAGCTGTGTCAGATCCATATGCTACCTACAGCCAGGCTCTCCTTATGAGAATCTAGGTCTTCCATTGAGCCTAAGTCACCAGTTGAAACACCTGAACTCTTTATCAAGAGCACTTCAGTGATGAGAGATGTTCTAATAATGTCAAACATCAAAATATAATAAAAAGCAGTTGGGGTCTTAAACTCTGTGCACATCTTAACTGACTTTTCTCCAGTAGCCTTTGAGTCTCACATTTTGAGGTCTGTGGTGTTGGGTGACTTTAGTCTAGTTCTAAACTTTATCTGTTGCCCCACAATAGTAATTTAGATTCTCTGTTCTGTTCATTCTGTTTCCTTATTAAGTACTTTAGGAATTCTCTGTTTTGCTGTATTTTATAAAATTGGAATCTCCATGGTCATTAGACTATGGACTAACCAAAACTTTCTTCCATTTTTGTCACTGCTGTTAGACATTATACTTACCATGTCCCATTTAGAATTTGATGAGCAAAAGCATCTTGGTATATAACAGACTGAAATATAAAGATATACTAAAGAGGAGTTCTCGAGGACCATCTCAGAAATGTGCCATAAGGAAAAATAGAAAAGGAGATTGTGGCAGGGGGAAGCAGCCTCCTCTCGAATAGGATTGCCAAGTGTTTAAAGACAGAACAAGGAAGATAAGAAGTGGCTAATGGCTTCTGTGTGGCCTGTAGCTTCTCACAGGGTTGCACGTCAATAGCACTTATGCTGGAGTGATTCAGAGGAAGTTCTTTGCCTGGCTCCGAGCTTCAGTGTGAGCCACATGTGAAAGCAAGCCTGGGGGAGGAATGAATGACAGAGATGCTTCCAGTAAGGACCTCGATGAGGATGGAAAGTTTGAGACTTGAAACATGAAGCAGCCAGCACTCCACAGTTTTCAGTGTGGTCCTGTGGATGGATAAAGACAGTGTTTTAGGTGTATTGGCTGGATAGCCACAGATTATTTAACAGTTCTGATTGCCTACACATTTAATGTTTAATAAACGTACCCTGAAATATTTGGGCCAGTTCCTGTTCTTAATCCAAGTTTTTGGTAAGAGTTTATCCTGTGTTTTATGTATTGTTAATAACTGATGGTGACCATGGCAGTAGGTACTGTTGAGTGCAACCAGTGATGGGAAAACTTAAGAGAGTGTGCATAGATAGAGGTTCTTACGACTGATTTTCTTTCAGCAGCACCTTTAAGGATTTATTGGCTCTGGCTCCTTCCACACATAGGAAAGTAAAAACTAGCAGCCAGACCCAAATGGCTTTAACAGTGAAGTATTGTTCCCAGGGGTGCATGAGCAAGTTGAACGTGTAAGGTAAAAGTAGAGATGACAGTTTCTCTTAGTGGGGGAATGGAGAAATTGTTAGATTATTTAAAAACCATAACATAAATATTGCCACTATTTGCAATTTATCATATGAGAAAGAATTCTGAGTCATGAAAATGACTGGTCTTTACACTTATTCTCCCAATATCCCACTGCCATCCCTATAAGATACAGTCCACTGTCTCCTGAAAGCCTAAAGGATCAAAAAGCTGCATACTGGGATTTAAAACGAAAATGCTGCAAAAACTTAAGGGAGGCCACCAAGGACTCTGGAAGCATCTCTTTTAAAGGAACTGACCCATTATAGTGCTTGTAAACAATGTTTATGCCCAGTGAACTAAGTGGCTTCTCCAAGCCCTTTTCTGAAAATGATAGGTCCTGACATCATGTAGAGTATGTGGAACAAAAACATTGGGGGCAAAGAATCAAAACAGTTTAGACAGATAGCATCTTTGAGACAGTCTGATAATGCTTGTGTTCCAAAATTACAGAGGGAAGGAAGAATGAAATGGGGTCATCGGCATCTTCCTGCAGCTCTGTAAATCTGTTGACAATTGCCAAACTCAGAAAGCCATGTGAAAGGAGAGCGAGTCAGAGTAAGGAGGATCAGAGGATATCTCTGACAGTCATTTCTGGTAAGGACATTGGAAAATCTGCTCATCTGAATTCTGGGCAAATGTGTTAAGGAAGGTTTTGTGTCTGGTGATTTGATCTAAACACAGAGAGCAGAAGTCCCTATTAAATATTTGATAAATTGTCCTTCCATCAGTGTGCTGACAAAACTTCAGAGCAGATTTCTTCTACCAGCTGTGAAAGTGTAATGTATTATAGACAATATATTAGCGTAGAGTTACCACACAGAGAATCTTTGGAATATTTGCATGCACCATATATATTCCTTGTCAATTCTAGTGGTTAGCTGGATGACTCATTTTCAGGCTAATATTCAAGCTAGGCTCTATCTAGTGCTGGAGAGAACTGGATTTGAATCTCAACAGTCACTTCTAGCTGAGGAATCTTGGGCAAGTCACTTAGCTTCTCTAAGCTGTCAGAAAAAGACAACAATGGATTGGGCATGGAGTACGAGAGGAAAACAGGCATCAAGGATGGTGCCATATTTTTGGATGGAGCAGTTGGAAGGACAGAGTTGCCATCAGTAGGGATGAGGGTTTGCGGGGAGGGAAAAAGGGCTTGGAGGTGATGCTCATTGTTGGTCGTATTAGATTTGAGACACCTTTTAGATATACAGGTGAAGATGTTGAGTAGGAAGTTGGATATAAAAGTCTGGAAAGAGGCTTGGGAGGGAGATAAATATCTGGGAGTTGACAGCATGTGGCTAGTATTCAAAAACGTCACTAAGGGAGTGAGTAAAGATAAGGAGATGTTCCGAGGCTAAGAGGTCGGAGAGAAGAGGAAGAATGCATGAAGGAACTTGAGAAAGTCTGGCTGTGAAGGAGGAGGAAGCCAAGAGAGTTGGTGTCCTGGAAGCCAAGGGAAATAAAATATTCCAAGGAGGAGAGAGTCATCACTTTTGTTAAGTAACGTGAGGACTGAGAGATGCCAGGTGGATTAAACTACTGGGTTATTGGCGGTGTTGAGTAGAATTGTTTTTAGAGGAGTGGTGGGGATGAAGTTAGTAATGGATTTAAGACAGAAAGAGAGGTAAGAGGTGGGAAAATGAGATGACGAATATAGACAGAGTTTTCAGGAGTTTGCTGCAAAGAGGAGCAAAGAATTAGGACCGTAGCTGGCAGAAAGGGTGGGGATCAAAATCCTTTCTTTAGGCAATGAAAAATAACAGTGTTGGTGTGTGATGTGAAAGACCCAGAGATCCAGGAAGGATTGCTGATCAAGGAGAGAGGAGAAATGCTGGGCCCAGTCCCCAGGCAGCTGCAGGAGAGGGGATCTCGGTCACCTCTGCCGGGAGTGCAGACATTTCTAGATGGTAACTGGTGAGAAGGAAGGACGTGTGGGCACAGACACAGGTGGGTTGTTCTGAAGCAGGAAGCAAGGTTGCTGGCCGAGAGTGAGTCTAGGAAGGAGTGTTAGAAGTGTGGGGAGAGGGGGCAGTTCTGAAATAGTATCCAGGAGAGAAGGAGGTGCAGTGTCGTGGGGGCCTTCAGAGGCCCATCCAGGAGGGGTTAGAACACACAGGAGGTTAGTTCTTTTCTCTTATATAAACATTTCAGCCTTCTGGATCATCTAAAGGGTTTCAAAACAGTTACATTCTCCCAAGACTGAACTTCTATCAACCTTAACTATAACTGCAGGGTTTGTCTGTGCTATAACTGGAAATATTTGTTGAGCTCACGCATTGCATCAGCACCATGCTGAAGGGCTGCAGAAAGAATTTAAAATTTATGTAAACCATCTCTATTTGGATATGAATAGAACTTCCAAAACCAACTTCTTGAATCTTTTCTCCCCGACCTCCCCACCTCCGCACCGCCACGCCCGTCTGGTTCCTTTCTGCATCTCCTCCATCGCAGTAAATGTCACCACCATCCATTCACTTGCTTTTGGCTCAAAGGCTTGTCAACACACATCCAAAATAGTTCTCAAGAACTGTTGACTCCCTTTCTTCTCCGCTTGTGTCACTGTAACTCACGCCATCCTCCCTCCTCACTTAGATTATTAGAACAAGCTGCTCACTCATCTCCCTGCTTCTGCCTGTGGCTGCTGCTTGTGCCTCTGCTGAGTCCACAAGTAAGCCAGTCTGGTCAGCGTCACCCTGTTTGAAACCCTCCAGGGGTCTCCCATTGTGCTTAGAAGAAAACCTGTACTCGCCTGCATGGCTGTGTCTGAGCTTGCCTTTCTGCCTAACTTCAGCCTCTTCCACTCATACCCTTGCCCACTGGATTTCAGTCATCTGGGCCACCTTTTCTTTCTTTTCAGTGCTCTGCGAAAGTTAAGGGCTTTCCTGTCTCAAGGCCTTTGTCATTTGTTATTTCCTCTGCCCGAATCCTAATCTCTCAACTCTGTGTAGCTGGTTTCTGCTAATTGCCTTCTAAAGACTTTTTTATGCTCTGATGCCATCTCCTCAGAGAGGCCTTTCCTGGCCATTCTACTCAAAGTACCCTCTTCTTGTGTCAGAGGTACTCGCTATCATATTATCCAGTTTTCCTTCACAGCATGTAATGGACTCTGAGTCTATCTTGTTTAAAGTTTTATTCTCTGTCCCTTCCTGCTCCTACTAGAAATAAGCTCCTTGGGGACAGGAATTGTGTCCGTCTCATGCCCTGTTTGTGCAGCTTCTGACACAGTGCCGGGTGCATGGGGGTTGCCCAGGAAATGATAGGAAGTACTGATAAAAAAATGGAAGACAGGGGCTTCCCTGGTGGCGCAGTGGTTGAGAGTCTGCCTGCTGATGCAGGGGACGTGGGTTCGTGCCCCGGTCCGGGAAGATCCCGCATGCCGTGGAGCGGCTGGGTCCGTGAGCCATGGCCGCTGAGCCTGCGCGTCCGGAGCCTGTGCTCCGCAACGACGGGAGAGGCCACAACAGTGAGAGGCCCGTGTACTGCAAAAAAAAAAAAAAAAGGAAGCCAGAACATGAATGTTTTCCTCCCTTTTAAATTTGCTACTTACCTGTCAAGAAGCTATACTGCTGAGTTGTATGTAAGTAAGTGGTGGATGAGTTAGTTGTACTTACATATCATGGAGTTAAGAGCGTGTGCTCTGGAGCCATACTTGCTGCATGAAAATGAATGTGTAACTTTGGGCAAGTTATTTAACCTCTCTGAGTCTAATTTTCCTCTCTGTAGAACAGGGATAATAATAATAATATATATCTATAGCACTTTTCTGAGGATTGAATGAGTTAACTTGATCATACTGTATGGCATAGTAGGGACTCAGTAAATATTACCTAATATTTATGTTTAATTCATACATGACTCATACCATTTCCTATCCATAGAATCAATAGCTGAGGAAATAAAAATAATTTAAATAGCTTTTAATGATACTTTGAATATGCCATATGTTAGGAAATAAGCTGTTTTAAATGATCTTAAAAGTTCCTGTTGGATAAGACATATATATATATATATATATATATATATATATATATATATATATAT
>NW_006793006.1:1497660-1504312 GCF_000442215.2 Lipotes vexillifer
CGGGCCTCTCACTGTTGTGGCCTCTCCCATTGTGGAGCACAGGCTCAGCTGCCGTGGCTCACGGGCGCAGCCTCTCCGCGGCATGTGGGATCCTCATGGACCGGGGCACGAACCTGTGTCCTCTGCATCGGCAGGAGGACTCCCAACCACTGCACCACCAGGGAAGCCCAAGACTGATATATTTATGCAAAAAGATTATTGGCTCTCTGGCTGCAGCTTCAAGAGTGGTTCAGTGTATTTGCTGAAAATTGTGCTGGTGTCTGGCAGTGTGGCACAAAACCAGTTCGTGAAATTAAACTGACAATTAGGAAAACCATGTTGAAAATATAGTTAAAGCATCCAGTGTGGAAGTTGTTCTATAAAGACTTTTCTTGCTCAAATGAGAGTGCTTAAGAGTAGCAGCTATCCTATAAACTGATACGGCTTAAAATGTTTGCACTCCGTGAAGAAATAGCTGCATATTTCTCCTTAAATCTTGTTCTGTTATGTGTAAGTTTTTGTTTAAGCTTTGCTGAGGGAATGAGGACTTATTTTCTTACGGAAAGAAGTCATTAATAGTGCTCATCAGAATGTGATGGCAAACCTCTGTATTAAAGCCTAAAACAATCTTTAGCATTCAACACAAAATTGCTTTCAACGGTGCTAGTTCCCAGTCTCAAAATAAACGGAAGAAGCTTTGTCACTAGGGTAACCTTCTACTTAGATTTCATTCTCTTTCTCTTTTGGACAAAGGAATGAGAATACAAGGAGAAAGACCCAGAGAATCATTTAGACACAAACCTTTGGGTAAAGGGGTTTTCCATTAAGAGTAAGCTTAGAAAGTCAATGCCTGCTTTCTGAAAAGGCAAAAAAGGGTTCCTGGTGCCCTGCCCAGTATTCAGAGTCTGGCATCAGCACTGCAACAGAGCAGCCTCAAATCCCAAGGGTACTACAGGGGTCAGGCCAGGCTCTGCTTGGCTGAGTAGGTACTGGAGCGGGTTGGAGCAATATGCGTGACCAGGGCCAGGAGAAAAGAGGCAGGAAGGAAACGACAGCTCTGTAGAGATTTCCAAACAATTGGAAATAACCAAAATGCTCTTAACCTTTGTTTCTTAAATTCAGTGGTACCTGGCGTTATTATTATTTTTTTGCAAAGAAAATTTTTATTGTACAGAAAATAGCTCTTCACATGGTTACATAAATTCTACAGCCATGAGATTAAGGCAGCATTATTATCACTAGTTTACATATGTGACAGCTGAGACCCAGGTTAATTTGGGGAAGATCTAGCTGCTCTATTTGAACATATTCTTACAGTGGGGTAATGAACATATGGTAAAAAAATTCAAATCTTAAGTGTATGCCTTGTAACCTGTTACAGATGTAACTTAAACATTGTAACTACAACCAAGATCCAGAGACAGAAAATGCCCATCACCTTAGAATCAATAAAAACTGAGTTCATTTGTCACAGCGCATCTGCAAGGAAAAGAAAAAAGTTAATCATTTATTTAATAACTGTCTTTAACAATTATTTTTGTGTACATCTTTCATTGTGTTATACACTAACAGAGTTTATGCAATAAACTTTGCAAGCCAGGTTAATAGCACAGATGGAGAAAGTGATCAAGTTTGAAACTCTCTTTTGTTCTCTTCCCCTTAGCCCTTAAGTAGTTTATGGCAGGGGTCCCCAAAGGTATGCCGCCTGTTAGGAACCTGGCTGCTTCACAGCAGGAGGTGATCGGCAGGCAAGCGAGTGAAGCTTCATCTGCCACTTCCCATCGCTGGCATTACTGCCTGAGCAATCCGTGAACAATTTCCCCGCCTCCAGGGAAAAAATTGTCTTCCACGAAACCGGTCCCTGGTGCTGCAAAGGTTGGGGACTCCTGGTTATGGGGTATTTGGAAGAAGTTGAAGTAGAATGTGGTGCTGGATGGGCAGGGGATGGAAAGTTATTTATTGAGCTGCTTTTTTTAGATAAAAGTTTTTTTTTTTTTAATCACTTAAAAGATTTTGAGAGAACCAATTTGATGCATATGAGTGCATCTCAAGTTGTACCTTTGTATGTTATGACCAGAAATCTGAGCATACTGAAATCTTGAGAACAGAGAAAAATGAGTGGTCCTAATTTGTTCAAGGAAGTACAGGTATTTAAGCTAAAATTGAGTGTATGGATAGACCAGATGCTAAAAGCTGAATTTTCCTCCATTGCTTGAATGTTCTGACTCAAATAAATGATAGGTTTTGGAGAATATCAGAGCTTTCCAGTGGAAACAAAACCGCAGTTTTAGAGATGAGTCACGGGGTTTGAGTACCAATTGTGCTCAAGTTTTTGCACATATATTTCTTGAGCTAACCTTAGAAGTTGGGGCTTCCCTGGTGGCGCAGGGGTTGAGAGTCTGCCTGCCGATGCAGGGGACGCGGGTTCGTGCCCCGGTCTGGGAGGATCCCACATGCCGCGGAGCGGCTGGGCCCGTAACCCATGGCCGCTGAGCCTGCGCATCCGGAGCCTGTGCTCCGCAACGGGAGAGGCCACAGCAGTGAGAGGCCCGCGTACTGAAAGGAAAAAAAAAACACCTTAGAAGTTGTTTGAGTTACCAAGTACCCATCCTTCAAGAGAGGGGACAAAGTGAATCTTTGAATTACTGGAATTTTAAACTTTTGAACCGAGTGTATCAATCTTAGAATATCCTTATGATTTGGAACATATGGCAAAATTGTAGACCTAAGTCCAATGGCTTATATAATCTCTTTCATGGAATTTCTAAAATCAAGTGAAAGCTAATAATGACTGATGGAAACCTTGAGTTATAGACAAGATATTCTCTAATAGAACTCAGTTTTTTCTACCTTCCCAGTCTGCTCCCAGGTCTCAGAATATTTTAGTCTGTTAGTATTTTCATTGAACTTGATCAGTATAAACAGTATTGGTCTTATAACTGAGTGATTTTGTATGCATACATTTAATTAAACTTTTGGAACCACTTTTGCATTATTTCCAGAAATTGGAAATGTACAAAAGGCTCCCCTGTCAAAAGATTTTTGAATGTATAGCTTGCTGTAGAAAGCATTCATTTGACTGCAGGGAAGAACAGAGTTGTTTTCTGTTTTTGTTTTTGGGTAAATTTGCTTTATAAATTCAATGCAGTTTGTCAGCAAGCATTATACACTTCTTTGCCTTTTAGCAACCAGTGTATGTTGTTCTAATTAAGAAATGCCCCTGATAAGCTTCTAGGAGGGATCTGCATTTGAGGAACCTTCAGGCAAGTATACCCGTGTTTGTGATTGAAACGTGATTATAATGCTCTGGGTTGGGGGAAAACATCCTGTAAGCTGTAACTTGAAGATGAATTTTGCGTAGCATAAAGGCGGCGTGAAATTGGAGCAAAGCTAGATCAGGAACCTGAGGAAAGAATCACTCACTTCAGCAGCTGTGGCCAGTGACTAGGGAAAGATAATTCTCTGAAAGAATAGTAAATAATGCATAGCTCAATTTCAAGGTAACAGTGAGCATGAGTGAGTTTAGAGGTGAATTGTTCATTCTATTCAAGCACAATGGAATAGCGCCTTCTGAAATGGAGTTTGTTTCTTAATTAATTAGTTTTCTGTACTTGAAGACCCTCACCAATGAATATTATATTTACTACAGTAAAATAAAATTTCTCTGAATATATTTTGAGGATTTTTTTTTTGTTTAGACTTAAAAATTTTTTTAAAGGTAATTATATACGAATCCTAGGATGAGTAAGTTGGTCACTATTGAGTCTTTTTAAACTTTACTCCATTTCCTTGAGCAGTTTATTTAAATGTTATAATCCTACATTTCATTAAATGTTATAATCCTATGGTCATTCATTCGTTCATTCATTCATGTTTACCGCGTACTTACTGTTTGCCAAAACCTGTGACACGTGCTAGAATTGCAATGATAAACTAGGTTAAATGTTATCCTTGCAGTTAGCCAATTGGAGGTTTGGTGTGTTTGTGTTTAACCTGTGCTCTGAGAAATCCTGAAGGTTTCAGGGGTTGCCTCAGGGCCACCAGTAGAGGTGAGGGGGATGTGAGGAGAGGGGCCAGAAGTTCCTGGCTCATCTTTTTTCCACACTTGCTCTTTCTCTGTTTTACCCTTTGATCTTAAGAGATTTCAGTTGCTCAGTTGCATAAAAGATCAGGATGCTAAACCAGTTTAAAATTCACAATCCAGTTAGCCTAACTGCTCTCAACAAGTCCTCCTTTTCCAGTCTCTTCAAATTTTCACTTATTTGCTCAATGAACATTAGACATCAGGGATTATGCTGAATGTCACAATGGATTGTAAAATACAGTTGTTGCACTCAAGAAGTTTTCAATCTAGTAATATTTTATTTTACTCAGCTATTTTAAGATTAGAGCTGTTGAGGTGACCTCCACCAGGTTACAGCTATTCGGCAAAGCCTCTTCCAAAATTCCTCTTGCAGTTCAAGGACACACTTGTGGGCTGGTGGAGGGGCAGTCAGGAGCAGTAGTTGCTGTGGCCTCAGGAGAGGATGGACCGCTTACCCTGCCCATGGGTGGGGCTTAACCTTTGTTCATAGTAGTGCATGTTCACACACAAGCCATGCCGGGAATTTCCTGAGATTTTGGCCATCCAGGTGAAGAAGAACTTAAACAACTTTCCAGGGATGAGCAGTGCCTTTTGTATTAATCACAACTGCTCTCCTTTCCTACGATTGACAGCAGCAGGTCATCGTGTCACTAGGTAGCCAGGCCGAGAACTGCAGCCCCGAATTAGCTCACGTAGTGCTTTATTTACTGCTCTTGGCTGCTTTGTAAATGGCTGTGGAACTGAACTGAATAGGAACAGAGGTCCTTCCCATACAGACCATTAAGCTATGTATACAGAGGTGCCTGGAGTCGAGGAATTGGTGATGACCCTTTACCTAGTGCTCAGTCGGCGGGTAGGGTTATGGTTCCTTTATCCTCAGGCAGTGCTGACCTGACTGGTAGGATGACTGCGTGTCTGAATGATTTGATTCCAGGGGATTCTGTTAGAAAGCATCTCTCCCCTAGTACCCTCCTGGCTTTTAGAGTCAGCACTTAAATTCTTTCACTAATGGTTAAAGCGGTTCATCTGAAAACGTATCTATTAAAATACGGATCCCTCAGTCCCCATGCCCTCCCAAGGTGTATTGATAACTTATGTTATCATCACTCATTTGAATCTTGTGAGTATTATTTAATTCATCAGATTGACTTCAGTTAATTTACAGAGAATTTGATAACTGGGACTGATTGAAAGAAAGGCAGAAATGTGCTTCCTGAACACAAGGCTCTCTGCATTAAAGATCTAAGATACCGTAAAATGTAGCCTTGTTCTTTCAGGAGGCTGATGTGTGGAATTGGAGGTATTAAAAAACACCCCAAACCCCAAACTATTTCCTCCACGGTTTTGTCTCTTGCCATTTCTAACTTTCAGTGTTATAATTCCCAGCTGCAAGACTGGGCACTGGAGCTGAAAGCTGTTTTCATTGGTAAAAGAGGATAAATGCTTTCCTATATCTATATTTAGATATACTTTATATAAATTTTTAGATTTGGTCCTGAGCCATATCTATACTGACGGAAAAGAAAATAATGAATCCAGGTCAGAGAGGATCCATAATTCTGTACATCTACTACTGAACTTCTATTTTAGAATAATAGAGGAATTTCTACCAAGACCCCAAATTACTCATTTATCTCGTTATGATGTCTGAGGAAGGACATATGTGCCAATACTTTAATATTTATTGTTAATCACAATCAAAAAGAATATATTTTAAAATCTGAAATGATATACATGGAAGCTTGTGTTAGGTTTTGGATTTGAAATTTTTAAGAGTTCTGGAATTTTAAAACTAAAAACTTCCATTAGTTTATTTTTTAAAATATTTCAAAAGATATAAACTATACATTGGAATCTTTGGTATACCCTAAAATCACCTTGAGTTAAGTATTATGAAATTTAATTTGGTCTGCTTATCTAATTAATGAGATCTGATGATAGCTGGCTTGTGTTCAGAGTGATGTAATGCTGAAGACATTTTTTTCAAGACTAGGCACACAGTTGACTCACTAAGTAATTTCTGTTTACCATTGTGTTATTCTCCTCTACTTAGAGACCTCTACTGAGGCCAGGCATGTTTAGTTTCTTAGGTAAAAGTAGAGTAACTATCATATTTTCCATTGAAAGTCAAAGAGCCCTGCACATCTATCTGAAATGGAATGAGACACAGCAGAGACATGACTGTGATTTATGGTTTAGAAAATCTAAAAACGCTTCTAAACAGGTCAGTTATTCTAATTACCATTGTGGACTTTATTTTTGGAAATTTGTTGTCAAAGGATAAATTTCATAAATTTACGTGAATACTTTTGATAAATATGCAAAGTCAGCAACCTCTAATTACTCCCTGTTATCGATAAAGTACAAATTATTTTGCCTTTTATTCAAAGTTCCTCATAATGTGGCCTCTGCTTTCTTTTCCAGTATTACATCCTAGTAAACTTCAGTGCACACCTTCACTCTAGTTGCACTGGTCCAGCACACATAACACATTTGTTCTTCCTCTGTTGCTCCATCCCCCCAGACTGTGACAGTATCCCGTCATCTCTGCCCACTCATATCCTAACCATCTTTCAAGTTCCTGCTGAA
>NW_006793006.1:1504322-1533557 GCF_000442215.2 Lipotes vexillifer
TTCTCTTTGAACTGCTCTGTTCCAGTGTACCTCTACTCCATTTCCAAGTTCTTACGACCTTGTCTACATTAGTGCCCACTAAGTGCCAAGCATTGTGCTAAGAGCTTTTTCTTATTTAATCCTCGAACTCCATGGGAAAGGTGCTTTTCTTATCCTCATTTTGCAGGTGAGGAAGCATCTCAGAAAATTTAAATGAAAGCCACCGGCTAAAATTGGTGAAGCCCGTATTCAAATACATATTCTTACCTACTAAATAATGTTATGTTACATTAGTAATTAACCTTTCATCCATTTTAATCTCTCCCCCACCCCAGACTGTAAATTATTTTGGAATTTTTCAGTGTTGCAGTAGTATTTTCAACCTCTCTGACGCTGCCCTTCTCCTGCACGTGGTTCCTAGCATAATGATCTACCTTTGGTTGAAACTCAGTAAATACTTTTTCATTAAAGAAAGAAAAACATATATTAATGTACTTTTACCATAGATTTATATCTTGTTTCCTTACCTTTTTTGCAAACGTATACTTTTCTCTGTAATAAAAAATGATTTATTAAGATACCTCAGTGATATGAGATATTCAGTGTATAAGTACCTTAGAAATGTTACCGAATTTTTAACCCCAGGAACATTGAGGTATTCTCAACTCTGGGGCACTTTATTGATAATAGTCATATGATAGGCTTTGAATGTATACAACAAACCTTGGGCAAAATTTTGTTTACATTGTCATATGCCAACCAGTGTTTGTTGAAAAAAAAAAAAGGAAACTGTTTCCATGGAGAAGAACTAGGAATCAGCACAAGGGGAAGAAATGTCCATGGAGTCCTCAATACCTTGAATATTTTTCTCAGTCTCTGTGGTTATGATTTCATGACTTCAGTGTTGAGAGAGGGGAGGGGTGAGTGAGTGGGCAAAGCTGAAGGTGAAGAGAAAGAAGAAATGGACATTAAAGATATCTATATACTATAAGTTTACTGTGTTTTTTCATTAAAAGGTCTTAGTTTTTCTCTAGTAGAAAAAGAAAATTGAATAAATGAATGAATGAGAACTAAATCTACAGCAGGGCCTTGCTGCCAAAGATATTAAAAATGGGATAATGTCTGTGTATGTAATTATTTTTAGTGTCCATTGCTAAATAAAACCTTGATACCATACTTATATCATCCCTTTAAAACCTATTAGGAACAAAATGTAGGAAGAAAATGTATTCATCTGAAAGTTAAGATGGTTATAGCTATGGTATCACTGAAATACTCTATAACAGCATGTCAGCATATCATCACATGTGATTAATCTTATTTCCCCAGAGGACAGTGTGGCTTCTTGAGTTCCAGGGTAACTATCGACAAAAAGGTGTGTGTAAACAATAGCACATAGCATTACCTTGGCAGATAGAATAATCTTCCCTCATGGGTCTGATTTCTAAACAATTTTACTTTGAGGCTCTGTTATAAATTGAGTGGGTGGGGAGAACTTTTTGCCAAGATACATTTCCAAATTGAATGAATGTGTTAGGCTATTTAGAAGGTGTAGGGGAGGGGTGGGGAGAATCAGTTTCTAAAAGCTATCATGAAAATAAATAGATAGATAGGTATGAAAGCTACCATTGCAAGGCTTATCATGCACACACAAACATGCTTAGTGTCTTAATTTCAGCTCCAGAGTTAAAACATTAAAGTCTCTTAAAAGATTCTCGTATAACAATTTGTGTTAAAAATGCTTTCTGGCTAGTAATACATTACTTGTGGATGCATCATTAATTCACACATGGACTACTAACTCTAGTCAAATGCCAGAGATTTCTGTTGGATTACTTCTAGATCGTACACATCATTGTCAGTAATTTTAGAGGTAAAAGCTAGCTTGGCATCTGGCTAGTTATGAGTTAAATTGATAAACCCATGGTAGTGAAGGAAATCATATACTCAAAGAAACAAGGTGTAGGTCTCATTATTATTCACTGGGAATGGTTAAGCTCAGAACCTCATCTCTGGTTCCTATTCTTAATCCTCTCGGTTTGCACCACCAGATAGAAAATCTTCATTGTTAGTCCTTCTGCTGGGATCACTAGAAACTTCCTCATTGAGGGCACTAGAGAGAAACCTTACTTGATTATGGGAATGCCACCTGCCTTCCCTTGGAAAGACATTATAATAAAGCAAAAATTCAGAATTCATAAATAAAATGAAATTGGATATGTATTCTTATTCAAAAGTTTTCCTCTCTTAAATAATATTTAAAACTAATGTTTTCTTAGATATCTATTCAAACTGCTTTTTAAAAGGGAGGGTCAAGATATGTTCAATGAATTCTATTTTTATTTTCACTAAACAGGTCCACTGTAAATAGAAATTGTACGTGATTGTGATTAGGAATTTCTTAATTCACGTAGAAGAAAAACTTTTCAATTACCAATACATATATACTCGATTCTTTGAACTTGAGTCATATACATAAGAATTAAACTCATAATTATCTGTCATTATTCTTGTTTTTCTTTATTTTTTAATTTTTTTTTTTTGCGGTACGCGGGCCTCTACTGTTGTGGCCTCTCCGGTTGCGGAGCACAGGCTCCGGACGCGCAGGCTCAGCGGCCACGGCTCACGGGCCCAGCCACTCCGCGGCATGTGGGATCTTCCCGGACCGGGCCACAAACCCGCTTCCCCTGCATCGGCAGGCGGGCTCTCAACCACTGCGCCACCAGGGAAGCCCAATTCTATATTTTTCAGTATATATTTATCATGAAAAAGGGAGAAAAGTCACTATATCCCACCTGAATGGCTAAAAGGAAAGAGCTAAACAGTATCAAATGTTGGCAAGGATGTGGAACAACCAGGACTTTCATACATTCCTGGTGGGAATTATTATTTCCACAGTCATTTTGGAAGGAAAATAGCTTGGCAGTATAATCAGAAGCTGAACATATGCATATATTGAATTCCATTCCTATGTATATGCCGAACAGAAGTTTATGTATATTTTTACCAACAGATCCGTATATAAATGTTCATAATAGCACTATTTTTAATAGCCCCAAACTGATAATAACTTAAATCAATAACAAAATAAATTGTAGTGTCATCACACAATGGAATACCGTATAGCAGTGAAAATAAATGGACGATCGCCAGGAAAGTCATGCACAAACCTCATAAGTACAATGTTAAGGGAAAGAAACCAGAGTCAAAGAGTACATACTATGTGATTCCAGTGTGTAAAGTTGAAAAAGCAAACAACATTCATCTATGGTGTTGGAAGCAAGGGTAGTGGTTACCCTTGAGTGACTGCAAGGGGGCACTTCCAGAGTTGCAGTGACGTTCTGATTCTTCCCCAGGTGCTAGTGTCATGGGGTTGCTTATCTTGTGAAATGTCATCGAGTGGTATGCTTACAGTGGCACACTAGCTAATACTTGCTGTTCTGATTGCGAGCTAATACCTGGGCGGGGAACGGCTAAGTGTAGATGAGGGTGCTTGCAGTTCTGATTGCTAGCTAATACTTATTTCTGTCCACTGAAGAGCCCGAGGGGACGTGAGTCCTGTTCTTGCTTTGTTTACAGACCTTCAGGGGGAATAAGCGTTTATAAAAAGAATAGGGGGATAGTGAAGGCGAGCTTCCCAGACCATAGTCTGACTTTGAGCCATGGCCCTGGGGGGCAAAGCCAGAAAGGAGTGGAGGCCAGATGCAGCACTGCTGTTGGCCCTGAGCATGTGTGTGAGGTGGGGCTGCCCTTGACTGGACACTGGGTCTCAGACTGTGGCACAGCTGACATCACAGAATCCACTGTGAGGCTACGGCTGGGCTTCGGGACCTAGAAATTCAGACAAAACACTGCATGCATTCTCAGATTGTTTGGCTTTTTATTTAAATTGCAGTAAGGAAGCTGAAATGGGCTCTCCAGGGGTATTTCCCTGAGCCCTGGTCCCCTTTGCAGCTCCCAGCTCTAGGTCCTGTTGATGGGCTTCAACGCTCACTGGCTCCATGGTCTCAGATGTCACACTTCCAGTGATCTCCAGCCCCTGGCCACTCTCTGCTGTCTCTACGATGGCCTCCATTTGGGTCCCTTCCACTGGCTTCGCCAGGATGCTCACATGTTTATCGTGTGAGGAGGCCACTGTCTTTGTAGTAAGACTGCCTCTGACGTTCCTGAAGAAAGAGCTGATCCTGCTGAGTCTCTCGGTGGTGGGACCTGAACTCGCTGTAGTTAAGCTCTCGCCCGATTTGTGTGAGGTCCTGGACTCGTTGGTGATGGGAGCACGGCTGATGCCTTTGTGAGCAGTGCCCTGCTCGCTGACCCCCGGGCTGCCGTGGCCTTTGTCCCTTTGGTCATCTCTAGTGGCTCTGCGGCCGCCTGAGCATGGGCCAGCTGCTTTCTGGATGGTCTTGTTCTCCACTGCCTTGTGGTGGCTTTCCACTGAACTGCAGAGCGAGGGGCTCGTAAGAGCTCTGTCCTCTCCCCAGTGCTCCCTTCTCTCCCTTCTTCCCTTGCGGGCCTGGGACACTCTCTGTGAGCTGCCATCCTGTTCACTCACTTTGCCTTCCTGTGGCAAGGTTGAGATGAGGGTCCCCTCGTCCTCCTCGTCGGCTCTTCCTTCAGCAGTCTTGCTGGTAGGTTCTGCTCCGACCACAGTCATGCCGGCCTCTGGGGAGAGGCTGGTGGACGTGCTGGAAGCATACCCTGAAAAGTTCGCGGCACCTGCCAAGCATACCCTGAATTGTTCGCAGCACCGTTTTCCTGCTCCTCAGGGATGTTCTGGCAGTGCCCCCAGTGGCTATGTTGGTTTTGCTTCCTCCTGGACCGTTGCTGGCTGTGGCTGCTGTGGCCATGCTCTGCTCTTCAGGGGCAGGAGACTTGATCACTGCCACGCTCAAAGCACCCGCTGCAGTGCCTCCTGCCACCCCTGCTGTCTCCACCTTTGTCGTTGCCCGCGATGCTGACGCTTTGTCAAGCGCTGTAGGTTTTGCTTTTGCAGTGGCCACATCGGGCATGGTATCGGGCTTGTGGGAGTCCAGTTGGATCCCCTCCCCACCAGCAAAAGCTGCAGACGTGGCCCCGGCCAGCTCAGAGCACGTGTGGAGGCTGCAGATGCTCACCTGGTCCCGGTCCCACTTTCCTTGGAAATCCTCCACTGCCGGGCTCCTGCCGTCCTCCTCCTCCTCGAACACAGGCATGCAGATCATGTCCCAGGCTGGAACGGCATAGGTGCGGCTGTGACCCTCCACTGGTGGTCGCAGGAGGTAAATCAGCTCTTCCCAAGAGGTGAAGAGGTCTTCCTGCGCGTCCAGAGGGGCACACAGCTGCAGGTACCAGGAGCGGCCAGTGGCAAACTTCACGCGCAGCTGTTGTTTCTCACGATTGTGAGTGGAGATCCTCACGAACGTCAAGGGAAGGAGCCTGGTGAGCTCTAAGGTCTTTGCAGCCTCGTGGCTCTTGCCCTTGGCGGCCTGGCTGTGCTCAGTGTGCTCTTCACCGCCAGTGGCCCATCGGGCCAGCAGCATGGTGTCTGGGAGCGGGAGGACGGGGCTGCTGGATGTGATGCCCACGGTCACCGTGCAGACACAGTTGTGCACGTCCATCAGGTCTCCCCTCTTCGTGATCTGGATAAAGTCGCTCTCGAATATCGGCGCGTACTTGAATATGTCGTATTCGCCCTTGCGCAGTTGCTGCTGCAGCTTCCCCGTGGTGACGTTGAACAGGCCCACCCCGGTGCTGCTCTGGGCCGTGTGATACGGGAGCAGAGAGTCCCCACTCATGGCTGTCTTTGATCACGACAGGCAGCGCGGTTAAGGCGGGCCCCTGGCTCTTCCCTCCCTCGGCCTCACCGGCCGAAGAGCGAGCTGCGGTGCTCGTAGGTCACACACAGGCGGCCCTACGGCAGGTCTTCCAAGCCAGCCCCACAGGCCCCGACCTTTGCCTCAGGGTCTCCCAGAGGCAGGGGTGTGGGTAGGGGCGCAGATGATCACAGCGGGGACGCTGTAGGGCGCCTGGACCCCAGGCTGAATCTCCTCAAGTGTGTAGAGAGGTATGGTAGGCTCCCCCTCTGCCTCACCTCACTTCTGCTTCTGGGTTTTTATCTACCCAAGAGGCTGTGGTGAACTTCAGTCCTAGTGATAGAAGTAACCACTTTCTCAGCCTAACCCCCTGGCACAGCCTATTTATCCTCTGATGCCCTTTGTGACCTATCACTGTCGCATAGCCCTTTGCCTCATTGTGACCTATCACTGTCACATAGCCCTTTGCCTCATTGTGACCTATCACTGTCACATAGCCCTTTGCCTCATCTCCCAGCTGCCCCCTCAGGGCAGGACCCCCATCCTCTCCCAAAGGAAGGGGAGGACATGTCCTCCCGCGGAGGACAGGCCCATCCTGCCAGGGACTCAGGTGCGTACCGAAATAAGAATGTCTTCAACTGGGAAAGTTTTGTGTGGGTCCTTTTTCTTTTCCTCCCCCAAATTCAGCTACTGGATGAAATCTATAGGAATGTGAGATGATGGGATAAATTTGAACCATTTAAGCTCATGGTTTAATCGTATCGAATAACGTAGAGTTGGCAGTTGCGATCCTTAGTCTGTCCTTTCATAAAATCTCAGCAAGCGTTGACGATGGTGATTTTTAATAATGACGTTAAAAATTTCTTCTCCTAGGCACCATGCTGCATTCTTCACATATGGTGGTAAGAATGCACTGAGTTTGGTACTGTTAACTACTGTTCCCAGTTTATAGGTGAAGAAATTGAGGTTGTAGCTCCTGTTTAAATTCCCAGAGCTAATGGTAGCAGAGGCACTATTTGAATGTAGGTCTACCTGATTCTAAAGCCTTTGTTCTGAACCACTACAGTACTTAGCCTCACAGAGAAAGCTTGGCTCAGCCAAATGTTTTCGAACTGGACTGATTTAACTACCTTTAAGAAGACCTATTTGGTGCATTATTAGAAGTTGCGTAATTAATTTTATGTGTGTATGTATGTTATGGAGAGAACCCAAGACAGCAGTTGGGCTGATGTGGGGATTAAATTATCCAGGGGATCACTCAGATCCTCCCTTCCTTTATGCTTGTGCAAACAGCCTGTGTGTGGAAACCTAGTTATTCTTATGACATGTCCTCCCCCAGTGAAATGGGGGGTGAGTAGCCTGAGATGTAAGCTTTGATTCCAAGAGCCTGCCAGATGCCGTCCTGTAGTAACCTCCCTACCAGGCAGAAGTGGTTTGGAAGCCTTGACACCTGTGGGGAGCATGTACCATTAGACATCCTGCCTCATTGCCACTCCCACAGAGCTAGTCACAGAACAAGTGATTTCTAAATTGTGACTTGAAAGTTCTGAGAAAGGCCCTTGCTGCCAACTCTCTTATCTCCAGTTTGATGTTATGCTTGAAATCCCACCATAGAGATTCATTCCTTGAGGATAAAGGCTATCTTTCTGTTAAAATACACACACCTGTCCCTCAGCAGATGCCTGGATAAGCAAAATGTGGTCTCTCCATACAGTGGAATATTGTTCGGCCATAAAAAGGAATGAAGTACTGATATATGTCACAACATGGGTGAACTTTGAAAACATTATACTCAGTGAAAGAAGTCACATATTGTATGATTCTATTTATAGGAAATAGCCAGAAGAGGCAAATCCATAGAGACAGATATTAGATTAGTGGTTGCCTAGGGCTGGAAGGAGCAGAGAATGGGGAGTACAGGATTTCCTTTTGTGGTGATGAAAAATTCTGGAACTACATAGTGGTGATGGTTACACAGTATCATGAAGGCACTGAATGCCACTGAATTGTACACTCTGAAATTACAGTGGTGAATTTTATCACAATCTCACACACACACACACACACACACACACATACACACACACACATACTCCTGCTCATTTAATAGATGGGTTAAGAGCAGTTATCTTTTCATTGTTCCCTGTCTCAGGGGAAATCATTCAATCTTTTACCATAAAGTATGTTGTTAGCTGTAGTTTTATTTCAGAATTGCCCTTTGTCAAGTTTAAGAAGTTCACTTCTATTCTTAGTTTTCTGGGCATTTTTATCGTGAAGGATTATTGACTTTTTTTTTCAAATGCTTTTTCTGCATCTATTGAGCTGATTACTTGATTTTTTTTTTTTTTTTTTTTTTTGCGTTACGTGGGCCTCTCACTTTTGTGGCCTCTCCCGCTGTGGAGCACTGGCTCCGGATGCGCAGGCTCAGCGGCCACGGCTCACGGGCCCAGCCGCTCCGCGGCATGTGGGATCTTCCCGGACCGGGCCACGAACCCACGTCCCCTGCATCGGCAGGTGGATTCTTAACCACTGTGCCACCAGGGAAGCCCCATTACTCTTGTTTTAGATTAATATTCCAAGGATTTTTAGTAAACATATTTACCACAGTTGAAATTTACAGGCCCCTTGTTTTTGTCTTTTTTTTTAATTGATTTTAATTTTTTACTGAAGTATTATTGACTTACAATATTAGTTTCAGTTGTGCAACATAGTGATGCAATATTTTTATAGATTATATAATGATCATGATAAGTCTAGTTAACATCTGTCACCAAAGTTATTACAATATTATTGAGTATATTTCTTATGCTCTACATTACATTCAGTGACTTATTTGATAGCTGGAAGTCTGTAACTTCTTAATCTTCCTCGAATACTTCATTTACCCCTCACACCCTCGCCTCTGGCAACTACCAGTTCATTCTCTGTATCTATTTGTCTGTTTCTGTTTTATAATGTTTGTTCATTTTGTTTTTTAGATTCCACGTATGAGTGAAATCATATGGTATTTGTCTTTCTTTGTCTGACTCATTTCATTTAGCATAATACCCTCTAGGTCCATCCATGTAATTGCAAATGGCAAGATTTCCTTCTTTTTTATGGCTGAGTAATATTCCATTATGTGTGTCTATCTTATGTCTTCTTTATCCATTCATCCATTGATGGACACTTAAGTTGCTTCCATATCTTGGCTAGTGTAAATAATGCTGCAGTGAACGTAGGAGTTCATGTATCTTTTTGAATTAGTGTTTTGGTTTTCTTCAGGTAAATACCCAGAAGTGAAATTGGTGAATAATATAGTAGTTGTATTTTCAATTGTTTTAGGACTCTCCGTATTGTTTTTTGTAGTGGCTGTACTAATTTACAGTCCCACCAACAGTGTATGAGGGTTCCCTTTTCTCCATATCCTCTCAGCACTTGTCACTTGTTTTTTTAATAATAGACAGCCAGCTGTTCAGACACGTGTGAAGTAATATCTCATGTGGTTTTGATTTGCATTTCCCTTGTGATTAAGTGATGTTGAGCATCTTATCATGTGCCTATTGGACATCTGTATGTCTTCTTTGGAAAAATGTCTATTCAGGTCCTCTGCTCATTTTTCAATTGGGTTGTTTTTTGATGTTGAGTTGTATGAGTTTTTTGTCTATTTTGGGTATTAACCCCTTATCGAATATATCATATGCAAGTATTTTCTCCTATTCAGTAGGCTGCATTTTCATTTTATTATGTTGAGGTATGGTATCTTCTATACCCATTTTGTTGAGAGTTTTTACCATACATGGGTTGAATTTTGTCAAAAGCTTTTTTTGCATCTTTTGAGATGATAGTATGATTTTTTCTTGTTATTTAATGTGGTGTATCGTATTGATTGATTTGCAGATAAAGCAGTCTTAATCATGGTGTATCATTCTTTTAATGTATTATTGAATTCAGTTTGCTAATATTTTGTTAAGAATTTTTGCATCTATGTTCATCAGTGATATTGGCCTATAATTTTCTTTTTTTGTGATATCTTTGTCTGGTTTTGGTATCAGGGTGATCCTGGCCTCATAGAATGAGTATGGAAGTATTCCTTCCTCTGCAATTTTTTTGGAATAGTTGAAGAAGAATAGATGTTAACTCCTTTTTAAATGTTTGTTGGAATTCACCTGTGAAACTCTCTAGTCCTGGATTTTTTTGGTGGGAGGTTTTGTTTTTTTAACTGATTAAATTTCATTAGGGTAATTGATCTGTTCCTGATTCAGTCTTGGAAGATTGTGCATTTTTAAGAATTTGTCCATTTCCTTTAGTTGTCCGTTTTATTGGAGTATAATTGTTCATAGTAATCTCTTACGGCTCCTTTGTATTTCTGGTATTTTTTTTTCTTTTAGGTTTTTTTTTTTTCCTTTTGCAGTACAAGGGCCTCTCACTTTTGTGGCCTCTCCCATTGCGGAGCACAGGCTCAGCGGCCACGGCTCATGGGCCCAGCCGCTCTGCGGCATGTGGGATGCTCCTGGACCGGGGCACGAACCCTTGCCCCCTACATCGGCAGGCGGACCCTCAACCACTGCGCCACCAGGCAAGCCCAGTTTATCAATTTTTTAGATTTTTTTCTAAGAAGCAGTTTTTAGTGTCATTGATCTTTTGTTTTTGTAGTCTCTGTTTCATTTAGTTCTGCTCTGATCTTTATTAGTTCTTTCCTTCTACTAACTTTGGGTTTTGTTTGTTTTTTTTTAAATTCCTTTAGATATAAGGTTATTTATTTGAGACTTTTCTTGTTTCCCGAGGTAGGCTTGTATTGCTATAAACCTCCCTCTTAGAGCTACTTGCCCTACATCCCATAGATTTTGGAACACTATGTTTCATTTTCATTTTTCTAAAGATATTTTTAAATTTCCTCTTTGATTTTTTCATTGACCCATTGGTTGGTTTGTAGCATATTGTTTAGACTCCATGTGTTTGTGTTTTTTGCAGTTTGCTTCTTGTAGTTGATTTCTAATCTCATATTGTTCTGGTTGGAAAAGATGCTTTATGAGATTTCAATATTCTTAAATTTGTTAAGACTTGTTTTGTGGCCTCACAAGTGATCTATCCTGGAGAGTATTCCATTTGCACTTGAAAAGAATGTATTTTACTGCTTTTGAATGGAATGTTTTATATATATATATATTATATATAATTACTTGGTCTAATGTGTCATTTAAGACCAGTGTTTCCCTCTTGATTTTCTGTCTGGATGATGTGTTCATTGGTGTAAATGGAGTGTTAAAGTTCTCTACTCTTGTAGATTTTGCTTATTTGTAAAACTCTTTATCTCTTCTTCAGATCTGAATCATAGCCGTGCTGGGTAGAATACTGTTGCTTGTAGTTTTTTCCCTTTCCTCATTTTGAATATATTGTGCTACTCCCTTCTGGCCTGAAACATCTCTGCTGAAGAGTCAGCTAGCAGTCTTGTGGAAGTTCCCTTGTATGTAACTAGTGCTTTCCCTCTTGCTGCTTTTAAGATTTTATCTTTCTCTTTAATTTTTGCCATTTTAGTTATAATGTGTCTTGGTATGGACCACTTTGGATTCATCTTGTTTGGGACTCTTTGTTCCTCTTGGACTTGGATGTCTGTTTCCTTCCCCAGATTGGGGATGTTTTCAGCTATTATTTCTTTAAATAATAATAAATTTCTTCTGCCCTTTTTTCTGTCTCTTCCTGCTGGGATCCCCATTAACATGAATTTTAGTAGGCTTGATGTTGTCTCACAGGTGCCTGAAACTATTCACATTTTAAAAAATTCTTTTTTCTGTTCAGCTTGGGTGATTTCCACTACTCTGTCTTCTGGTTCACTTATCTGTTCCTCTGTATCAGTCTGCTGTTGATTCCTTCTAGTGTATTTTTTATATCAGTTAAATTGTTCTTCAGCTCTGTTTGGTTCTTCTTTACATTTCCTAACTCTTTGCTAAACTTTTCACTTTGTTCATCCATTCTTCTCTGAGTTTGTTGAGCATCTTGATGATCATTACCCCAGACTCTTTATCAGGTAGATTACTTACTTCCACTTCACATAGTTCTTCTTCTGGGGTTATGTCTTCTTTCTTTCTTTGGAACCTATTTCTCTGTCTTCTCATTTTGCCTAATCCTGTGTGTTTATTTCTGTGTGTTAGGTCAGTCAGTTACATGTCCCAATCTTGGAGAAATGACCTTATGTAGGAGATGTCCTGTGGGGCTCAGCAGCACACTCCCCTCTTGTCACCAGAGCTGTACACTCTAGGGGTGCCCCCTGTGTGGACTGCATGGGTCCTTCTGTTGTGGTGGGACTGACTACTATGGGTGTGCTGGTAGGTGAGGCTAGTCCCTGGACTGGTTGACTGCCAGGCCCTCCCTTGTGCAGTGGCTGCATGCCCACTGGTGGGCAGGGTTGGATCCCATCCAGCTTGGTGTGCAGCCCCAGGTGGGGGGTCTCATGGCTGGTGCTGACCCATTGGTGGGCAGGGCCAGGTCCTACCGCAACCCTTGTCTTTGAAATTTCATCCCAGGATCATTCAACAAATAACTGTGACCATTAAAGGCCGTGGTGGATAGGCAGATTTTCACATTTTAGCTTTGTTATGAGTGACTTTGCCATATTTGGTAAGAAAGAAGTAAAAAAAACCCTTGAGTTTGCCCTTCATTTAACTCATAAAACAAAGAAACAATTAAAAAAAAAACCCATCCAAACTGCCTTTTACTGAGTACGAGGCTATCCTTCAGGATTTAAAGCAGTTTCAGGTTTGATCATTCATCCTCAGATATCCTGTGTGTAAGATTAGGTGGTATCCAACTCACTTAAAAGCTGATGAAAGTCATATGACCCAGCAAGTAAGCTGGCAGGAAAGAGCTGTTTTTAGACCTCATCTGGTGCTTTCATATACTTCATATACTTTAAATGCTGACATTTTTTTACCTATGAGTTACATAAACAAAACCTTAGATCAACGTGTTTCATTTGATGCAATTCTTAGGAAAAATGTTAGTGGGATAGACTTTGTGAAAGATGAGTAATGCAAGTATGTATGGTGATGGTAGAAAGATATTATATTGTAGAACAGATTTATTACAGCAGAGTTGGCTGACAAAAGTATTTCAATGAAGGAAACTAGTAGGATTTCCCTACTGACTTCTGTTTTTCCTTGAAATGTGATGAGATTAAAAACTGAGCATCTGGTAACATGCTGGTGACACAGTGCCTAGTGTAGCTTTTGTTTACTGGAGCACCAGTGGGAGTTTTATCTGTGGGATATTGTCATTCCAATTTAGCAGTTTGATTTGTTTTTACAGTATGTTCCACCATCTCATTTTGACCACCAATTCGACCACTGTTTCTGGGTTCCTCCTTCCTGTTTCCTTTTGTTTATATTCTATCTCAGAAAAAGTCAAAACTCTATAAAGTTTTTCTTCCTTGAGTGAGAATGAAGTGACAAATAGGTCCAAAGCAAAAACAGACCTCACCAGAGTAGGTCCTGTGTCAGCCAGGTTAGGGAGATGATAAATTAGAGAGTCACCGACATTGTGTGATTGGAGAAGGTACTGAGCAATACACTCTGCTCAGAAAAGACATCTAACTCGTTGTTCTGTCATAGTGCCTGCATCCCAGACATGAGATCTGTTTCTTTAAATCGACCTTCACATTCAAGAGTCTGTTATTGAAATGTAATTATTCCTGGAAAGAGTCATTTGTTGTTTAACCAACTAGCTTTGGCCTAGTGGAGACGAGTTGAGAGCTCTTTGAGAGTAAAACATTCTAGGAGAAGGGAGGTGATTGCTTTGAGGGACTGTTTTCATGATTCTTCTATGAATGCTGTAATTGAATGTTTTTAATTAGAATTTTTTCAGTGGCTCTGATAAACACCTTGAAGTCCTTCTACTCGGTTTTTTTTTTTTAAGTGTTGCTTGATTTTTTTTTAAAGCAATTACTTTTCCAAGAATGAAAGATATGATATGTGACAGAAAATGAAATAGGAGTAGGCAAAATAATTTCACCTAATTCACAATTTAAGGAAGTCTTACCCATTGTATTGTCTTTTAAATGTCATGTCACAAAATGAAAAATTAGAGTTACTTTGCTTGGAATAAATGCCCTTATTAATTTGATTTGGATTTACTTACAGATAGGAATGACTAGAGTTGATTTCTTCAGAGGATTGCCTGCTTTGATTTTGTATTGGCATCTGCCAGGCCAAGAAGCTTAACTAATACTTTCCTGGTGTGTTATAATGCTTTGTGTTTCTGTTACTAGTTCCCTCAATCATTTCCTTATTGGAAATCAAAAGTGTTTGGCAATTACAGAAATAACTTATCTGGTCACAGTCTGCCTCAGGGGCTTGGGTAGGACAAAGGAAACAGTGACTGTTTTCCATTTCATTTTGGGAAATCCACATATGATAGCTGTTGCTATGTGTACATTAGGAAAATAGTTACCTGAAGCAGACAACTCACCTTGGAGAGTTTCTAAACTTACCCAAAGAGTCTATTCTAAGAGATCAAAAATTTAGCAGTTGCTTTAAGATAGTTGTCACTTCCCTAGTTTTACGTAAATTACTACATCTTCCAAAAGTTGATTTCACGTAGCTTTACTGCCTGAAATTTGCTTTCTCAGAAGTGACTACAGTTTATTTTATTTTATTTTTTTTTTCTTGCGTTATGCGGGCCTCTCACTGTTGCGGCCTCTCCCATTTGCGGAGCACAGGCTCCGGACGCGCAGGCCCAGCGGCCATGGCTCACGGGCCCAGCCGCTCCGCGGCATGTGGGATCTGCCACCAGGGAAGCCCCAGTTTATTTTTTAAATGAAATTGTTACATGACATTCATCATTTTTCAATTTTATCATAGCTTCTAAAGTGACTTATGATTAATAGTGGAATTTAAATATCGAACTGAAAAATCAAAGTGTGCAATTCTGGATGAAAAGCAAATTTTAAAAAGAATGCTGTGGGACTTCCCTGGTGGTGCATTGGTTAAGAATCTGCCTGCCAATGCAGGGGACACGGGTTCAAGCCCTGGTCCGGGACGATCCCACATGCTGCAGAGCAGCTAAGCCCATGCGCCACAACTTCTGAGCCTGTGCTCTAGAGCCCATGAGCCACAACTACTGAGCCCACGTGCCACAACTACTGAAGCCCGCATGCCTAGAGCCCATGCTCCGCAACAAGAGAAGCCACTGCAGTAAGAAGCCTGCGCACTGCAATGAAGAGTAGCCCCTGCTCACTGCAACTAGAGAAAGCCTGAGTGCAGTAATGAAGACCCAGTGCAGCCAAAAATAAATAAATAAATGAATAAATAAAAAAAAAAAAAGAATGCTGTAGTTGTAATGGTCATGGTGGTGCTCATCTTTGGAAAAACTATATACAGAAGCAACAGTTAAATCATTGATATTTTTGGTATATACTTAATTGTTTAGTTTTTGTAAAAGTAAGTCATTTGGATTTAAAACTATTTTTAAGAAAGTTCTAGTTGTTACAGATTTAAAAACCCAACTCTTTAGCCAATGTTCTAAGGTATATTTATTTGAATAAATGAATTATAAAGTTTTTGAAAAGTCTATCAATTGATATTAATATCAGTGTATTAATAGGGCTAGACATTCCATTATTTTATAATGCTCCTGATTTTAATACCGATTTCTGAATGATACAGGACAGATGTCATTTTTATGATAATTCACAGTTTAGGAAGTTATAGCCAATTATCTTTATAGGTATATATACTATATTTTGTTTCATTTGTAGAAAGTGTAATTGGTTCCTGAGTCTAGAGTAAGTTTACTTACATTTGAATCTGGGCTGTTGCACTTAACCTAAGTGTCACTTCAGACAAGCTAAACTGTGGCTAAGTTTTCTCATCTGTAAAATGGGTTGACAATAGTACCCATTTGATAGGCTTGTTGTGAGGAATAAATGTATTAATTAGCAATAATGAATTACCCTAAGCTCTTCCTGTTGTGCCAGATAATAGTAAGAGGGTATTAAACAATTATCATTATTACTTGATTATAAAAACTGTATTATCCAATAATGCTGGAGTCATAGAGATCTGGGTTTAATCCCTAATCCTAGACTTATCAGTTAAGTGACCTTGGACAAGTTAGTTAACCTTTTTGATCTCAGTGTTAACATAAATATAATAGGATTGTTGTACTGGGTAAGCTTATCTCATGTAATTTAGCACATCTTTTGGTTGGATTAGATATGATAAATGGCAGCTCAAAAAAGAATGTAGTTTTCTCCTTTTCCATTTCTAATTTTACTGATTTGCATCCTCTCTCTTTTCTTCTTGATGAGTCTGGCTAAAAGTTTATCAGTTTTGTTATCTTCTCAAAGAACCAACTTTTAGTTTCATTGATCTTTCCTATTGTTTTCTTCATTTCTATTTCATTTATTTCTTCTTGGATCTTTATGATTTCGTTCCTTCTACTGACTTTGGGTTTTCTTTGTTCTTCTTTCTATAGTTGCTTTAGGTATAAGGTTAGATTGTTTACTTGAGATTTTTCTTGTTTCTTGAGGTGAGATTGAATTGCTATAAACTTCCCTCTTAGAACTGCTTTTGTGGCATCCCATAGGTTTTGGGTTGTTGTGTTTTTGTTGTCATTTGTTTCTATGTATTTTTTAATTTCTTCTTTGATTTCTTCAATGATCTCTTGGTTATTTAGTAGTGCACTGTTTAGCCTCCATGTATTTGTGTTTTTTTACAGTTTTTTTCCTGTAATTGATTTCCAGTCTCATAGTGTTGTGGTCAGAAAAGATGCTTGATACGATACCAGTTTTCTTAAAATTTCCAAGGCTTGATTTGTAGCCCAAGATGTGATCTATTCTGGAGAATGTTCTGTGTGCACTTGAGAAGAAAGTGTATTCTGCCCCTTTTGGGTGGAATGTCTTATAAATATCAATTAAATCTAACTGGTCTATTGTGTCATTTAAAGCTTGTGTTTCCTTATTTATTTTCTGTTTGGATGATCTGTTCATTGGCGTAAGTGGGGTGTTAAAGTCCCCTACTGTTGTGTTACTGTCGATTTCCCCTTTTATGGTTGTTAACATTTGTCTTACTTATTGAAGTGCTCCTATGTTGGGTGCATAAATACTTAAAATTGCTATATATTCTTCCTGGGTTGATCCCTTGATCATTATGTAGTGTCCTTACTTATCTCTTGTAACAGTCTTTATTTTAAAGTCTGTTTTATCTGATATGAGTATTGCTACGCCAGCTTTCTTTAGATTTCTGTTTGCATGGAATATCTTTTTCCATCCCTTCACTTTCAGTCTGTGTGTGTCCCTAGGTCTGAAGTGGGTCTCTTGTAGACAGTTGTGCATGTGTATGCACAACTGACACCACAGAAGTACAAAGGATTATAAAAGACTACTGCAAATAACTATATGTCAATAAAATGGATAACCACAAAGAAATGGACAAGTTTTTGGAAAGGTACGAATTTCCAAGACTGAACCAGGAAGAATTAGAAAACATAAACAGACCTATCACAAGTAATGAAATTGAAGTTGTAATTAAAAATCTTCTAACAAACAAAAGTCCAGGACCAGATGGCTTCACAGGTGAATTATGTCAAACATTTAGAGAAGAGCTAACACATATCCTTCTCAAACTCTTCCAAAAATTGCGGAGGGAGGAACACACCCAAGCTCATTCTACAAAGCCACCATCACCCTGATACCAAAACCAGACAAACATATCACAGTAAAAGAAAATTACAGACCAATATCACTGATGAACGTAATGCAAAAATGCTCAACAAAATACTAGCAAACAGAATCCAACAACACATTAAAAGGATCATACACCATGATCAAGTGGGGTTTATCCCAGGAATGGAAGGATTCTTCAATATAGGCAAATCAATCAATGTGATACACCATATTAACAAATTAAGGAATAAAAACCATCTGATCATCTTAGTAGATGCAGAAAAAGCTTTTGACAAAATTCAACACCCATTTATGATAAAAAAAAACTCTCCAGAAAATGGGCATAGAGGGAACCTACCTCAACATAATAAAGGCCGTATATGACAAACCCATAGAAAACATCATACTCAATTATGAAAAACTGAAAACATTTCCACTAAGATCAGGAACAAGACAAGGATGTCCACTCTCACCACCCTTATTCAACATAGTTTTGGAAGTCCCAACCACGGCAGTCAGAGAAGAAAAAGAAATAAAAGGAATCCAGATTGGAAAAGAAGAAGTAAAACTGTCACTGTTTGTAGATGACATGATACTCTACATAGAAAATCCTAAAGATGCCACCAGAAAACTACTAGAACTAATCAGTGAATTTGGTAAGGTCTCAGGATACAAAATTAATGCACAGAAGTCTCTGGCATTCCTATACACTAACAATGAAAAATCAGAAGGAGAAATCAAGGAAAGAATCCCATTTACCATTGCAACAAAAAGAATAAAATACCTAGGAATAAACTTACCTAAGGAGGCAAAAGACTTGTACTTAGAACTAACTATGAAACACTGATGAAAGAAATCAAAGATGACATAAACAGATTGTGAAATATACCATATTCTTGGATTGGAAGAACCAATATTGTGAAAATGACTATACTACCCAAAGCAATCTACAGGTTCAGTGCGGTCCCTATCAAACTACCAATGGCATTCTTCACAGAATTAGAACAAAAAATTTCACAATTTGTATGGAAACACAAAAGATCCCGAATAGCCAAAGTAATCTTGACAAAGAAAAATGGAGCTGGAGGAATAAGGCTCCCTGGCTTCAGACTATACTACAAAGCTACAGTCATCAAGACAGTATGGTACTGACAGAAAAACAAATATAGATCAGTGGTACAGGATAGAATATCAAGAGATAAACCCATGCACATGTGGTCACCTAATCTATGACAAAGGAGGCAAGAACATAGAATGGAGAAAAGACGGCCTCTTCAATAAGTGGTGCTGGGATAACTGGACAGCTACATGTAAAAGAATGAAATTAGAACACTTCTTAATACCATACACAAAAATAAACTTCAAATGGATTAAAGACCTAAAGGTAAGACTAGACACTCCAAAACTCTTAGAGGAAAACATAGGCAGAACTCTGACATAAATTGCAGCAAGATCTCTTTTGTCCACCTCCTAGAGTAATGAAAATAAAAATAAACAAATGGAACCAAATTAAACTTAAAACTTTTGCACAGAAAAGGAAACTATAAACAAAACAAAAAGACAACCTACATAATGGGAGAAGATATTTGCAAATGAAGCAATGGGTAAAGGATTAATCTCCAAATATACAAACAGCTCATGGAGCTCAATATCGAAACACCCAATCAAAAAATGAGCAGAAGATCTAAACAGACATTTCACCAAAGAAGAGGTACAGATGTCCAAGAGGCACATGAGGGGTGCTTGACATCGCTAATTATTGGAGAAATGCAGATTAAAACTACAATGAGGTATCATCTCATACCAGTCAGAATGGCCATCATCAAAAAATCTACAAACAATAAATGCTGGATGGGCTGTGGAGAAAAGGGATCCCTTTTGCATTGTTGGTGGGAATGTAAATTGGTACACCTACTATGGAGAACAGTATGGAGGTTCCTTAAAAATCTAAAAATTGAACTACCATATGACCCAGCAATCCCACTACTGGGCATATACCCTGAGAAAACCATAATTCAAAAAGACACATGTACCCCAGTGTTCACTGCAGCTCTATTTACAGTAGCCAGGACATGGAAGCAACCTAAATGTCCAATGACAGATGAATGGATAAAGAAGATATGGTACATATATACAATGGAATAGTACTCAGCCATAAAAAGGAACGATATTGGGTCATCTGTAGAGATGTGGATAGACCTAGCATCTGTCATACAGAGTGAAGTAAGCCAGAAGGAGAAAAACGAATATTGTATGTTAACACATATATGTTGAATCTAGAAAAATGGTACAGATGAACTTATTTGTAGGGCAGGAATAGAGACGTAGACACAGAGAATGGACATGTGGACACAGTGGGGGAAGGGGAGGGTGGGACGAATAGGGAGATTAGGTTTGACATAAATACGCTACCATGTGTAAAATAGATAGCTAGTGGGAACCTGCTGTAAAGCACAGGGAGCTCAGCTTGGTGCTCTGTGATGACCTAGATGGGGGTGGGGAAGGGGGAGAGGGAGGTCCAAGAGGGAGGGGATATAGGTATACATATAGCTGATTCACTTCATTGTACAGCAAAAACTAACACAACGTTTTAAAGCAACGTTACTCCAATTAAAAAGAAAAAAGAATGTAGCTAATGGCAGAGAGTAAAATAGTTGCAGATGACACCTATAAAATATTGGATTAAAAATATCTATAGAAAGACACTGCAAATCATTAAAAAGTAAACAAAAACATGTAACTGTAAGAGTTTTTGAAAACCTGTAGCTGAAATGGCTAAGAGTTGTGAGTTTTCAGCTTGAAGTCCAAGGGCAGTGGCCAGCTCCCACAGATATGGTTGTGGAAAATGGTGCTGGAAATAAACTGCAGAGTTACCAGCTAAATATACCAAGATTAGAATTTTGAATTGGGAAAACAGCTAGAAATTCAAAGGAAAATCCTGGTAGCATAAGACCCAGAGAAGCGAGACACAAATTCAGAGCATAAACTGTCTAAATCCATGGTTGACTGCTGAGCTACATATGTACAGACACGGGCTTAGTGAAAATTAAGTAGACACTAGAGAGAAATCTACTTCTGAAAAATATAAGTATATAGATCCAGATCTGTGAATTGGACACTTTTCTTAACTGAGTGCATTTTTCTACTCTGCACAGCATGGGTGGCAGAAGGCTGAAACTGGATGGATTTGGAATACCATGATACAAAGTCCAAAGGTTAGCAGAGCTGCTGGAAAATAAGGAGGGATCCCTAGAATCTAGAATTCACAGAGAGAATGAGCCCCATCTCTGCCTAAATCTTTGGTTTATCAGAGAATTTTATAGAAACAGGGAGATTTACAGGGATCAGGCTAAAAAAATTAAGCTGTAAGAAACCACAGGTGTGTAGGGGAAGCAATATTTTTGGTTTGAATCCAGGAAAGTTAACTGCCTGGTAGAATAAAACTTCAATAATTCTCAGAAGAACAAATCAGAACTCTGAGTAGCTACACCATATTAGCTACAATATCAATTTTCCACCAAGACTTTACAAGACTTGCAAAAAGACGAGAAATTGTGAACCAAGTTGGGAAAAAAAGGCAGTCAACAGAAATTTAACTCTGAGTTGGCCCAGGTGTTAGATTTACTAGATAAAGCCTTCTGAGTAACTATTTACATTTTGAAAATTAAAAGAATGTTCAAAATATTTAAAGAAATATTTATTTATTTAACAGAGGAATGATGACTGTATAAAAATGCAAGTTCTAGAGCTGAAAAATAAAGTAATTGAAATTTTAAAAATGCTAGGTGGGCTTAACAGAAGATTAAAAATAGAGTAAAAAAGAATTAGTGAATTTATGAAAAGATCAATACAAATAAAATAATCCAAGAACAAAGGGAAAGAAAGATTAAAGAAAACTGAACAGAATCTCAGAAACGTCTGAGACATTATGAAGCAGTCTAACATGGAATTGGAATTCCAGAAGGAGAGGAAAGACAGAAGAACCAGAAAAATTGAGGAAATGGCCCAAACTTCCCCCAATTTAATGAAAAACGTTAATTTACATTTAATCAAAAAACTTAAACCCAAAGCAAGATAAACACAGAGCATGTTACTCCTGAACACATCATAGTCATGTTATATAGGGGACAACAGGAGTAGTAAGAATGGAGGGTACACGGGGAAAAAAAAGGAAAGATGAGTGTAGATGTCTACCTGCCCTCCTCGTTTCCTTGGTGTCCAAGCTGATTGACACTTGTGGACTACTTAATAATATTTAGGGTGGAATACCAGGAGGATAGTTACTTTGGACTCATTACCTCATTTACATCATATATTAATGAGCTGAAGTCAATTAACTCAGTCATAGCTGAAGTCAACTCCTCGCTCTCTGCACATGTACACATACGTGTGTACATACATCTGTGTATGTGTGTGTTTGTATATTATTGGTAGACTTGCGGAATTGTGATAATTTCTTAAATTGTGGAGAAAATTTATATATGTATTTAATATATAAATATATATTTATATACATTTCCCCTATAATTTAAGAAATCATCATATTGATCTCGGAGAGGCAGCAGTGAGCAGTGGCATGAAGCAAGATCTTAATTCTGTGCCCAGGTATTGAACTTGGGTAGCGTGGATGAAAACCAGGAGTCCTAGCCACTGTACCACCAAGGACTTGTGGCTAGAAGCTATTTTTCCCTGGCTCTTGCCTCCAGTGAAAAATGCATTTCTCATGTAGGCAAAAACTGTAAAAACAGGTACAGAGTTTATTATTAGAGACATAGCACAACAACAAGTGGGAGAGCACACAGAGAAACTGTTTAGTTTAGACAGAAGCAAGGCAGAGATGCACCCTGGGAGAGGAAGGGTGTGGGTGTCCTCCTTAAAGAGGAGGAGCTCAGTAAAGAGGCAGTTAAGTCGTTTACATAGGGAGTTCTTCCGGGTCTTTGTCTTTCTTCTGGCCAATTGTCTTGTTTTGTCCTCCCTGGCCAATTTGTTTTAGGACCCTCCCCCTAGGTGCACACATACCTCTCAGCCAAGATGGATCTCGATGCAAAGGTGTCTGGGAGAAGCAAGACTCATTGTGGCCAGGTGTTGTCCCCTGACTTTTGACCCCCCAAGGAGCCTTTCTGCGTATGTGCAGTGTCTCCCTTGCCTCAAGGAGGGGTAAGATATGTGATCTCTTGATCCTTCACTCAAACAAGGTTTTGCCCCTCTCTACCTGCCATGACTGTTATCTTAAGTTGTCTACAAGAGACAAAGCCTGGCTATTTATCCTGTTTCTGTTGTTACTTCCATTTTGGAGGGCAAACAGGAGGCTGATTGTAAATGCCTAACCTGGAGCCCACCTATCTCCTGTCTCAGGAAATGCTTACAGGAGGCTAGTTGTAAGTGTCCGGCCTGAAGCCCGTCTTTTTCTGGCTCCAAGAAATGTAAACAGGAGGCCATTTGTAAATGCCTAGCCTGGAGCCCATCTATCTCCTGCCTCAATATTTTCTAAAGTTTACTGAAAATATAACATTTTAAAAAGAAAAATTGACATTATTAGTAAAAACTAAAATCTGTGAAAGGCTGATTAGTCATTATTTAAACTATAACTATATGATTTTGTATCAAAAAGCCACAAAAGTACAAACACTGACAGTACTATAATAGTCTATGTTATAAAGTAATTGTGTGTTTAAAGTTAATTGTGTGTGTGTATGTGTAAATCTAGGGGTATTAGTACAGCAACTTTAAATATTTTAAAAAAATCAACTAGGACAATATTTAAATATTTAGGAACAATTAGAATTTCTTACTAACTCAACCTTTTTTCTAACAAATATTTAATATGGCTCTATATGTAGAGGATGCCGTGTCAGGCTCTTGTGGAGGTATGAAAACTATAAGTTGCTATCTTTGTTTTTAAGGTTATTAAATCTATAGTGGAAAAAACATGTATTCAGAACATTTAGGAAGGTTCAAAAGTATGCCAAGACAAATATTTGTTTCAACTTGAAGTCCTTAGAGCACTTGGATCAGAGTTACCTGGGCCCTTATTAAAAATACAGATTTCTTGGCTCCAATCACTACCTCTTTTTTGAACCCCAATCTCTTGAAGTGTGATTTTGGGGTTGTGGATGTTGAAAGACACCCGAGATGGTTCCAATACTCACCAAAGTCTTGACCCCATGATTCTAGAATAGAGCAGTCTTAGGTTACTTGTAGCTGGGACTGTTTTGTCTACATGATTCTTCACCTGGACCTTCAGTGGAAGATTGGATCTTAAGAGGTTGGGATGAGAGTAAAGGATATTCCAAGAGGATAGAGGGATGTGAATAGCCTGAAATTTTGTCATTTTGAGAAAGAGTGAGTGTTCTGATTTGTCTTGGGAATGATGTATCAGAAGGATAAAAGTTTAAAAAATACTGGGAAATCAGGTTGCTGTCATTTTAAAAGGGCCTTTAGTTTTTTCCATAGATAAAAAGGAAAATGTGTATGTTACACCTGCTGACAATAAACCTCCAAGATCATAGAGTAGTTTTAGAACTACTTAATCACCTTTATTGTCAGAGGCATTGTTAAAGAGGAAAACCACAGGCCCAAAATGACATCACTTGTGCTAAAGCCCATGCCAATGCTAAGTTTAATACCTACACTAATTACAGTTTCAACCTTCACCAGAAATGTAATCTTAATCGGCCAGTCTGGAATTTTCTGCTCAGCCCCAGTGAGGTAATCTGTCACTCGGGTCTTCTCCATCCCTCCCTCCCTCCCAGGAAGAAGAGGTAATCTGCATGATAAAACCCTTGACATTTCCTTCCCCCCAAAAAGAAGTTGCCCTGGCTCAATATAACCCTTTCTTTTCTTTTGCCAATGACTTCCTTGCCCATCCTCGTTTCTATAAAATCTTCCATTTCCTACCATGCCTTGGAGAGGGCCCTTCTGTTTCCTAGATGGGATGCTGCCCGATTCATGAATCACCTAATAAAGCCAATTAGATCTTTAAATTTACTAGGTTGAAAATTTTTTTTTTGACACCATATATACATGTACCACAACCTTTTGCTATCTTCGTTCCCTCTTTTTTTTTGTTAAGGTATTTAAAAATAAATACTGAATATTTTATTTATCCCAAATGCTTCACAGTACATATCAAAGAAGGAAGGATATTTTCTTATATAACCATAGTACTATTAAAAATTTATGGACTTGTCCCATATTATCAACAATTTCCCCAGTTAATACCAGATTGTTTTATTCAGCTGCCTTTTTCTCCCCCAAAACAAGATCCAGTTAAGCACCACTTGTGGCATTTGGTTCTGAAGTTGCTTTTAATCTAGAACACTACTCTCCCTGACCAAGTGCCCCTTTTTCCTCTGCATGACAACTTCTGAACTGTAACAGGATTGAAGAGATCTTACCTCCTTTTCCATTTTTCTAATCATTTAATTCATTCACTCATTTACTTTCTAAAAATTTTATTTATTTTTATTGAAATATAGTTAACATACAATAATATGTTCAAGTATACTACATAGTGATTTGATATTTGCATATGTTATGAAATGATCACTACCATAAGTCTAGTAACCATTTGTCCCCATACAAAGTTATCACAGTATTATTGACCATATTCCTTATGCTGTATATTATAGCCCCATGGCTTATTTATTTTATAACTGGAGGTTTGTACTTCTTAATCCCTTTTACCTATTTCGCCCCCACCCCCTAAGGCCATTCCCTCTGGCAACCACCAGTTTGTTCTCTGTATCTATGCAGCTGTTTCTCTTTTGTTATGTTTGTTCATTTGTTTTGATATTTAGATTTCACATGTGAGATCGTAAGGTATTTGTCTTTCTTTGTCTGACATTTCACTTAGCCTAATACCCTCTAGATGCATCCACATTGTCACAAATGGCAAGTTTTCATTTCATTTTATCTTTTTCTGGCTCAGTAATGTTTTATTATATACATATACCACTCCATCTTTGTCCATTCATTCTGCAGTGGACACTTAGGTTGCTTCCATATCTTGGCTGTTGTAAACAATGCTTCAGTGAACACCGGTGTGTATCTCTTTTTGAACATTGGTGTGTATTTTCATTTCCTTTGGATAAATACCCAGAAGTGAAATTGCTGGGTCATGTGGCAATTCTATTTAAAAAATTTTGAGGAACCTCCATACTCTTTTCCATAGTGGCTGCACCAATTTACATTCCCACCAACAGTATAGTAGGATTCCCTTTTCTCCACATCTTTTTATTTGTTGTCTTTTTGATGTTAGCCATTCTCATTGTGGTTTTGAGTTGTATTTCCTTGATGATTAGTGATGTTGAGCATCCATTCATGTGTCTGTTGGCCATCTGTATGTCTTCATTGGAAAAATGTCTGTTCAGCTCCTCTGTCCATTTATTAATTGGGTTGTTTGGTTTTTTTGATGTTGCATTATATGAATTCTTTGTACATTTTGGATGTTAACCCCTTATCGGATTTACTGTTTGCAAATATCTTCTCCCATTCAGTAGGTTGCCTTTTCGTTTTGTTGACCGTATCCTTTGCTGTGCAAAATCATTTTATTTTGATGTAGTTCAGTTTGCTTATTTTTGCTTTTGTTTCCTTTGCCTGAGAAGTCAGATCCAAAAAAAATTGCTTAGGCCAATGTCATAGAGCCTACTGCCTTTGTTTTCTTCCAGGAGTTTTATGGTTTTGGGTCTTTAATCCATTTTCAGTTTATTTTCATATATGGTGTGAGAAAGTAGTCCAGTTTGATTTTTTTGCATGTAGCTGTTCAGTTTTCCAAGCACCATTTATGGAACAGGTTGTCTTTCCCCCATTGTATATTCTTGCCTCCTTTGCCATAGAGTAATTGATATATAAGTGTGGGTTTATTTATGGGTTCTGTATTTCATGCCATTGATCTACATGTCTGTTTTTGAATACTGTAGCTTTGTAGTATAGTTTGAAATCAAGGAGCATGACAACTCCAACTTTGTTCTTTCTCAAGATTGCTTTGGCTGTTCAAGGTCTTTTGTGTTTCCATACAAATTTTAGAATTTTTTGTTCTCGTTTTGTGAAAAATGCCTTTGGTATTTTGATAAGGAGTGCATTGAATCTGTAGATTGCCTTGGGTAATGTGGTCATTTTAGCAATATTAATTCTTCCAATCCATGAGCATGGTATATCTTTACACTTGTGTAATTTTCTTTTCTTTTTTTCTTTTTTAGTTTTTTTACATTTGTGTCATTTTCATTTTCTTTCATCAGTGTCTTATAGTTTTCAGAGTATAAGTGTTTTACCTCGTTGGTTAGGTCTATTCCTAGGTATTTTATTCTTTCTGATGCAGTTGTAAGTGGGATTGTTTTCTTCATTTGTCTTTCTGATAGTTTGCTATTAGTGTATAGAAATACAACAGATTTCTGTATATTGATTTTGTATCCTGAAACTTCTGATTTCACTTATTCTAGTAGTTTTTTGGTGGCATCTGTAGGATTTTCTTTATATAGTATCATGTCATCTTCAAACAGTGACAGTTTTACTTTTTCCTTTCCAATTTGGATTATTTTTATTTCTTTTACTGGTCTGATTGCTGTGGCTATGATTTCCAGCGCCATGCTAAATAAGAGTGATGAGAGTCGGCATTCTTGATCTTAGAGGAAAAGCTTTTGACTTTTCATCATTAAGTGTGATTGTAGCTGTGGATTTGTCATATATGGCCTTTATTATGTTGAGGTATGTTCCCTCTGTACTTACGTTGTTGAGATTCTTATCATGGACGGATGTTGAATTTTGTCAAAAACTTTTTCTGCATCTATTGAGATGATCATATGATTTTTATTCTTCAGTGCTTTAACATGGTCTATCATGTTGATTGATTTGCGGATTTGAATTATCCTTGCTTCCCTGGTATAAATCCCACCTGATTATGGTGTGCGATCCTTTTAATGTCTTATTGAATTTAGTTTGCTAATATTTTATTGAGGATTTTTGCATCTAGGTTCATTAGTGATATTGGCCTGTAATTTTATTTTTTTGTGGTGTCTTCGTCTGGTTTTGATATCAGGATGATGCTGGCCTTATAGTTTGAGTTTGGAAGCACTCCTTTTTGTTCAATTTTTTGGAATAGTTGGAGAAGGATGAGTGTTAACTCTTCTTTAAATGTTCGGTAGAATTCCCCTGTGAAGCCATCTGGATCTGGCCTGGACTTTTGTTTTGGGAGGTTTTTTTTTTGTTGCTGTTTTTAACTGATTCAGTTTCATTACTGGCAATTGGTATGTTCATGTTTTCTATTTCTTCCTGGTTCATTCTTGGGAGATTTTTTTGTTTCTAGTAATTTATTGATTTCTTGTAATTTGACCATTTCATTTCCGTATAATTCTTTGTAGTACTTTCTTATGGTCCTTTGTATTTCTGTGGTGTTGGTTGTAAGGTTTCCACTTTTATTTCTGGTTTTATATGGGCCCTCTCTCTTTTTTTTTTTTCATTCTTGATGAGTCTGGCTAAACTTTTATCAATTTTAAAAATTTTTTCTAAGAACCAGTTTTAGGTTTTATTGATCTTTTCTATTGCTTTTTTAGTCTCTATATCATTTATTTCTGCTCTGACCTTTTTATTTGTTTTCTGCTACTCATTTTGGGTTTTATTTGTTTTTCTTTTTCTAGTTCCTTTAGGTTTAACTTAAGTTAAACCTAAATCTTAAGATTAGATTGTTTGAGATTTTTATTTTCTGAGGTAGGCCTGTATTGCTATAAACTTCCTTCTTAGAACTGTTTTTGTTGTATTTTACAGATTTTGGTATGTTTTGTTTCCATTTTCATTTGTCTCAAGATATTTTTTGATTTCCTCTTTTATTTATTTGTTGACCATTAGTTGTTTAGTAGCATGTTGTTTAGACTCCATACGAACGTGTTTTTTCTAGTTTTCTTCTTGTACTTTGATTGGCCTATTTGGTCCAGTACATTTAAAGTAATTATTGATAGGTATGTACTTATTGCCATTTTATTAATTGTTTTTGTAATTCTTTTTTGTTCCTTACTTCTTCTTTGCTTTCTTCCCTTTATGATTTGATGACTATCTTAGTGTTATGTTTGGATACCTTTCTTTCTCTCTTTTTTTTTCTTATCTATTATAGGTTCTTAGTTTGTGGTTGCCATGTGAATCACATATAACGACATGTATAGTATATATATGTTTAATATTTTTGTTTTGTATATCTCTTAACTACTTTTTGTGGATAAAGATGATTTTACTACTTTTTGTCTTTAATCTTCCTACTAGCTTTATGAGTAGTTGATCTATCACTTTTACTGTATATTTGCCTTTATCTGTGAGATTTTTCCTTTTGTAATTTTTATATTTCTAGTTGTGGCCTTTTCTTTTCTGCTTAGTGAAGTCCCTTGAACACTTCTTGTAAAGCCAGTAGTGTGTTGAACTCTTTTAGCTTTTGTTTCTCTATAAAATTCTTTACTTCTCCTTGAAATCTGAATGATAACCTTGCCAGGTAGAGTATTTTAGGTTGTAGCTTTTTTCCTTTCATCACTTTGAATGTATTATGCTACTTCCTTCTGGCCTGCCAGGTTTCTGCTGAAAAGTCAGCTGGTGGTCCTGTGTGCTTGTTGTGTGCTTGTTATAGTACTTGTTGCTTTTCTCTTGCTGCTTTTAAGATTCTCTCTTTATCTTTAATTTTTGCCATTTTAATTATAATGTGTCTTGGTTTGGACCTCTTTTGGTTCATCTGTTTGGGACTCTCTTTGCTTTCTGGACATTAATGTCTGTTTCCTTCTCCAGGTTAGGGAAGTTTTCAGCTATTATTTTTTCAAATAAGTTATCTGCCCCTTCCCCTCTCTCTTTCCC
>NW_006793006.1:1533567-1566211 GCF_000442215.2 Lipotes vexillifer
GATTCCTATAATGTGAATGTTAGTAGGCTTGATATTATCCCAGAGGTCTCTTAAACTATCCTCACTTTTTAAAATTCTTTATTTTTTCTGTTCCGCTTGGGTGGTTTCCCCTACCCTGTTTCCCAGTCCTCTGATCAATTCCTCTGCCATCTAATCTACTGTTGATTCCTTCTCATGTATTTTTTCTTTCAGTTGTTGTATTCATCAGTCCTTTTGGTTTATCTTCATAGTTTCTAACTTTCTATTGAAATTTTCACTGTGTTCATTTATTCTTCTCCCGAGTTTAGTGAGCATCTTTATGATCATTATGATGACTTCTTTATCAGGTAGATTGCTTATTTCAACTTTGTTTCTTTTTTCTTTTATTTTCCTGAGGTTATATCTTGTTCCTTTGTTGGAACACATTCCCCTGTCTCCTCGTGTTCCTGGTTCTCTGTGTTTGTTTCTATGTGTTAGGTGGGTAAGTTGCATTTCACAGTCTTGGAGAAGTGGTCTTAGGTAGGAGACCTCCTTTGGGGCCCAGGAGCACACTCCCCTCTGGTCACCAGAGCTGTATGCTCTAGTGCTGCCCGCTGTGTGGGCTGCTTGTGCCCTTCTGTTGTGAGGCCAGCTGCTGTGGTTGCAGTGGTAGGTTGGGCTGAAAGCCCCGGCCCAGTTGGATGTAAGGCCCTGCCTCCTGGAGTGACTGTGGTCCCACTGGAAAGCGAGGTAGGCTTTCTGTGTGATTGGCTGTGTGCCTGGGAAGCATGGGGCTGCTGGTGGGTGGAGCTGGTTCCCTGAACAGCTCTCTGTGTGGCCCATGTGAGCCTGGGGCTTCTGCTGGCCCACTGATGGGCAGGTAAACTCCCTGTGCCAAATGGTAAAATAAGCTCTTAAAAGATGGCTCTGCCAGCATCTGTGTCCCCAGGGAGAGTCCCAGTTACCTCTTGCCTCTCTGGGAGGCTCTCCACGATCAGCATGTGGGTCTGACCCAGGAGCTCTTTTCAGACTGTTGCCTCTCCACTGGGACTTGGGGCATGTGAGATTTTGCATGTGCTCTCTAAGAGTGTAGTGTCTGTTTTCTGTAGCCCTCCAGCCCTTCCAAGTATAAGTCTCTTTGGTTTTCACAGCCAGATGTTCTGGGGGCTCGTCTTCCCGGTGCAAGATCCCTGGGCGGAAGAGCCTGATATGGGCCCAGCACTTGGCTCCTTGGGGAGGACTTCTTGGATTGTGATATTCCTCCCCTTTGTGGGTCACTGAACCAGGGGGTGTCGCTCCTGACTATACTGTGTCTCTGCCCCTCCTGCCCTCCTTGTTGTAGTTCTTTCTTTATGTCTTTAGTTGTGGGAAATCTTTTCTGTGAGTCCTCAGGTCGTTTTCGTAGATAAGTGCTCTGTAAGTAGTCGTAATTTTGCTGTGCCTGGAAGAAGGTGAGCTCAGGGCCCTCCTACTCTGACATCTTGGCCACTCTTCCTCATTCAGTTTTTAAAGAATTATTTGTTGAGCCACTTCTGTGTGCCAGGCACTGCACTCAAATCTGCACATATAAGAGGATAACAGTGTCTTCCTTATGGTGTATCAGGAGTTATTTTAAAGGAAGCATATCATTTTATTAATGAAAATAAAAGTTCTGAAAATGTTATTTTAAAAAATACACACACAGGCACACACATACCCACATGCTAAACAGATTGCAACAAACTTTTTTTTTTAATAGATCTTTATTGGAGCATAATTGCTTCACAATACCGTGTTAGTTTTTGTTGCACAAGTGAATCAGCCATATACATACGCATGTCCCCATACCCCCTCCCTCTTGAGCCTCCCTCCCACCCTACTAGGTCGTCACAAAGCACCGAGCCGATCTCCCTGTGCTATGCTGCTCCCCACCAGCCAACTATTTTACATACTGTAGTGTATATAGGTCAGTGCTATTCTCACTTCACCCCAGCTTCCCCCTCCCACCCCATGTCCTCAAGTCCATTCCCTATGTCCTCCTCTTTATTCCTGCCCTGCAACTAGGTTTATCAGTACCTTTTTCTTTTTTTTTTTTTTTTAGATTCCATAGATATGCATTACCATATGGAATTTGTTTTTCTCTTTCTGACTTACTTCACTCTGTATGACAGACTCTGGGTCCATCCACCTCACTACAAATAACTCAATTTCATCTCTTTATGGCTGAGTAATATTCCATTGTATATATGTGGCACATCTTCTTTATCTGTTGCAACAAACAGAATGTAAAGTGGTTTGTATTTCCTAAAACTCTGTTTCAGAGTTTGATACATAGCCGCAACATTTCAACTACATGAGTCAAATGACAGGATTTTCTAAGTTGAAACTTAAAAACAGAAACCCGTGGTTAGGACCAAGAATGAGATTCCTCTAACTAATTTAGGCATCAACAGTTGGAATTTAGACCAAACAAATAATACAACAAGCAAGACCCATTCAGAAATGAGTATCATACAGAGTTCTGCTCCAAGTGTAGAAAAGTATCAGGAAGTTGGGAGATTTCCTTTTTTTTCCTGGAGTCTTACTGAGCTTGAGAAGAAAAGCCAATGGAGGAAACCTGCTAGAGAAGAAGGCAGGCGCTGATTCAGAGGAAGAGCTCTACTTTGCCCTCATATCATCTTCGCTGCATGTAAAGACCTCTTAGAAGAAGTTCCAGCGCGCTTAGGAGCGCCCCGCGGCCTCGCTGCACTGGGAGCTGTCCCTCCCCTCATCCATCTGGACCTTTCTGGGGCTGCCTGGGGAATGCGCAGCAGGAAGCCTTCCCTGGGCAGGCTTTTAAAACTGGGACTGAGAAAAGTAAACCCGTCTCTGAGCTCCTAAAATGCAGCACGTACGGCCTGTGGTGTGTCAGCAACGTGTTTCCCAGCACGGTTTCAGAGAGGAGGAAGCCGCTTTGCAGAGAGAAAGAGGGAAGCTGTCGTGGAGAAGAGCGAGGGGGCAGGCTGGGGGTGTTCGACTTGTCTGGGGTTCTGCTGTGTACGAGGCTCACCATGCACCGAACTGTCCACGTGTTCCTGAGAGGCACACCTTCCTCAAGTTCTCGTAGCACAAGTCCTGTTAAGAAATCCAATCTGAGCTGGGTTTGTATCCCCTGCAACTGAGGATCCAAATTATTTTATTTTCACCTATTTCTCCCCAGTTATTTGGATGTTAAATTCAGATTAATGTGAAAGAAATATTGGAACAATAATAGCAATGAATCGTGCTTATAGTACGCCTGGCACTATTTTTTGCACTTTACTTATATTAACTTATTTAATCCTCAGAATGATCCAGTGAAGATCCTGTGGTAATATCTCCATTTTATATATGAAGCACAGTGAGATTAAAGAATTTGTCCAACTTTATATGTATATATTAGCACCAACATTCAAACCCAAATGGCCTGGCCCTGCCATGCTGTAACCACTACTATCTCTGCCTCTGACTGGTGTGCTTCTTTCCTTCCCTCCCAGCCTTCTGTCTGTCCCACTCTGGCTGCAGTGTCGTCTCACAATTATTAAATGAGCAGACGAAACAGAAGTGCCTGTTTTGAAAGCAATAGCCCCACTTCGTCAGTTCATGTGTTTGTGATCACAGCTGGGCTTATTCTCCTCTGCATTTATGAATTCTGTCACTCCTCACCCAACAGCGTCTGGATACAGACTGTTCATTCTGGGAGGTACAAGATAAATTGGGCACAGAACTTACTCTGAAAGCAGTGCCAAGTAGCTGTGTGACTATTCTCAGATTTTAAGGTCAGCTCATCATCTAGGAATTAAATTTCACTGGGAAGTTAATGTTCTCAGAATGTCTGGGACTGGTGTGTTCTAGATTAAGACATTTCCCCCATTGTTTACAGATATTTTAGCCTCTCAAAAAGCTCATCAGTCACACACACACAGACACATACACACATTTATCCACGTGCCTCCCTCCATCAACAACTGGTAATTGGCACAATTCACGCATCACCAGAGATTTGCGGTGATGTCCCTGCCATCTTCCAGTAAAATCTGCGTGATCTCGTCTGCATCTTGTGGCCTGGCCTTTTGTTGCTTGATGAATTTCATCATTATCATGTGATGCTCTCTGTGCTCACCATTCTTCACTTTTTATAAGGTCATCATTTAAAAAATATATGATCATAAAAGGTTTGTTTCAAACAGTTCTGTTCCTTGAATATTAAAGTGTTCAGTCTCCAGGTAGGTATTCTGATATTCACAGTGTCGCTGAAGATGTCATGGCTGAGAAGGTTTCTTTGGAAGTGATCTTCAAGGATGGGTGTGTGTGTGTGGCTAATAGGGTGGGGTCAATGCTTGTTGAGTGAGTTATTTTGTGAACCATCAATGGGCCTGATTTTCTTGGGAACTTCTGTTTCTTTAAATACTTGTCAGGTTATTAGTGCCTCTTGTTCTAAAATGTCATGATCATAGTATAGTGTTAGCTTATGCGTCAGTGTTTCATAAAGAGTTGCGTTTTATTTTTAAAGCCTGTGTGGAAAAATCTGCTGAAACTCTTCTCTCAGTTAAGCCATATACAAGACTAAGGATTCTGACCATAAGGCTGTGTTAGAATCACTCCCCATAATGAGAAGAGTCACTGATAGGATTGGCTGCGTTGGAAAAAAGGTTGAAAAATAGTGCTTCAGGAAATAAGATGATTCCTAGTCAAAGCTGGAAGATGAGGGCCTAGCTGAAATTTAAATCAGGCAACCAAGGTTAAGTCTGAGGTAAATATCGTTTACATACAAAAGAATCTGTAATTATATAGCCACCTAATTGAAGGAAGGATTTTTGAATAAAAGATATGCAAGAGGGGACAAGGAAGCTTTTGGGGGTGGTGGATATATATGTTCATTGTCTCGATTGGGCTAATGGTCTCTCTGTTGCATAAATGTGTCAGAACACACGTATGAACACATTTAAGTGTAAATTTTACACTGTAAACGCATGCAGGTTATTGTGTGTCAGTCACACCTCGATAAAGCTGTTAAAAAGCAAAAAATCGTAAGGATCCAAATTACAGGGAGGCTTTCAAGTAAAGTGCTCACCAGCGAGTCCTTCCCTCCGCCTCCACCCTCTAGCCTGGGAGGTGAGCCAGGCTCCATCCCACTGGGGAGACTTGTATTAGCCCCACAAAGAGGAACATGTGATAAATGCAGTGGAGGGTCCACCAAGAGGGAGCATTTTTAGAACCACTGCACATTGGGGACTGGGGGGAAACTGAGAGATTCTCTAATACTCTAGGAAAATAGGTTTACAGTTTCTAGTGACTTGTCCAGGAGAGTACAGCTATTGATGGGAAAACTAAGGAAAGCAAGTGATTTTGGAGAGGGGGGTCAGTGAGCTGCTCTTGAAGGCAAGCTGAGCTTGGACACGTGTTGCCGTGGGGACGCACCTCACAGCCAGAAGAGGAAGGTCGCGAGGCATAGAAGCAAAAAGAACAAGGAGCATATGGACAAGACTTTTAGTGACGATACAGAACATGGAGAACAGCAGTGAGAGATACAGTTGGCACTGTTTCCTTTTTAAGGAAGTAATGAATTGAGTGAACTTTCCATGACCATCTTCTACAGGGAGGATGATTGTTTTCTTATGTGACACAGATCACTTTCTACTCAAAAGTTCTTATTATTAAATAACATGTGGTACCCCTCAATTCTTACTAATACTTTTGGAAATTCAGAGTTATAAATACAACCTAAGACAAAAACAATCTTACAAAAATTTGACTGTAATGAAGATACATTTCTAGTTATTTTAAAATTCATTTCAGAATTTTATTAGTAAAAGTACAGACTCTGTCCTAATTAAAAATTATAATACTTTCAGCTGAATAACAAAGAATTAAAATGTTTTTTGAAAAACATTTCAAAATAAAAAAAATAACATGTATAGGGGTATCTGTACATATGAGGAATTTGTCTTTTTACTTGAATACACCAAGTTGCAACACATTATGTAATACTTGCATAAACATTTCACGTAAAAACCTAAGTATATCTCTATTTGCATTTATATGACCATAAATGTATCTTTAAAAGGACTGAAAAGATTCACATCAAACCGGTTACTTCTGAGGAAGACAATGGGATTGGATGGGCCGCCTACAAAATCTGATTCAAAACGTTTCAACATGGAGAATATCTTCAGGTGTTAACTGTGTATTTAAAAATATGTTTCAAAAAGATGCAAAAACAAATATAGTCAGTAACAGACTAAATATTTTAGTGCCTTGAAGCCGAGAAATGGAAAATTAGAAGTGACTATTCTAAAAATCTATTATAAATGGATTAGTTAGTAAGTGGAATTGTAAATATATTTGTGTATATCTATCTCTTACTTAGTGGAAAGTAAGCTTATAGGTCTCATTTTTCCCAGTGGCAGCCCAGGCTAAAAGTACAAATGAGTGAACAAAGAATTTAGATAAATGCATAGATGGAAGACCCGTACTGCCTTATAAAGGAAAGTCATGAGATCTGGGCTGTGTTCCTAAATCATAGAAGCTTATATTTTCAGGGCTGAAACACTGAGTCACGTGATAACCGAGTATTTCCCAGGACAGGTTATTCCATGTTCTTCAGGTGTGACCTTCTCAGGCTTTTCCTTGAGCACCTGGTGTTCTGTCTCTTGTGCCCTGAAAGAGTAGGAGGGAGGTGATTTTCACCCTCTGGGAGTTCTGGGCTTGGCACTCTTGCCATTCCTTCTGTCTCTGATGCTCAGATCACCTGGGAGGGAACCTGCCCTTCCTGGGATTGTAGTATGTTTGGTCCTCAATGTCCCCATAGGTCTTCAGTGTCTTTAAAGGTATGATTTTTGGTAATTTATTTGGCTTTTTCTAGTTATTGCAAGAGATGCCTTGCCATGACCTATCACATCTTCCATGGAAGGGAAATCCTGCAGGCTGTGCTTAAAACCTCATCTTGATGTAGCATGTAATTACCGACAGCGTATCTGACAGGAAGTATTTCACACATAGTTTTTCTTTGCCGGCAACTGGGAGCACATGGCCTGTGGGTTGGATTTCCTCAGAAAGAGGGTGTTGTTTGTGCCCTTCCTTCCAGGCTGGGAGTGTACTCTCTGCGGGGCTGCCTTCTTGCTGTCTGCCACAGGCCCCAGCGCACCCGGGCTGTGTTGTGCCTGGCTGCAGCACAGCCTCTGTCCATCGCCTGGATCCTGGAGCCTCCCCAATCTGTTCTAGCCCTGAGAAAGGAGTGTCCATACTGCCTCTCTTTCAGCATCTCTGTGGGGTGATCCCATCATCTTGGAATTCCTGGAATGTTGTCACCATGGTCTGTCTCCATAGAGACTTCTAGTTTATGTTTTGAAGATTATTCAAAGGGGCTCTAATAATGTATTTCTTTTTTATTCATCACTTCCCTTCCCTTAACCTATAAACTCGTGGTTTGAATTTAGTGCCAGGAAAAGTTCTGTTTCTTTAAAGAGTTGACATGTTTTTTACTATGCAATTATGGCATAATGGCAGCCACACAATTTATTATTCTCTATCTGTCTGTCTGCCTATCTATCTATCTATCTATCTCTATCATCTATCATGTATTAGACCTTAGTATGAGGGTATGCAGAACCTCAGTGGCAGCACTGGTGTTATCTTGTAGTCAGAATGTTTACATCTTCTTTTTAGTCCTCGACTTAAAAATTTTTTACTTTCCTTAGTTATATCTTTCATTGTAATCTATTTAAAATCCTTCTGGGAATAGGAGGGATATAAGTCATTTGACACATAAAAGTAATTTGTATAAGAATTAAACATTACACTTCTTAATATAAATTTGAGTTTGCTCAATTAGCATGCAGAGCAACAACAATTATGAATATTTTAGAATGCTAATCAATAGAACATTTTCTTAAGGCTTATTTGATTATACTATTGAATTCTGCTCACACATATAAATACTTTATAATTCATGAGGCAGACTTTATTCTTATACCAAAACAAATAGAGCCAACATTTATCATCTGTTTATCTCTGAATGCATCATTCCCTTTATTGTTTAGAATAATCTTGGGAGATAGAAAATATCCTTAGGAAAATTGAGAGAAAATTGAACAGCATGTCTTTGAGCTCAGGGTTCCACAGTTTGTTGAATTACATTTTAAATGGAGCCAAGATTATTCACTATTTATACCTTTGTTGCTAGACAGAGATTGCTTTCTGTCATCATTTGTTCAGAAACAGAAGACATCTGGTAGTAGATTGTGCTGAAATCATTTGGCTGGGAAAAAAAGGAAAAAAGTATCCGTTTAACAGCCTGCCAGATGGTTGACAAAGAATGCCTTCACTAATTTGTGGGACAATTCTTCTTAAGTACTGGGCTGTTCCTGAGAACAAAATGCTCAAATGAGCAGAGAGCTTCAGACAAAAAAATGTAGCCATACTGTAATGATTCCGTAGGCGTTACCCAACTTTTCATTCCTCGATTAATTCACTTTAGAGCACAGGTTTTCTGAGTGAAGGGAGAGTGGAGTGAGTTGGATTTCAAATCCAAAATCTTGATAATACTATATTGTTACTAAATTTTAAGCATCAAATCCTTCCCAGTTTTCACACTTACCTGAAAGGGAATGTGATCTAAGACTGACACAAGCGCGTGGTTATCCAGAGCAGACAAAGTCCCTTTTAGGATACTTTGAGCTTGATCGTAGTCTCCATGTGCATCTTCGGCTGATGTTATCTTTTTATTCTCCCTGGATTAATTTAAAAGGGAGAATCATGTTACAGATAAGAAGCCGCTCTTTTCCTTTGTCTTGGGAGGAGCTAGAAAGAAGTACCTTGTTGTTTTTTTTTGAAAGCCTTAATTCTAGATATTGTTTGCTGGGTTTCTACCCTCCTGGATGTTAGCTGCTCTGGGAGCTTTGCCGGAAAAACCCAGAGCTGTCCTGCCACCTTCTGCATGATGCAAGGCAGAGTCAGGGGCTTTGGTGTCAGAGCCAGGGTCCTGTCTTCGTCCTGACAATATTGCTATATGCTCTGGGGAAATGACCTAGTCCCTCTAAATTTCAGTTTCACGTAGGGTTATTTTTGAGGATTAAATGAGAAAGTATGTTAAATGTTCAGTAAGTGGTAGCAAGGGTAATGATGATAATAATTATCTGCTACCATGATAAATACCCATCCTTCCCTGTTTACCTTCTCTATTAAAATGCATAAATATTTCTACTAGTAAACCTCTAAGTATGGTTTCTCATTCCTGTCTCTCTTCCATGAACACAGATTTAAGTGTCTATCCTGTCTTTGTCATTAAACAGTGTCTGTGTCTATCTCAGCTTAGGCTGCCATAACCAAGTACCATGGACTGGGTGGCTTTAAAAACAGAAATCTGTGCTCGCTTCGGCAGCACGTATACTAAAATTGGAGCGACACAGAGAAGGTTAGCATGGCCCCTGCGCAAGGTTGCCGTGCAAATTCGTGAAGCGTTCCATATTTTTGAACTGCTTTGTAATTAATCAAGATTAATCAATAATTAATATCAGCACTTCCGTTTCTACCCATAAAATAACATTGTGCCCCACAAACTGACATTTGGGGTTTCAACTGAGAATGTGAGCCTTTTTAAAGCAGGAAAAAAGAAGATGTTGATGTAAAAGAAAGTACAAAATAAACTGAGCTTTTTTTCTTTATACATTTAAAAAAACAAAACAAACAAACCCCCCCAAACTCAGAAATTTATTTTCTCATAGTTCTAGAGACTAGATGTCCAAGATCAAGGTGCCAGCATGATTGGTTTCTAGTGAAGGCTCCCTCCTTGGGTTGAGAAACTGCCACCTTCTTGCTGTGTCCTCACCAGAGCAAGCTTTCTAGTGTCTCTCCTTATAAGGGCCACTATTCCCAGCATGAGGGTCCAACCCTCAGGACCTCTCCTAAACCTAATTACCTCCCAAAGGCCCATTCTCTAATACTGTCACATTAGGTTGGGCCTCAGCAGGGCCATCCTCCCTTTACCTTGTAAGTTCTCAGTGCCCAGTGCAGTGCTGCCCAGGGGACAGGAAGTCACATTGTACTGTTGCCTAATTAAGTGACCGGTTCAATCTCTGAACTTCTCAGAGTGACACAGGAGCTCCACTAGTGTGAACTGCAGACATGCTAAGTCAGAAAAATCCTAAGGTTCCAGGATCACCTGAAAAACTAGGAGACAGCAGCACCACCACTGTTCTCAGAAAGAATAACACTTTCTCTGGTGGCACTTCAGGGGAAATGATTCCACTCTAGGCAGTAGAGCGTGGTGGTTAAAAACAGACTACAGAGTTCAGATGGCCTGAGTTTAAATGCCAGCTCTATCACTTCCGAGCTGTGTAAGCTTGGGCCTCAATTTTCCCATCTTTAAAGTGAGGATAAGTAGCTTTCTCATAGAGTGGTTGTGAAGATTAAATGATGCATGCACACACACACGCACACACACACACACAGAGTCTCTCACACACTCGGTGAGTGCTTAGAGCAGTCTCTGGCACACAGTAAGTGCTATGTAAATGTAAGCTGTTGTTATTATTCATTTGGGGAGACAGGCCTGTGAATGTGTGTCCCTGTCATCTGCTTTTCTGCATATCTACAGGTGGACCAGAGCCCAGGATACTGATGCCAGCATGACTCCCACTGATTAAGCACATTCCTTTTTTTTTTAAATTGAAGTATAATTGATTTATAATATTGTGTTAATTTCTGCTGTACTGCAAAGTGATTCAGTTATACATTTATACATTCTTTTTTATATTCTTGTCCATTATGGTTTATCACAGGATATTGAATATAGTTCCCTGTGCTATACAATAGGACTTTGTTGTTCATCCATCCTATATATACTAGTTTGCATCTGCTAATCCCAAACTCCCACTCCTTCCTTCCCCCACACTCCTCCCCCTTGGCAACCACAGGTCTGTTCTCTATGTCTGTGAGTCTGTTTCTGTTTCATAGATAGCTTCCTTTGTGTCATATTTTAGATTCCACATATAAGTGATATCATATGGTATTTGTCTTTCTCTTTCTGACTTACTTCACTTAGTACGAGAATCTCTAGGTCTGTCCATGTTGCTGCAAATGGCATTCTTTCATTCTTTTTAATGGATGAGTAGTATTCTATTGTATATATGTACCACACCTTCTTTATCCATTCATCTGTCAGTGGACATTTAGGTTGTTTCCATGTCTTGGCTATCGGGAATAGAAGCATATTCCATTCTTGAGCATCTCTCATCTTCAATCTCTTCGGACAAATGAAAAGCAGTTAGTATTCATCTCTAGGCTCTCGGATTAAAAGGAATGTGTGTTTTTCTGTTTTACTTGTCTGTGAAGTGCTGAGGGGCATACACACAATTAAGGAATTTATCCAGGGGATGATATTTGATTCCAATTTATCCTACTTTTATGAGTTTTGCCTTTTTTCTTTCTTTTTCAAGAATCTATACAGCCAAGCCAATTTTAGTTATTGATGAAAATACATACTGTTATCATTTTAGGTTGTTAGTCAACACACTATGGTCATTTACTTGCAAATGTAAAATTTAGGGATGGGGAAAAAAAGAGTTTGATATGGACTATTACAAAAGTCTGTGTTTTATTGACCTCAGCTCTAATTTTGCAGTGAATATGTAGATGACTAAGAAAGTGGAACTAAATGCTGTTTGCCATTCTATGTGGTTTTTCCAGTTGAGAAGCGGCCCAGCAGAATCTGTGCATTGTGTGATTATGTTTTTAATAACAATAGCTATCTTTCATTGAAAACGAAAGGTACCTTTTGTTGATAAATAGTTATCATGTGCAAGGCATTATATATATATATATGTATGTTGTTTTTGAAAAAGACATTTTAGCCATGCCAGGGTATCTGCTTAGGATGTAGGAAGTAGACTTTACCCCTTTTCTCTTATATCTGTTGGAGTTTCGTTGCTACCCTAGGAGCAGAGGGAGAAACCCTCCATTATGAATCCATCTGTAACCATAAATTTGCATAGAAGTAGAGGAGTTTCCTCTGAGGAAAGGGGCCCATAATAATGCCCTTCTTTTGGAATCCAAAGTTGTTAAACATTTTTAATTAACTTACGTAGCCTTCATTTTTTCTTGCCTGCAGGGAAGAGCAGTGACACTCTTGAGAGTGAATCCATCGCTACCAGAGTATATGTGTCTAGTGGGTGAGGTTCTGTCTCAGGGCTGGAGGCTGAAGGAAAGCTCTGGTTGTGAGACCGTGAATTAGCTGACCTTGGAAGCACATAATTCCAGTCCAAACACTCTCACCAAGAGCAGTGTGTGTGTTATTGAATAAGAGACCTTATCCCATTTGGCACCCAGACCAGTGTTGTCACGGAGTGCTCCTGTCTGAGCTTGTCTTTTAAACAAGGTGCATTTATCAAACCTTAAGGAATGATGACAGTCTAAGGATGTTGCTAGGAGTTGTACCCCAGCTGTGGTGGAGGCACCCAGGACCCCAGTTTCAGTGACTGTGGCACCAAAGGCAACAGGAGCTGTTGGTCTTTAATCTTTAAGAAGAAGAGTGCTCTCATTCTTACTTGGGTTAATGTTTTGGGCATGTTAACATTTCGGAAGAGGGTCAGGCATGTGATTGTGTGGTCCCTTATGCAGAGTTTGGCCAGCCTCAATTCTCAGTCATGAAGCTACAATGACCCAGGGATCTGCTGGAGCAGTGACATGGCATGTACCGATCAATAGGCCATGAAGAATTGGACAAATTATTGATATTTTGATATATTTGTTGTAGGTTGTCAGTATACAGTATTTTCCTCAATTTTATGATTGTTTCAATTCAGTAACATTTAAGTATCATAACCAAGGTAAAGGAGAAAGAGCTTTGATTGATTTAGTGCCAGAATAATTATGATGTTGAAATTAAACTGATGTTCCCTAAGAGAATGATTGTCTGGGTAAGCACACCTCTCATATTGTCTATTTATTAAGACACAGAGTGCTCTTTGAAACATTTAAAAATGCATTACACCCAGCAAACAGAAGTTCAGGACCAGATGGCTTCACTGATGAATTCTAACAAACATTTAAAGAAGAATTAATACTAATCCTTCTCAAACTCTTCTAAAAAATAGAAGAGAAGGGAACATTTTCAAACTCATTTTTCAAGGCCAGCATTACCCTGACAGGAAAACTAGACACTACAAGAAAATAAAATTATAGGCCAATATCCCTAATGAACACTGATGCAAGAAAATCCTCAACAAAATATCAGCAAACTGAATTTGACAGTACATTAAAAGGATCATACACTATGATCAAATTGGATTTATTCCAGGGACATAAGGATGGTTCAACATCTGCAAATCAGTGTGAATACACCCCATTAACAAAATGAAGGATAAAAATCATATTGGGCTGGCCGAAAAGTTTGTAACATCTTACAGAAAAACCCAAATGAACTTTTTGGCCAACCCAGTACAGTCATCACCATAGATGCAGAAAAAGCATTTGACAAAATTCAACCTCCATTCATGACAAAAATTCTCAACAAAGAGGTATAGAGGTAATGTACCTCAGCATAATAAAGACCATATATAACAAGCCCACAGGTAACATCATACTCAATAGTGAAAAGCTGAGAGTATTTCCTCTAAGATCAGGAACAAGACAAGGATGGTCACTCTTACTACTTGTATTCAACATAATATTGGAAGCCTTACCACAGCAATTAGACAAGAAAAAGAGATAGAAGTCATCCAGATTGGAAAGGAAGAAGTAAAACTGTCTCTCTTTGTAGCTGACATGGTATTATACATAGAAAACCCTAAAGACTCCACCAAAAAACCTGTTGGAACTAATAAACAAATTTGGTAAAGTTGGAAGATACAAAATCAATATACAAAAATTAGTTGCATTACTATATACTAATAACGAACTATCAAAGAGAAATTAAGAAATCAGTCCCATTTACAATTGCATCAAAAAGAATAAAATACTGGGTATAAAGTTAACCAAGGAAACATAAGACACCAATGAAAGAAATTGGAGGAGACACACATAAATGAAAAGATACTCTGTGCCCATGGATTGGAAGAATTAATATTGTTAAAATGTCCATACTGCCCAAAGTAATCTACAGATGCAGTGCAATCCCCCTCAAAATTCCAATGACATTTTTCACAGAAATAGGACTAAGAACCCCCAAATTTGTGTGGAACCACAAAAGACCCTGAATAGCTAAAGTAATCTTGAAAAAGAACTTGGACATATCATGCTCCCTGATTTCAAACTATACCACAAAGCTACAGTAATCTAAAGAGTATGGTGCTGGGCTTCCCTGGTGGCGCAGTGCTTGAGAGTCCGCCTGCCGATGCAGGAGACGCGGGTTCGTGCCCCGTTTCGGGAAGATCCCACATGCCGCGGAGCGGCTGGGCCCGTGAGCCATGGCCACTGAGCCTGCGCGTCCGGAGCCTGTGCTCCGCAAATGGGAGAGGCCACAACAGTGAGAGGCCCGCATAACGCAAGGAAAAAAAAAATAAATAAAATAAAGAGTATGGTGCTAGCACAAAAATAGACACATAGATCAATGGAACAGAATAGAGAGCCCAGAAATAGACCCATGTCTGTATGGTCAACTAATTTATAACAAAGGATCCAAGGATATACAGTGGGAAAAGGACAGTCTCTTCAGTAAATGGTGTTGGGAAAACTGAACAGCCACATGCAAAAGCATGAAACTGGACCACTATGTTACCCCTGTTGACCTGAAACAAATAACTGCCAGATATTGCTCTAGCAAAGATGGGTTTATTTGGGATCACCAGAGAATTGTAATTTGGCTTCTGCAACCATGGCGAGCCATATGCAAGTCGCCACACAGCAGGGGAGGAAGAACACTTTTATAGAAGGGAAAAGGAAGTAGGGAGGGTGATGGTAAACAGAGAGTTCATGGCTTTTCACTGGCTGAGTCCTGCCAGGAAAGAATAGGGGTCTTTCTTCCTGTTGGGCTCTGCTGTCATTGCAGGCCATGAGAGCTCCCCATTCTAGTCTCCCAACTCTATTTAATTGAGGTTTCTGTTTATTCATTTTGTATACTCCATACACAAAACTGAACTTGAAATAGATTAAAGACTTGAATGTAAGACCTGAAACCATAAAACTTCTAGAAGAAAACATAGGGGATAGGCTCCTTGGCATCTGTCTTGACAATGAATTTTTTGGATTTGACACCAAAAGCAAAGGCAACAAAAGCAAAGGTAAACAAGTGGGACTACATCAAACTAAAAAGCTTCTATACAGCAAAGGAAACCATCAACAAAATGAAAAGACAACCTACTGAATGAGAGAAAAGAATTACAAATCATACATCTGATAAGCTAATATCCAAAATAGACAAAGAACTTATACAACTCAATAGCAAAAAAAAAACCAAAAAAACAAACAACAAAACCCCCCCAAACCCAGACAATCTGATTTTAAGAAGGGCAGAGGACTCGAATAGACATTTTTCCAAAGAAGACATGCAGATGGACAACAGTTACATGAAAAAGAGCTCAATATCACTAATCATCAGGGAAATGCAAATCAAAACAACAATGAAATATCACTTCTCACATGTTAGAAGGGCTGTTTTCAAAAAGAGAAGAAGTAGCAAATGTTGACAAGGGCTTGGAAAAAAGGGAAACTTTGCACTGTTGGCGGGAATGTAAATTGGTGCAGCCACTGTGGAAAACAGTATGGAGCTTCCTCAAAAAATAAAAATGGAACTACCATATGTCCCAGCAATCCCACTTCTGGGTATTTATCCAAAGGAAACAAAACATTAATGCGAAAACATCTGTACCTCCCTAGTCATTGCAGCATTATTTATAATACCCAACACATGGAAACAACCTAATTGTCCATTGATGGGTGAATAAATAAAGAAAATAACGGAAAATTATTATTTAGCCATAAAAAAGAAGGAAATTCTGCCATTTTGACAATATGAATAGGGGTCTTGAGGACTCCTGAATGAAATGAATTACACAGAACAAGATACCATAAGATCTCATGTATATGTGGAATCTAAAAACAAACAAAAACTCTGAACTCACAGATACAGAGATTGGTAGTTGCCGGAGGTGGGGTGGAGGGATGGGTGAAATAGGAGTAGGTGGTCAAACTTCCAGTTATCAGAGAAATAAATCCTGTAATTTACAGCACGGTGACTATAGTTAACAATACTATATTATATATCAATATTTGGAGGTTGCTAACTATGCATTGTTATGGATGTTAACTAAATTTATTTAGGTAATCATTTCCCAAAATGTACATATATCAAATCATTATGTTGTATACCTAAAACCAATACAATGCTATAAGACAATTATATCTCAATTTAAAAAAATCCACGTGCCATCTCTCCAACCTCTTGCTCCCTTTCCAAGGTTGGTGACAAATAGCAATTGGTGCTGGCTCAAAGCTAAACAGGAATTGTAAAAACTATTTCATGACCTTGGGATCAATTGATAAGTTTGAAAATCATGCTAGGAAAGAAATCATTCCCTTTTTGGAGCTTAACAGTAGACTCTGATACAGTCTTCTGTCCTGACTTTTCAATTAGAACCTGAACCCAGGGTAAGTAACCACCACTTCCTCATTTGTAAAATGGGTTTTCTTGTTACCACCCTTTTCTTACTTTATAAGGATTTCCTAAGGAGTCACTAGACTGCTACTCAAATGAAAGAAAGCTGGAAAAGTTTCAGGAGAGGAGTCCCATGTAATTATTACAAGCATCTTTCTGAATCATACTGTGCTTGTTGCATTAAAAAAAATGCATCACAGATATTGATTTAGGATACCACTTTAATAAAGCTGTTTAATCTTTGAGAAGAGCATAGAGTGTGCCCATCCTACCAGTATGATTGAGCCTCACGAAGCATCCTGTTGGCCCGGAGTACACAGACGATGACGGGATCACTCTTGTCCCTGAGTTCCCCACGACAGTACGTACGCTTAAGTTGTTTTCCTGTTGAAATAACAAAATCTAAATCAGTTAAAGCGTAGTGCAGATTTGACCTCCTCTGGTTTGCAAACTTAAGCACATAGAACATAATCTGAGCTGGATCTTAGACACCATGGTTTTTATGGCAAGACTTGTAGGATAGAAATGAAAAAGATACATGCACCTAACTAAGTAAAGCAAACAGCCTAATTGTCAGCTGGGAGCAACTGTTGTTTCAAACCTAGTTGTGTTCTTTTGTGTCTACTGAGCCCATCATAATTTGACAAATGATTGTAGTAGAATATATATTAATTCCAGTCTCTCTTTATGGCCACATGTATTGAAACAATTGAAAATCTTAAACATTTGTCTTTTTGGAAATAAACTGAAACAACCTAGTGTCAGATAGTGGAGAGAAGTGTCCATTTTACCTTTCGGCATCTTAGCATGCATGCAGCTGAGAGGGTCCTGGCCGGGAACTGAGCTCCACGAGAGGAGCTGCAGCCCTGACCTCTGTCTGACATACACCACGCATCCCTGTTCCTCTGTATAACCTGCTTGGTGAGGAATCATTCGGTAACAACACTTATTTACTTAACACATAATTTTGAGTACCTGTAATGTGCCAGTCACTGTCACAGGCGTCAGGGAGCACAGTGAATGGAAGTCCGTGCCTTCACATGCGGTGAGACAGACACTGAGGCGATCAATACATAATGAACCGTCACATGGCCCTAATGCTATGAAGGAAAGTAAAGCTGCTTAAAAGAATAGAGAACCATACAGGGTGCTGTTATGGATCAGGGGTCAGGAACGTTCTCTCTGTGATGGGGACGTCTGAGCAGAACACTGGAGGACGGGAAGGGGCAGCATGCCCACCTGGGGACACAGCATTCCAGGCAGAAGGGGCAGCAAGCGCAAGGCCGGTGTTTGGTGAGTTTGAAGAAATGCCAGGAGGTGCCTGTGGTGAAGGCAGAGTGATGTTGGTCTTAATCATCCTCATGAAAGTAACGACGAAAAAGAACTGTATTCTCTCAAACCCAGGTTACGTCCACAGGTCCATTTACTTTCATAAATTTATTTATTTTTTTTAAAGCTGTGAGTAGACAGTTTGATGAGGGATCAGCATTGCACTGTTTCCGGCATTTTACTAGTGACTTCGTGTGGGCAAGCTCGTTGAATATTCAGAACAACCCCATTATTACCCTCATCTCTCCATGCATTCGGAAGGACCGAGGTGTAGAAGCTTTACATGACTTCCCCACGGTCCCAGAGCTGACGGCTGTCGGAGCCAGGATCTGCCCAGGCAGATCTGCCCGGGCCCCTCAGAGCTGGCTTCACACCAGGCCTCTGTGAGCCTGAGACCTTCAACTCTGCACTGTCTAGATTCCTTCTTGGAATATGGGAAAAGGGACGCTTTGGGCCACAGCCTGAAAACGGATGTGGGGGACAGTTTCCAGCCTTGGTAATTTTGCTGGGGCCTTATTCTACATATCTTTCCCTGTGGGGAATTAAATGATCCCGCTTAGGGGAAAAAGCGTATAGCTTTCTGCAGCAAGAACTCTGGCTGCAGCTCTGTGTTATATGTATGGGAAAGGGCCGTGATATAAATTAATACCAGCTTGGATACACTTTGGACCGTTCGTTGTCAGAGTTGGAGGAATAAACTTCATTGGTCAGAGTGTGCCCCAAGGTGTGGGCACAGCAGACTGGGGTCCAGGAGCCATCCTTCTGCAGGGAGGATAAACAAACAGTACTGGCAGAGATCAAGGTTTGTCGTGAATAGGTTCCTGAATCTCAGAGCAGAAGTGAAGCTCAAAGAATGGTCCAGCTCTCTTAACATTAGATCAAGGCTGTTTCAGAAAAGTTAGCTGCCAGGAATTAAAAATACACTGTGCTTATGATAAAATGCCTGTTGTTGAAAGCTGACATTATGGGCACCTGCTGGTGAGATCGAGATTTCTGGTGCCTGTCAGCCCTGTGGAGAGAATGACAGGAATGGTCTAGGAGAGCTAGATGTCCTATGCAGATAGGTCCTCTCTCTGGTCCTTACAATGTCTGAGGCAGAAGCTCTGATTGTGAGTGTTCACATCACTGCCTGACTGGACATTGGGGGGTATTTTCATATAGCACTCTGTTATTTCTTATTTCTGAGGAAAGATGCCTTATTTGAGACATCTTTTTTAAGTGCCATGGTTGTTTTATTTTCCCTCAAAGGAAATAATTAAAATCCACTCTGTTTTTGAATCTGGAGTGCCATTGGAAGTCACATTCACCGATTTTGGCAAGCATTCTCCTACTGTTAGGACTTTCCATTTGCTTACTTGGTACTTTCTGACATGAGAAACAGGAAAAGATTTGTTATTAAGTAAAAGTGTTCTTGAGTCACGTGTCGAGAAGTAAGTAGCACATGTTTCAGAAAGCGAAGACTTTGTAACTGGGCCTGACTTGCTTGCAATAGATAATAAACGACACAATTCAGGGCAGACAAATACCAAACGTGAGGCATGTTCAGTTTTAGCGCATAACAAAGAGCTTTCTTCATATCAGTGATTTGAGGAAGGCTGTGTCTGGCTTCTTGTCTATTACTTTATAGGCATGACCAAAGCTGAGAAGATAAACCAGATACTGATTACAAGTGATACTTCCAGATATTAATCACAAGGGACTTTACTTATAGATCATTTGAATTATTTTTCCAATATTGATTTGGAAATAGTGATGGTATTAATTCAACATTTTTATTGTTATGTTACTTTGCCTATTAAATGCCTCTAACATTTTGGCTTAATGTGTTCAAAGATTAATTATGATAAATTCCAGGAAGCTGAAAAGATGACTAGTTTCCATCTTGATTATGGTCTCTAGTGTTGAAACAGAAACTTGAGAAGTTAGTTTTACAAAAGAGAATAAATAAAAATATTAATCATCTTCTAGATATTTGATTGGAAATTATATCAAATATTAATGAGACCCTTCCATTAATTAAAACAGTCTTATTATTTTTGAATTATCAGATTTCATAAGATTAATAAAAAGTTTTCTATACATTTTCTATGTTAAAAATGGGTAAATAATAACTTCTTAGAAAGTCTCATTGTTGTTACCTCTCACATATTTGGCAAACTCAATCACCGATATAAATAGACATGTAAAAATAAATAAGAAAGACTTCTGGGTAGTTCAGTACAGTAACACAAAATCCACATGCCCAGACTGAAGTCCTCTTACTCATGGGTAAGTGCTCTGGCTGTCATTTACAGGCATTTTCTTTCCATTTTACACTCAGAACTATGCTTCTCTTTTTTATCCATCCCTCAGAAGATTAGAAATGGGAAATCAAAGCAGAGAGGAAAGAGAGGTGACAGAGGCAGGTACAGTGCCTTCAGTAAAAAAGGAATACCTGAGAGCTAAGTGGGAAGGAAAAGGCAAAATGATAGTAGTATTATTAATATCTGTCTGTGATGATATGTGTAGATCTGCCTACACATCTGTGATGATTTTAGGTGTCAACTTGACTAGGCCACAGTACCTAGCTATTTGGTCAAATATGAGTCTAGATGTTTCTGTTGAAAGTATTTAGATGACATTAATGTTAAATCACTAGATTTTGAGTAAAGCAGATTATACTCATAATATGGATGGGCCTCATCCAATCAGTTTAATTTAAGAGAAAAAAATTGGACATCAGTTGAGAAAGAAAATTCTGCCCGCAGACTGCCTTTGGATTTTTTTTTCTTATTTTTTGCGGTACGCGGGTCTCTCACTGTTGTGGCCTCTCCCGTTGTGGAGCACAGGCTCTGGTCGTGCAGGCTCAGCGGCCATGGCTCATGGGCCCAGCCGCTCCGCGGCATGTGGGATCTTCCCGGACCGGGGCACAAACCCGTGTCCCCTGCATCGGCAGGCGGACTCTCAACCACTGCGCCACCAGGGAAGCCCCTGCCTTTGGATTTGAACTGCCATATTAATAATTCCTCTCTGGGTCTCCAGCCTGCTGGCCTGCCCTTCAGATTTTAGACTTGCCATTCTCCACAATAGCATGAGCCAATTCCTTAAAATAAATCTCAGTCCCTCTCTCTATATGTATATATACTATTGGTTCTGTTTCACTGGAGAGCTCTGACAAATTACTGTCTGTGTGTATATTTGTCTATCTATGTATCTATATATCTCTCTATCTACCTACCTACCTACCATCTGTCTATTATGTATCTGTAGCTGTTATAAAAGCCAAAACAAGTTTGAGGGAGGTGTCATTTAACATATACATGCTTGAACCTTGAAAATTTTGAAGGATCTGCTTCCCCAACCTACATGAAGTGGTCTGAGTAGCAGAAGGGGTCCATGGTGGACACCAAGATGTGCTTCTCAGAATCGTCTTCCAGGAAGGACCCCCTACCCCTGTTCCTGCTGTACTGAGGGTATACAGTCTTCAGCTGTCATTCCTTTCTCAGATTGGCTCAGCCGCAGACATCTCTCTCACCCTAGGTTGCACACTTTCCAAAGTAGCCCACATCCAGTGACATCCTAATTGAGGCAGGGTAAGAAGTCATTTTAGCTCCAGAGCTCCCTGTGAGGTTGGCTGACCCTCATTGAGCTTCTGCTGACCTTCCTCCTTGGCTCAGTCCTGCTCTTGTCACCTTTACACAGGTGTTGATTCCAAGACTCTTTATTAAACACCCTATACTCTAAACTTGACCTCAGAGTCTGCTTTCTGGAGAACCTGAAGGAGAACCTATCTCTTAAACAGAGAAGTGTGGCCCATTTCTGTTCTCAGATTCCCCATACACCTCTTTTATTGTTCTTTACACTCTTAGGTGGGGTTCACACGGAAGCAGACCCTGTGATAAAGATGTGGGTGCAAGTATTTGGGAGGTGATTTGAGATGTGATTCCAGAAAGCATCAGTTGGGTGGAGAAGTGGCAGAGAAGGGAAGAAAACAAATAAAGGATGCCTCATTACTTAGGTTACCATCAATACCATAGGTAAATGGGGCTCAATTACTCTGAGGAAATTTAGAAGATAGTAGCACACCTTAAAATTAACCCCACCCAGAGGCAAAGGAGCAGAGGTATTTATCCACCACCTCCCATCAAATATTGATTGAAAGCTGCTCCTGTGTTAACTCCAGGAACTAGAGAGAGAGGGCCAACCAGGATCTGGCAGCCAAAGGAAGCCCGGAAGCAAAGTCAACAGATGATTGCATCTTGAAACTGTTCGGACAGCATTCAAGGGAATGGTGAATGTTAAAAGAGTTATGGGATGGGCACCTACAGCATCTGCTACAATTATCCATCTCAAACCATAGTTCTTGTTCCAGAATGGAGTGAACTCTATCTCATAGAGCCAGGAAATACTCAAGCTAGAGTTCCATTCCCTCTGATTCTCTTCTTTCATCAGTTGATGAGAGTTTTTCTGTATTTGTGCTGCTACTAGCTATTGTTTCACCATACTTTTGTCTTGTTTATGGTATAAACTTTATGCCCTGTTACTTCTTCAGGACTTTGTCTCTTGAATTTCAAAACCCAGAGTTTTGGAAAATGAAAAACTCTTCTGTCTCTTAAGTGCCTGGCTCTTGAAACAAAAATGTTTGTCTTTCAAAACAATTTTTCATGCTGTAAATTTAAAATACATTTATTTAGCAACTCAATTAACATTTTTGTAACAAGTAGAATTTTCCCACTCACTTATTGATGTCATAAATCCCACTAGCAGGCTGGATGGATGCCTCAGGGCAATATGAAAATAATTTAACAAATAGAATTTATATTATCTCCTAATTTACTTAAAAAATGTGAGTGGGAAGAAAAGGTAAGAGGAAGTAGAAGGGGCAGTGTTCTTGTGGAGCATAAGGTTAACAGATACTGTTTAAATTTTTAAACTCTAGGCTAAAAGTATGATTTCTTACACCTTTTTTCAGCTCTAGAGAACTCTTTTGTGAACTTAGGTATTTAAGAAATATTTATTTTAATGCCTAATACATCAATTCAGTTTATTTTTATTTCATTAAATCTAAGTATAATTAAATAATAATTTCTATTTAAAATGTCATGTATGTAGAATCCCACTTTTAAAAAGCCTGTGTATTTATCATCTATGTACTTTTCTATCCTCTCTTCAATGTTTATATATAGAAAAATATCCACAGTGCAAGTCAAAATATATTCAGAAAATGATTTCTACATGTTAGGATTTTAGGGGATTTAAAATTTTTTTGCTTTGTACTACATTATTTTATTTGATTACTTATGATGAGTGTATACAGTTTTGATGAAAGAAATGTTATTTAACCTTAGCAAAGACAATCAAAATAGAACCTAAGGGGAATATATACCAGAATATGCTTGTAGTGTTTGTTCTCGATAGATAGAAACTCAAACAAGTATCAGTTGCATATTACTATTTAAGGAATACCATCGTATGAATGTTAACTTGAATTCATTAGAAATTTTGCTTTTATTAAGCAGAAATTTGATTTTTTTCCTGAGAGTATATGAATGCAAGCATTTTTTTTTTTTTTGCGGGGGTATGTGGGCCTCTCACTGTTGTGGCCTCTCCCGTTGCGGAGCACAGGCTCCGGACGCGCAGGCTCAGCGGCCATGGCTCACAGGCGCAGCCGCTCCGCGGCATGTGGGATCTTCCTGGACCGGGGCACGAACCTATGTCCCCTGCATCGGCAGGCGGACTTTCAACCACTGCGCCACCAGGGAAGCCCCTGGTTGAAAAATTTTAAGAAGAATTTTGAAATAAGGAGTTACTAAAAAAGAATATCTCAATTTGCTTCTTTCATGAGTTCTCACTTCCGAATCGTCTTAATATACATTTGGCACATGGTTTAATCTTGTGATCCTAAATCTTTTGTTTAGTTAGCTGCTTTTCATAGAGGACACAGATAGAAGGAAGGTAGGACTCAATGATTTGACAGCCAGGGAATTCCCAATTTTGAGCAGTCTTGAGGTGCATTTGTTAATTATATTTGTCATTGAGATAATATCTTACCAGTCAACAGATTGCCTTTCTATTCCATTAATTTGCTGAATTCTACGTTGGCAGTTTAATGTTTGGAAATCAGAATATAATATTTATCTTTTGCAAAAGGGTAGTCATTCAGAAATTTAAAACTGTTTACAATTGCTTAAGTTCACATCACATTCAAAAGAATTCTACGGTTTAACTGGTCCGTGAGTCACATTCTATTTAGATATTCTTCAGAGTGGATTCTAAGAATTTGTAGGGTTTTAGCATCATTTAGTTGAAGAAAATAGTGACAGGCGCAGGGCTGCTAGGGTCCAAAGGGCCTCTTTGTGTGAGTTAGTCACAGGCACCTCCTCTGGTGCCTATAGGTACATGGCTTGGGGCATCACCTCAGGCTGGCTTTCAGCCTCCACTGACTGCCTCAGCTTTGTGCCTTTGTACAGAGAACAACCTGTAGAACCCTTTGGAGTGGCCCTGACCAGCTTCATTTAGAAACAGAAAAATTGTGTTCTCACTGTTAGTTGACTCCTTTGATCATTTGAGCAAACTACTTTAACCATTGATGTGATTTTATTTGCACTATTGTCATGTCTAAGATAGATTAATTAAGTGACACACGTCAGTTGCTTTATATACAACTATTATAATCAAGAAAGTGAACTAATAGAAAGTGTCAACGGTCTACGTTTTGTTTTTCCTTTAATAATTTATTCCATCAACTAATGAATTACACTAAGTCAGTTGAGAATTTTGACCATGGTAGAGCCTTACTCATAAACATCCATCCTGTGTGACTAGACATGGTGCCAGTGAAGTTTCGGCCTCTGATTTGAACTTCATGTGAGTGGGTGCTCTTCATTATTTTCAACAATCATAGCAGTAAGTGCTTACCTTAGTTTGTCAGATAAATCCTACATGGTAATTCACTATCACTAATTTGGTAAGTTATGTTTAGTTTCACTTACAACTAATTTGTTACATAAGACTTTGTAGATAAATAACGTTGCTTAACATTCTTTCTTTGTCATGTACTATAACATAGGTCGTGCTGCAAAGCAGTGGATTTGTATTTGTTTATTTAATTTTGGCAAGAAACCAGAAAGTCATGCATATATACTTTATAAGGTCACAGTAATAAAAACATTTAAAAATATCATTTTATCATAAAGTCATTCAGGAAGATTGCTTGGGAAGGTACTTTCAAAGAAAACTCAAATTCAGATCTACATTAGTAAAAACCTATGCCAAACACTGAGGAGTACAGATTTTAGTCATCCAATTATATCAGTTTGGGTATAGAGATCCAAACTATTAATGATCCAAGAAAGTTGCAAAGGGGGATGTTATTCAAGCTGTTTCCAGTGTTTCTAGAAGTCTACCAGAATCATGTATTTACCTGCAATATGATTTCATAGACTAACTGAAATGTCAGGCTCTTCTCACCTTGATGAAAAATACACTCAGGTACACACACACACACATTTTCTTTAGTATACAGGAAAATAATATATGCTTTGTTTGACAGATCAAGCAAGCAAGCAAATGCAGTTAGCAACATGTACTTGGAGTGCAAGGTAGGGGATAAATAATAAGGGAGTACATTGTAGCAAAATAACTGGGAACCCCTAATCAAGTCCATGCTTTGGGATACACAGTGTTATAACTCTCCTCTTGGGTTACATAAACCTCATCCAATCAGAATATTTCTTTTGCTTTTATAATCTGTAGACCTATACAAATTACATAGCTTATTTTTCAATTGTGTGCTTATTTTCTAGTTAGCTTTCAGGGTATCAGCTTCCCCCATTTTCCCTGTTGTTCTTTGGATACGCAGTGTAGTAATTTGCTAGGGCTGCCGTAACAAAGTACCTCAGGCTGAGTGGCTTAAACAACAGAAATATGATTCTCACAGTTCTGGAGGCTAGAGGTCTAAGATTAAGATTGGTTTCTTCTGAGGCCCCTCTCCTTGGCTTGCAGATGACCATGGTGTCCTTATGCCGTCTTCCCTGTGTGAGGGCACATCCCTGGTGTCCCTGTGTGTGTCCAAATTTTCTCTTCTTATAGGGACATCAGTTAGGTTGGATTAGGGCCCACTCTAACTCAGTCATTTGAATCTCATTTAACTTAGTCATCTCTGTAAAGGTCCTATCTCCAAATACATTCACACTCTGATGTTCTGGGGGTTAGGACTTCAACACATGAATTTTGGGGAGACAGAGTTCAGCCCATAATATGCATTAAATCTACTTTGATCAACTTACTGAGTTACTTTAAAGAATTCCAGGCAGTAATATTTACTGCATGACTCTCGCAATGGTATGTGTATGTTGTGTGTTACTCTGTGTGTGTGTGTGTGGTGGCGGGGGGAGAGGGAGAAAAAAAGAGAGAAAGAGAAAGATGGTTCCTGCCCTTTTCCAGGAAAGGAAGACATATACAGGTTTACTTCATTTAAGACTTCCCAGCACCTTGTTTGCATCTTTTTTGTGATGCAAAATCTGCCTGCTACAGTTGCTTGTTTAGATTGTAAATTTTTGAGGAGAGACACGGTCTGAATCATTTTGTTTTCCCTAGTACTGGCCTTTTACAGAGAAGACCCTCAATAAATGTTTACTGGATTGAACTAGACCTAATATAATTTAAAGTGGTATATAATAGGTACCATGGCAGAGATGCAAGCAAAGTATAATGAGGAAAAGAAGAGGAAGACAATCATTCTGACTCAGGGAATTGAGAAGAGTTTAGAGTTAGAGGGCACTACGGGATTTCAAGACGCAAGTAAGGACAGGAGAGAACAAAGGTCATTCCTTGAAAGATAAAGGAAGGAGTCTTAGGTAATAGAAAGTATGTAATTGGAATAAAGATTAATTCACAGTAGAGACCAAGGGAAAAGCAATAGACTGGGAGATAAAACTGAAGTGTGTTGGATCCACACAGAAAAAGCTCTTAAATACCAAAACCAGGTATCTGAATCCTACTCTTTGGATGTTGGGAACCATTGCAGATTTGGGGAGGAATGACACGGCCAGATCTTAATTTTGGGGAGGTTACTGTAACTTCATGAAGGGTAAGGAAATGGGGAAGAGGTCTAAATTCATGGAAGGATGAATAGTAGAAAACATGGTGAAGTGAGGTGAGAAGTGATGAGACAGAAACTCGGGAAGCGTTAATGGAAGCAGTGAGCGAATGAATGGAAGTATCAGATGAGATGGGAATGGAAGCACGGACTAGACGAAAGTAATCAGATGAGCAGACGAGCTGATTAGAGGAGAGTAAGCGAAGCGGATGGTGGATGATCTGAAATTCTGGGCTTTCACACATAGGCAACGGGGTATGATGAGGCCATGAGATGGAACTTCTAATGCAGGAGGAGGACTGCGTGTAGGAGGAAGAGGGGGAGTTTGAAGTTATGAGGCATTTGATCTGCTTCTGCGAGCATTCATATCACAGGGCTCCACCTGCAAACCGGACGTGTGGATTCGCAGTTAAGGAGAACGCACAAAACGAGAGACATAGATTTAGGCCTGTGAGGACGGGTGACTGGAGATGAAATTGTTCAGAAAGTTAAAGGGGAAAGCACTCAGCTTTAAAATATTTAAAATAGTTCAGGTAGACAGCTAAACTCTGTGTGTGTATATGTGTGCAAGCGTTCACTTGCAAATAAGTGTGTAGGAATATACATGAGGTAATTAATACAGTAAAGGTTAAAAAGGAGAAAACAGTGTATACTTTCAAAGTACAGATTTGTGGTTTAGTCAAACCCATAATTAAAGGTGTGAAAGACAATAGATCTATCTGATCCATTTTCAAAATAAATCAAGTAGTTATGCTGCATTCTGCTGCAACTGTATCAAGTTAATACTAATTAAAAGTTAAAATTTTAAGTCCAAGGGGCTCCAGAAATCTCTGTGTAAGGCTTAAATCCCATTATGTCAGATTCATAAACTAAAAATGTAGGTAGAATCCTGTTTTAATTTAGTTGATGGTTCAGACTTCAAATATACCTGGTGATGGGGGGAGTAGAATTGTTTATATATGCAAAGACATGGCACATGGAAACAATGTTTCTGCCTAGAAACTTAAGTCATAGCCTATCTTTCTACTTCTTCTCTGAGCAATGACTATTACTCTGCAACTAGAAACCTCCAAATATGAGGTTAACATGTTTAATATTGAGACAGAAATCTATGAGGAGTATGTTATTTAACTAGTTCTTTATAATCAGACAAGCTAAGCTTTTTGTTACTATTATACTGGCACATTCATGATTGTGGAAATGGTCTTGTTCTACAGAACCACAGAATAGTTGTTGCATACAGTATAGCAGGTGGATTTCCTAAAGTGCAACTTGACCTGTGTCCTAACTGATTATCCTCCTTGTTCAGTAAAGATTTACCCTGACTTCTATGGGGCTTGCCTGCCTTAGAAGACACAAAGGATCTAGTCTGAGACCTGAGCTTAATTCTTAGGAGACACTTCAACGTTCTGAGTTATTATTTACTTATTTATAAAATGGAGATTATCATGATGATAGTCTCCTCAAGAAATGGCTCTGAAGATATATGTTCATGCATGAGAAAGATGATGTAATGTTACAGGAAACGTTGAGGTTTAGAATTAATGCTATATGAGACTTGAATTTAGTTAATGATTTGAAACTTAAATGAGGATACTTGCTATTTTCTTTTGCATTAGAATACCCCAAGTTTCTGTGTCTTTTTTAATCCTGTTTTGTGTATTACTCTGTGATTACCTTTTTAAGCTAGTGAATTAATTTTTCTGAGCTTTACAATTCATGTAAAAAAGCAGTCTTGGGGGGATTTGGGGAATGGTTAAAAAGGATACAGTGATTACAAAAGTGCACTATAAAATAACACACAGGAAGTATAGAATTTTGAAAATATAACAATTGACTGGTCTGTGGTGGAAAGTTGCCATGACTTCAGGTGTTTATACAGGTATGATTTAATCTCCCCAAGATGGAGTTTCACAATCTATATTTAGCATTTTTCTTCCTGGCAAGGATTTTAGAAGGTTGTCACTCACTTTATTTTCAAAATAAGATATTAGTACTTCATGTTCTAAAATCCTTCCAGAATAGGAATCTCTCCAGGTAGAGGAAGTATTTAGCTGTAAATAATAGATGTATTCATCCCCAGCCAAGTATGTGGATTTTGGCTAAAATGCACCCATGTGTCTATTAAAAGTTATATTATGGTAGATCCCTGATATGTGACTTCTAGCATACTGCTTTATAAGTAGTTAGGGAAAAAAAAAAAAAAAAAAAAAAATTAATATCCAGGGGGTAAATTTCCACTGGAAAATAAATTTCTCAGGATAAACTTTAAAACTACGTTTAATTAGGGTTAAAAAAAACTAAAAAAATACTACATAGTGATTCCTCTAGGTATTTAGACTGTCAGAGTAAACCTTTCTTGCTTTGAAGACCAAATAGTTCAGTTGGTTTTAGCATGGTGCCAAGAAAATCGAGTGTGAATTTAGCCCAGGCTGGCCAGGCTACAGAATGACATTTTTCAAGTGCCTGTTATTGCTTTATCAGGAACCAGGTAAGAAATGGAGACAGATTTGCAAAATTCTTCCTCCTCCTCTTTTTTGGGAAACTAAATATAGCATGTTGAAAAGAGGTCACAGATTTCATCTTTGTACATGACAGGGTATTTTTCAGTATGTGAATTATAACATTTCCCATTAGAAGTTTAAATGTCCACTTGAAACATTTTTTAAGCCTCTTCAATATCCTTGAATCTACAAAAAGTTGGACTTCAGGTGGAATTAAGTTCTGCGTAATTTAATTAAGTTATTTTATATAGCTAAAATTATTTTACATTATTCAAATGATAGTAGCTAAATAAGTTGTAGAACTTAAATATAGAAATTGTATAAAATATAGAAGTTGATAAAATTGATAATTTGCTTAAAATGTAACCTCCATTTAGATAGAATTAACTGAATACATCCCCTGAGCACTGATACTGGAGAAGATTTAATGCTGCACTAGAGGAAATACTTGCCCAATGGATGACCCATCTTCAACTCAGTCATTAATCTGAAAGTAATAGTTTTCTTCCTGGAAAACAACATTAGCTCTCTTTCCTTCGTAGGGAACTGAGTAAAGTACTCTTTCTTTCCTTTGGCACAGAGAGTAGTTGCCTCACCCAGAGCTCAGAATGCCATGTAAACAGAGGAAGAGGTTTAGCCCATGTAAACCTCTGGGATAGCATGGAAAGCATGCAGCTGACATTTTGCAAAGCTTGTTGGAGAAACATTCCCTCCTCAGCTGTACCGCAAGGTGGCTGAGTACACAGCTCGGAATTAGACATTTCTGCATCTGAATTTCCAGTCCACCATCTCCCGTCTGTGTGACTTTAGAATTCACACAGTACCCACCCGTAAGCCTCAGTTTCTTCAACTACTCAGTGGAGGTAAAAATATCTACCTTGCAATGTTCTGTAAATATGATATGAGATAATAAATGTAATAGATTTAACAAAATGATTAGCAGGTTTTGAGTAGTCGTTATGAGTAAATATTATTAGAATGTAATAATCTCACACTTGAACTTTCAGCACATGGAAAAATTAGACTGAAAATAAAGATCCTTGCGCTCAGTAAACCAACATTCCATGATAAAATAGGATGGCACAAAAGTAGTGAAGTATTCGTTAAGGAAAAAGAAGATGCTAATAAAAGAGAACTCCAGACCAGAATGGAGACTGTTCTCTCAGCCATACTAAAGTGTTTTACCAGTTCCACTGTGAGAAAGTCATGCAAGTTTATTCAGAACCTCATTTTTATCCATTGAATACTTGTCATAAATACTATGCATGGATACCATTTATTTGCTTAATGCATTCTAAGACATAATAATATTTCTATACATATCCATATACATCTTACTCAGACTAGGGGTTATTCATTCTTTGCATTCTCAAGTAAGGTTTTGGTTATCTCATAAAGTGCCAAACAATTTTTTAAAATGAACCTTTTGGAATGACTGTACATAGATAACTGAACTAGATGGACCCTAATGACCAGTACAGTCAGGCTCCCTTTGCTAAGAGGGAGAAAACTGACGAGCAGCTTGAGTAGCTTGAACACCACAGACTTGGAGTCAGATATGCCTGAGTTTGGGTTCTTCATTTTCCACTTAGGAAGTTAGACCATATTCTCAAATTCCCTGAGATTTGATTTTCCTCTCTATAAACTGAATATAACTACCCCCAACAGCAGTTGTGAAGATTAGAAAAGGCCATATTATTTAAAAAGAGACTTTCTTTGGGAAGAGGTGTCTGGCTGTGATGTAACATTGCAAAGTGTTTGATGTAAGGACAGAAAAAAAGGAAAAGAAAAGAAGTGAGACGATCAGTGACATAGTTTATGTTTATTTACAAAAAGTAGATAGTTCACAGACACATATGTATGTTTTCCTGATACATTTATTTCAGTTTGGGAAATTTTTTTTTGCACTGTTAAAGACTTTTGAGATAAAACAGATGTGGAGATATAAGGTATTTTAATAAAATGTTGTCAAATGTTTATCTCATTTCTATTTTAGGGAAAACTGTCAAATCTTCCTTACATATTATAAATTATCCAATTTTAAAACTATCCAGGTAGAACTACTTTTAAGTGATTTAACCTACATGGATAATGTGTGCACAGATATATCACTGCATTTTCATGGTGCTTTTATTAATCACTAATTTGTTATAAGTCCTATTACGTTTATTAAGCCTTGCTGAGAACAGCCACTGGTCACCTAACTTTGTATTTTGCCAACATTTGCTTTTATAGTGTTCTTGATGTAATATGATAGGGTTTGTTTTTAGAAACCTAGGAGAGTTAAAAAAAATTTTTTTAGCTAGTAGTTCACAAAAAATTATTACCTGTACCTTTTCCTAGTACAAACAGTTTCATAGATTGCCACATAAATGGACACTCCCACATGAATTTTTTAAAGAACTCTATCTTCTATGGGCCTTGATCTTTTGAGAACTGCAGAACAGCTCATACTCTATATTAATCCACACGAACAATATTTTAGCCAGTCTAACTACTTGTGATTTCTGTGACTGTTTAAAGAATAAATGACTTTTGTATATTGTGGTTTAATAGTTTAATTCTGTTAACATGAACCAATTAAGTTGCAAATTTTGGTACCAGAATCTCTCTCTCTTCTCTCTCTCTCTCTCTCTCCTCTCTCTCTCTCTCCTCTCTCTCTCTTCCTCTCTCTCTGCTTTAGAGTGTAAAACTCCTCCAGAAAAGGAAGACGTCAGGTCACTATGGACATAAAGAGTGGAAGCTTTTATGTAAGGATAACTTCTGTTTAATATTAAGGTAGAGGTTTCAAAGTCTATTCTTACAGGACCCGGCAGGTACTATAAATGAAAAAAGTAGGAGGAGTGGGAAGCTCTAAGATAACCAGAGCTGTGGGGGACCATGGGGATCCGGAAACTGCATTCCCATGAGTCACATTACTTCTGAGAGCTTCATGGGGTTTTTGAGGTGCTTGTAGCTATCTTGTCTTAAAGCGTGGGTCACATTTGATTAGGAGAGCAGAGAAGGTCAAATTCTAAGACTGGGACCAACTGTAAGCAAAGTGGGTCCCAGTCTTAGAATTGACCTAGACATCCTATAATACACAGTCCATCCCCCTCTAGGAGAATTATCTAGTCTGAAATGTCAGTAGTGCCAAGGTTGAGAAACCCTGCTCTAGATGAATGTGTGTGGTGGGAAACAGGGAAA
>NW_006793006.1:1566221-1601241 GCF_000442215.2 Lipotes vexillifer
CAAATGCTTCAGCATAGAAAGTGCTAGTTAATTTAATCTGTACTCTAAGGTCGACATTTCAGATACCGTAATCAGGAATACGCACGTTAGGAGTGGTTAGTTGGTGTATGAAAGTCTCTGAACAGAGGCCCCAGGGCCAGAGGTCCAGGCAGGCAGAGAGCTTCACTGTCTTTATTTCAATTAATATCAGTTGCCTTATTAATTTTTATAGTTGATGTTAGCTGTTATTTTATAATCCATGAAATGAGGGCCGATCAGTCTAGAAACGTTGTACAGGCATGGCAGCTGGGGCACAAACGAGGCACAGAGATCCCACTGACCACGCGCTGTGGACGACACGCTGGGCTCAGGTTTCTAAACCTGACCTGGGCACAGTTGTTGAGCAGAGGATACTGCTGCTCAACCCTGACCAGGTGAGTTGCATCCTGCCATTAGAAGAGTGTAGAGGGTGGGGAAAGTGGGAAGATGCTGGTCAAAGGGTGTGGACTTCCAGTTATAAGACGAATAAGTTCTGAGGACCTAGTGTACAGCATGGTGATTGTAGTTAACAACACCCTATTACATACTTGAAAGTTGCTGAGAGTAGATCTTAAATGTTCTCACCCCAAAAAAGAAATGGTAATTACGTAATGTGAGGGAGGTATTTGCTAACACGATGGTGGTAATCATTTTGTAATATGTAAGTGTATCAGATCAACCTGTTGTACACCTTAAACTTAAACAGTGTTGCATGTCAGTTATATCTCAGTAAAGCCGGGGAAAGAAAGAATGGTGTAGAATCTGCTTTAGGTAAATTTTCTATACAGAATATGCTGTTGGAACATGAGAAAGGATAGAGAGATGGGCCTCCACCAGGCTTACAGAACAGGTGGCATGGTTGTTTTAGGGTCACATCACCGTTTGCATCGGTGGCAGAGGCAGCTTTCAGTCTTGCTTTCATTTTGGTGTAACTGAGTGACAGAGGGAGAGGAGCCCTATAGCTTTAACTCCCTCTAGCCATTGGTTTCTACTGAAAACTACCAAAAAGAATCCGTGATGCGTTAACAATGCGTTTAGGTTGTTTTAGCAGAGTCAGGGTACAGGAAACCTTGAGAGCGAGGCACAAGAATGTGTTCAAGCCAGGAACTTGATGTGATGGGAAGTTGCACGTAGGGGATAATTAATTACTAATGTCTAAAATGAAGAAGGGGAAAAATTGATGGTAAGAAAACCAGTGGGAAAGCTCTTAAAATAATGACATGAGGTGTCAGGTGATGAGAGTTAAGATTCTGTTGGAATCAGCTGCAACTGAGAAGAGACAAAATCAGTGAGACACATGAAGGCATGAATAATAACAGTAGCTAAAATGTATAGTTCTCTGTTTTTTAGTCACCGTGCTTCCCCCTTTTCATGCATTATGTTACTTAAACCTCGGAACAGCTCTAAAATTCTAGACATTATTGTTACCCCCATTTTTAGGTGAGAAAAGTCAAGCACAAGAGTTTAAGTGACTTCCTTAGGGTTACAGCATTAGTAAGTGATGGGCCAGAGCATTTGGGATTAGCACAGGTTTGCCAGGTGAGCCTCGTGTGGTGGTGCCAGTTTCCAAAATGGGTCTGTAGGAATGGAGCCAGTTTCCATGGGGAAGGGAAGAGGGTACATGTGGGTTCACCAGACCTGAGAGGGCAGAAGGTAGTAGGAGTTGTTGGCTCATGGAAGATCTGCCAGAGGACCCGTCAAAACTGAGCCAGAATAGACACAGCCCAAGTGATAATTTCACGAAGTTAAAGTGTCCAGTGTTCCTGGATCTGCGTGGGTTCCTTGAGTAGATTTATTTAACGTTCAGTGCTTCAGTAATTCTAGATTGCAACTGCTGATGAATTTTGGTTTACGAGTTAGACCCTTTGTACTCCAAAGACTTGTGTCAAGAAAACATTTAGTCATGATTCTTAAACATGCGTATATGATATTCATACCTACTAAGAGGCAACATTTACTAAAACCAGGGCATGACTTTCTACTGATTGTAATCCCAGACCATTTGGGTTAACTAGAACTCATAGTTTCTAGATTATTGTCTTGATAGCTTCTATTCCTTGATTAAATGCTTGACCTCACAAACTCAGAGGGAGAGTCTATCTTCCTTAGAATTTTAGGAAAGACAACAGAAGGTTAATCTATAATCTATATATATTTATAGATTAACTTACTTAATCTGCAGATCCTTGCAAGTTCAGAATGGGAAAAAGGGGTAAACCACTCCATCCCACCTTTCATCCTCAGGTCCAAGCACTGAAAAGCCAGTGGATCTTCTCAGGGATACTTCCTGTATTGTCTTAGAGGCTTTGCTAGACATTTTACAAAGAACACTTTATCATATTTTTCTCATGAATGACCCCCTCTTCTTTTCACTTCCCTAGCAACCTACACTTATTTAAAAGATTTGATCCATGCAGTATCTTTTTGAAGCTTATTTTTCTTGCGGGAGTAGAAGCTTCTTGAAGCTAGGGAACTTGTTCACAATATATATGTCTGACATATTGCAGGAACTGAGAATTTAAACAAGTTCCAGTTCCTGTGTTAAATGATACTGGGACCAAGCAAAATGTATTATTTTTGTTTCATTCCAGGAAGCTAAGACCACCGGCCAACTAAAATGGTTATCGTATGAACACGAATAGCTTGCTCCTCAAACTGCTTCGAAAACAGCTTGTTTATCAGCCCTCATCTAGAGACCTCACTTTACTGTGGCCACCGATCCCAAGTTACTCTGTCCTTAATTCTACCCAATCCCAACTGCTTCTCTGCTTTTCAAAATGACCTTGAAATCTTCTGGCGCGGGTCCTATAACCCTATAAGTAACCGTCCTTAATTTTCTCCCTTTGGTGATTCTAAGATTTTGTCAAGGCAGTGTTCTTACTTGCTGCAGTAAATTTAGGAAAATTATCTTCTTTGGATCAGTAAGTGTTTTTGGTTGTCTTCATGGGGGCTTTCAACTGAGCTAACAAATCTTTATTAAATGGGCAAGAAATAACTACTGACATTTCCACTTAATGGATGTGCATGCTAAAGCTCAGAAAAGTGAAGCACTTAATTAAAGTAGGTAGACTGTGGGTTCAAATTCATTCAGTATTTCTGCAAAGCACTATTTGCACATGGCACTTTTGAGTTTTCTTTCTTCCATCAAGGTTGCCTTGAAGTTGTTTGAACGTGATTCAGCTTAGGTTACTGGGGGGAAAAGAAAGAGGATGAAGTGTGATTGTACCCTGTGCATTGGCTTGACCACCTCCTTTGGGGGGAGGACCTAGACTTGGGGAGCGCCTGTTCTAGCAGTTTGTATGGGAAACATGAGATATTGAAGAGCTCATGTGTCCAACGAGAATATGTAACTTAGACAACGATGAAGAGGGGGTAGAATGAAGCCCCTCGTGAACACTTTCTCAGCAGGGGTGATCTTTCTCCCAAGGGGTGAAAACAGGTTCTTGGGGGATCAAGAAAATCTCAGATGTTACAGGTCTGTGGCCCTATAAAAGGCCATAGTACATAACCAGGTATGGTGTATCTGAGGTATTAAAATTTCATGGGGAGGGGACGATTAGGAAAAAAAATCTAAAGGGGGGATGATAAAAAAAAAGGTTGAGAAGCACACCTCTAGTGATAGTTTCTTCTAGATGGCCATGATCCAAAACCTCTCACGCGCAGTTCAAAGATTTCAAAACTCATACTGGATCTGGTGCAGCGACTCGTGGACTCACAAAAGGCATTTAGTTGTTTAAAAATAAGCAACATGATTTAAAAAGGCACTCTTAAGTAGAAAGAAAGAAAAGTACATATGGTGGCTGGGATCTCTTAGTACCTCCATAGGTTTGGTTCTGTATGTTATCAATTCAGAAACTAAAGTGTGTGTGTGTGTGTGTGTGTGTGTGTGTGTGTGTGTGTGTGTGTGTGTGTGTGTGTGAGAGAGAGAGAGACAGAGAGACAGACAGAGAGACAGACAGAGAGACAGAGAGAGACCAACTTTTCTGAGACAGAGGGCTCTGAAAACTTAGGGTCCCCTAACATGAAATTCACTTGGTTAAGAGATTGTGGGGATCTAGCATCACTTTGGCAAATTGCATAGCAAGCTACAGATGAAGCAAGTCATTAGAGACCACAGTTTCCTTGCCCTGGAAAAATATGACAAGCCCTGATATTTACTGTCCTCTCTCACATTAGCAAGATGTACCAGTCAAAACTAATCAGTCACAGCTGCTGGAAAGCAAATAATTAACATGTCTCATTATATTATTCATCCTCTCAGCTCACAGAGAGTGGATAATGGGGTCTCTGTGTGCTACTTGACTGTTTGCATTTAATTTGAATTGTAATCAGAAAATTCTCAAGAATTCTTAACACGTTAGATGGCAGAAGATACTAACCTGAGCTTATTGAGACAGGATCTACTCATTTCTTTGTAAATAATCAGAGTTTCCAGGAACTATTAGGTAATGAAATAGATACTGTCTACATAAACATATTTAATAAAATAAAATTATCATGAAAATTGGTCCTTCGAACACTTTGACATTGTGCAGGTGTGATATCAGAGAGAAGACTTAGTCCAGAATGTAATGAAGACCATAGTAATCTGGGTTTTTATGAGGTTATTTTGCTTTTTCTACAGTGCTAGATGTAGATTATTGTTGTAAGCAGTGTAAACTAATAGGCCGTTGCTTGTCACACTTCAATTTGCAGACTAACAATTAACTGTGTTTCATGCCTTTCAGGTGACAGTATTGAATGATCGCACTCTCTAGGCAGCTGTGTGCTCCCGTTTACAGAAAACGGAATGGGAGCAATAACAAAAGATGTGTGTTCGTGGACATTTACTGAAGGCTTGTAATGGGCTGGTCAGTTTATGAGATACTTCACACATATGTTGAGAGTAATATAATCTTCATAGCAACCCTGTGAAGTAACTTTTGTCCACAAATACTACTTCTGTTTTGTTTTAGGGTAATTTTAGGTTCACAGCAAAACTGAGAGGAAGGTACAGAGATTTCCCGTATGCCCCCTGTGCCCCCACGCGCACGGCCTCCACCACTATCAGCATGCCCCACCCGATGGTACATCTGTTACAACTGGTGAACCTACACTGACACATCAGACCCAGAGTCTGCAGTTTACATTACGGCTCACTGTTGGTGTTATACATTCTTTGGATTTGGATGCTGTGTGATAGGATAATGCCACATGTCATTACACAGAGTATTTTCAGTGTCCTAAAAGTCCTCTGTGCTCTGCCTGTTCATCCCTCCTTCTTCCCCCAACCCCTGGCAACCACTAATCTTTCTACTGTCTCCATAGTTTTATCTTTTCCAAAATGTAATATGGTTGGACTCATACAGTATAAAGCGTTTCTGGATTGGCTTCTTTCACTTGGTCATATGCACTTAAGGTTCCTCCATGTCTTTTCATGGCTTGAGAGCTCATTTCTTTTTAGCCCTGAGTAATGTTCCATCGTGTGGATGTACCACAGTTTACCCATTCATCTACTGAAGGACATGTTGATTGCTTCCAAGTTTTGGTAGTTAGGAATAAAGCTGCTATAAACCTCTGTTTGCAGGTTTCTGTATGGACATAAGTTTTCACTAATGCTGCTTTTAATCCCTAACCTTTCTCCTCATCAGACCTACTTCATGCATTTTGCAGTTGCATTTTTGGACCATTGCATTGTTGAGAAGTTTGCAGAATGACCAACTGAGTAAATATTAAAAACTATTCTTAGTATGTATTATTTATTTATTTATTGTAGGCTCCTATTAGGTAGAACCTCCCAAGAACTTACTTTAAAATATATACTTTGTATATTATAATATATATTAAAATAACATGTTAGGGATTGACAAGTGTTGTGAAGAATAATAAGGTTCAGGGGAAGAGAAAGAGGCAGTGACGATAATAATGTTACTTTGTGTAGTGTGATCAGAGAATGTCTCCCTAAGGCATTTGAACGGAGAACTGAACTGAGAGTGTTCCAGGCCCAGTGATTAGCAAGTGAAAATGCCTTGGGGTAGAGGGAGAAGAGGATGATGAGCTCATAGAAGAGCAGAGAGACCCCATGTCTGGAGTAGAGGGAAGGGTGATGGGTATTTGCTGGAGGTGTTAGAGCAGCAGAGAATGGTAGCAGGAAGATTAGTTAGGCTTGATGGTGAGGTATCGGTGGATCTATTAGTCTACGGCAAGGATTTGGGGCATTTTCCTTGAGTGCTATTGAAATCACTGGAGAATTTTGAAGAGTGACATAATCTGATTTTTAAAAGAATACTCTGGTGTGTGTGTGTGTGTGTGTGTGTGTGTGTGTGTGTGTGTGTTGGGGAAAATGATGGAAATGGAGAGGTCAAAACTCTAAGGCCAACTAAGGGTCTACTGCAATAGTCCAGGCACAGTGTGCCAGTGGCTTGGTCAAAGTAGTGGCTCGACAGGATTCAGGGTATAGTTCAAAGGCAGAGATGACCAGATTGACTGATGCATTGCATGTGGGCTGTGACGGAAAGAGCAGAGTTCAGGAAGATTCCGAGGGTTGGGGCCTAAATTTATGGCCCATGAATTGCATTGATGATGGTTGCTGTGGGCGCTCAGGGGTGAGAGAGTGTTCTAACCCGGGATGATCATGAAGGACTTTGGGAAAACATGGTGGGATTTGCACTGGATATTGAGGGAGGAACAGGGTTTGTTTAAAGCCAAGAGGAAGGGGGCAGGAATTTTAGGCCAGTGAAACAAACCTGGAACACGGACAAGTTGAGAACTGGGAAAAGGCAGTGGTGTTTCCTGAGGGGAGGGAATTGGGGAGGAATAGGGTTTGGAGGAAATCAAGAGTTAATTCTTGGAACTATTAGTTTTGAAATGTCTTATTAGACACCCTAACTATTTAGAGGTCCCTTAATATTTCATCCTCCTTCATGTGTGATAGTTCTTTGTCTGTAGGAAGCAATAAACCGGGAACAGATAGTATGGTACTCAGAGCACCTTACAGTCTCTTTGTCTTCATCTTCGTCAGTTAGGTTTCACTTGCAGATGATTTCACCAATTCCAGATCCAATTAGGAGGTTTTATAAAAAAACACTTTTCTCTCTCACAGTGATTTAGTTGACAATAATTATTTTATTCCATGTTGAACTTTTTAACTGCCTAGTTGTTTCTCAGAATTATCACTAGTTCTGATATGTAGAAAGCTTTGTGTAATATTTATCATTATTTATTGCAGAGTTCTGGTTCATTAGGTTTTCTATTAATGTGATTTACTGTTTTTTTCCCTGAAAATTTATGTCACTTCATTAAAGCCATGAAGCACCCTTAACACCATCCACTTCTTGCTTCTGGAGACCATTGCAGAGGGCCTTCCCACTGCTCTCAGATGATCTAGATACTGGAATGGAGATTGGCTTTTAATAAAGAATACATTTCCTAAAACCATGACATCAAAAAACAGATAATAAAATTTTGTCCATCTGAGGAAGTCCTAGATGTGGATTCCTACAACTAGAAATTTAACATTGAAGATTAAACTAAGTTACGGTTTTTCCACTTCTAGCTGTGTGGCTTAGAGCAAATGACTTAACACTTCTCAGGACTCTAAAGTCTGTCTTATCTGCTAAACAATAAAGGTAATAATGGAACCAAATTCATAAGTTTATGTGAGAGTTAAAGGAGATAATCCACATGAAGTGCTTTGTGTAGCACCCGGCACATAGTAGATGCTTAATAAATTATTATTATTATTACTGTTATTGTTGTTACTATAATCATCATCACCAAAGATAAAATACCATATCAAATGTGCTTTTAGCATTTATGCCTTTCAACCCACTGATGTGGTCTCTGGTGGATATAAAGGTGGAAAACATATTTAGTTCCCTCCAAAAATTTATACTCTAGTTGCAGAAATAAGAGTACTATTCTTGAAAAGAATATGATAATAAAAATTTTAAGAAGTAGTTCAATAAAGATAAAAATTATGGCAAAATGGCACAAGATTTACGGCCCGTGGATTTCATTGATAATGGTTGCTGTGGGCATTCAGAGGTGAGAGACAGATGGCTTTCTAGCCAGGGGTGATCATGAAGGTCTTTGGGAAAACATAGTGGGATTTAAACTGGATATTGGGGGAGGCACAGAATTTATTTAAAGCAGAGAGAAAAGGGGCAGATATTTCACGCCGGTAAAATCTAACAGGGAAAAGTGCAGAACTGAGAAGACCCAAGTGTGTTTATGGAAACAGTATTTATAAGAGAGCTATGATTTCAGTCAAAGTAAAGCAGATTTTTCTGATGAGTTGTTTGCTAAAGTTCTATTGGCAAAATAAAGTATAAAAACTAGAAAGCAAAGGGAATAGATATAACGATAAGACATAAACTTGAATTAAAGTTTTCCATGCTAAAGACAAAAAATTTGGAAAATTTCAGGAGAGAGTGATTCTATTAGAGACCTCCTTATTAGAGACCCCTTTATTTATTTTTCTAACAGCATAAATGTTATGCTTGGGTTTTCAAGACAGCCTTTGAAAGTAGGAAAAGTCTGTGCTTGCAAATAAAAATCTTTTAAGATCTTTGGCATCACTACAAGTTTCAGGTCTGTATTTTGGAACTCAAAAGCCAAGACTTGGACCATTTGCTTTTCGTGCTCTTTCTGCTTCCTTGAGCTGCTGCTGTTTGCTGCCGACAAAAGAGGAGAACATGAAAGTAAAAATGTGTTTTTAAAAATTGAGATGCAGTTGACGTGTAACATTATATTAGTTTCAGGTGTACAATGTAAAGATTTGATATTTGTTGATATTGTGAAATGATCACCACAGTAAGTCTACCTAACGTCCATCACCACATGTAGGGACAAAAATTTTTTTTCTTGTGATGAGAACCTATAAGATTTATTCTCTTAGCAGCTTTCAAATATACTATAAAGTATTGTTAACCATAGTCACCATACTGTACGTTACATCCCCGTGACTTCCTCATTTTATACCTGGAAGTTTATACCTTTTGACCCCTTCACCCCTCTCACCCATCCCCCCCCATGCACAGATGAAAAATCTTGGTTAATATCTCATATATTATTTTTCTGCTACAAATGGTACCTACTAATGAAGGTCAGAGTGACTGAAATACAAGAACGATAACAAAAAAGATAAAATAACTGGTGATATTTAATGCAGGCAATAAATTTCCATATTTTGAACCTGTAAAATCAGGTGTACATATTTTAATGATTAGAAGTTTTGTGCAAAAGGATCACGTGTTTGAAGATTATCACTTTATTTTCTATTTCTATCATTTTTATTGAAGTATAGCTGATACAATATTATACTAATTTCAGGTAAACAACATAGTGATTCTACATTTATATCTATTACAAATTGATCATAATGATAAGTCTAGTAACCATCTGTCACCATACAAAGTTATTACAATATTATTGACTATATTCCCTATGCTGTACCTTACATCCTCGTGACTTATTTATTTTATAACTGGAAGTTTGTACTTTTTAATCCCTTCACCTGTTTCACCCAACTTCCCAAACTCCGCCCCTCTGGCAGCCACCACTTTGCTCTCTGTATCTGAGTCTGTTTCTGTTTTGTTTTGTTTTTTAGACTCCACATATAAGTGAAATTGTATGGTATTTGTCTTTCTCTGTCTGACTTACTTCACTTGGCATAATACCCTCTAGGTTCATCCATGTCTCAAGTGGCAATACATCTTTCTTTTTTATGGCTGAGTAATATTCCATTGTTTTTATATATACCACATCTTCTTTATCCACTTTTAAGCACTTAGGTTGCTTCCTTATCTTGGCTACTGTAAGTAGTCCTGCAGTGAACATAAGAGTGCATTTATCTTTTCAAATTAGTCTTTTTGTTTTCTTTGGATAAATACCCAGAAGTGGAATTGCTGGACCATATGGCAGTTCTTTTTTTTAATTTTTTGAGGAATCTCCATACTGTTTTCCATAGAGGCTACACCAATTTACATTCCCACCAGCAGTGCAGGAGGATTCCCTTTTATCCACATCCTCATCAACACTTGTTATTTGTTGTTATTTGTCTTTTTGATAATAGCCATTCTGACAGGTGTAAAGTGATATCTCATTATGGTTTTGATTTGCATTACCCTGATGATTAGTGATGCTGAACATCTTTTCATGTGTCTTTTGGCCATCTTCATGTCTTCTTTGGAAAAATGTCTATTCATATCCTCTGCCTTTTTTTTTTTGGCAGTACGCAGGCCTCTCACTGCTGTGGCCTCTCCCATTGCGGAGCACAGGCTCCGGGATGCGCAGGCTCAGCGTCCGTGGCTCACGGGCCCAGCCGCTCCGCGGCATGTGGGATCTTCCCGGACCGGGGCACGAACCCATGTCCCCTGCATCAGCAGGTGGACTCTCAACCACTGCACCACCAGGGAAGCCAATTTTTGCTTTTGTTTCCTTTGCTTGAGGAGACAGATCCAAACAAAATATTTCCAAGACTGATATCAAAGAGCATACTGCCAGTGTTTTCTTCTAGGAGTTTTATGGTTTCAGGTCTCAAAATCAAGGCTTAAATCCATTTTTAGTTTATTTTTGTATGTGATATAAGAAAGTGGTCCAGTTTCATTCTTTCGCATGTAGCTTTTCAGTTTTCCCACCACCATTTATTGAAGAGACTATCTTTTCCTCCCTGTGTATTCTTGGCTCCTTTGTCATACATTAATTAACCATATATTCATGGGTTTATTTCTGGGCTCCCTCTTCTGTTGTTTCCTTTGATCTATGTTTCTGTTTTTGTGCCAGCATCATACAGTTTTGATTACTATACTTTTGTAGTATAGTTTGAAATCAGAGACCATGATACCTTGAGGTTTTTTCTTCTTTCTTAAAATTTCTTTGGCTATTCAGGGTCTGTTGTTCAGTACAAAATTTTGAATTATTTGTTCCAATTCCGTGAAAAATGCCATTGGTATTTTGATAGGTATTTCATTGAGTCTTTATATTGCTTGGGGACATCTTAACGATATTAATGCTTCTGATTCACTAGTACAATATATCTTTCCATTTGTTTGTGTTGTTTTCACTTTCTTTTATCAGTGTTTTACAGTTCCCAGAGTATAGCTCTTTCACCTTCTTGGCTCAGTTTATTCCTAGGTATTTTTTTCTTTTTTACGAAATAGTACATGGGATTGTTTTCCTAATTGCTCTTTCTGATAGTTTTGTTATTAGTGTATAGAATTGCAAGAAATTTATGTATATTTATTTTGGCCCTGCCACTTTACTAATTTATTTATTAGTTCCAATAGATTTTTGGTGGAATCTTTGGGTGTTTTCTGTATATAGTATCATGTCATCTAAAAATAGTTGCAGTTTTACTTCTTCCTTTCCAATCTGAATGCCTGTTATCTCTTTTCTTTTCTGACTCCTGTGGTTAGGACCTCCAATACAATGTTTAATAAAAGTGGCAATAGTGGGCATCCTCATCTAGTTCCCGATCTTAGAGGAAATGCTTTCAACCTTTCACCATTGAGTATGATGCTAGCTGTAGGATTGTTGTATATGGGTTTTATTATGTTGAGATATTGTTCCTTCTATGCCTAATTTGTTAAGAGTTCTTTTTTTAATCATGAATGGGTGTTGAATTTTGTCTGATGCTTTTTCTGCATCTATTGATACAATCATATGATTTTTATTTTTCATTTTGTTAATGTGGTATATCACATTGACTGATTTGCAGATATTGAATCATCCTTGCATCCCTGGAATGAATATCACTTGATCATGGTGAATAATCCTTTTAATATATTGTTGAATTTGGCATGCTAGTATTTTGTTGAGGATTTTTGCATCTGTGTTCCTCAGAGATTTTCACCTGTAATTTTTTCTTTTTTGTAGCTTCCTGGATTTGGATGACTGTTTTCTTCACCAGGTTAGGAAAGTTTTCAGCCATTATCTTCAGATAGGTAGGTCTTCTGTCATTGTTTCTTTTTCTCTTCTCCTTCTGGGGCCCCTATCATGCGAATGTTAGCACACTTGATGTTGTCCTAGAGGGCCCTTAAACTATCCTCATTTTTTTGGATTCTTTTTTTTGCTGTTCCAGTTGGTTAATTTCCATTACCCTGTCTTCCAGATTGCTGATCTGTTCTTCTGCATCCTCAAATCTGCTGATGATTCCCTGTAGTATGTTTTTCATTTCAGCTATTGTATCCTTCAGCTCTGATTGGTTTTTTATATTTTCTGTCTCTTTGCTGAAGTTCTCGCTGAGTTCATCCATTCTTCTCCAAAGTTCAACGAGTATCTTTATGAATATTTCTTTGGACTCTTTACCTGGTAAATTTTGTACCTCCATTTCGTTTACTTCCTTTTCTGAAGTTTTGTCTTGTTCTTTCGTTTGGAAGGTATTACTTTGTCTCCTCATTTTGCCTAACTCTTTGTGTTTGTTTCTATGTATTAGGCATGTGAGGTATATACCTTCCAGTCTTTAAAGAGTAGCCTTATGTGGAAGGTGTCTTGCGGGACCCAGTGGCACAGTCCTCCCTGGTCACCAGAGCCAGGTGCTCCAGGTGTATCTCCTGTGTGGACTGTGTGTGCCCTTTTGCTGTGGTTGGGCTGTGATTGCTGCAGGCATGCTGGTGGGCAGGGCTGGCCAGATGGCTGAGAGGTCTGCACGCAGCTGCTGTGGGCATGCTGATGTGTGGGGCTGGCCCCCAGTGTGACTGGCCCTGAGGCCTTGCCGTGGCTGTTGTGAACATACTGTGGCTGGGGGCTGGCCTCCTGGAGCAGGAACTGCTTTAGAGGGGCCACTGATGCTGACACAGGCCACTTGCCAGGCGGGAGGGGGTGGGCTGGGAGATGCTTTGGAAGGGCCAGCTGGGATGGGCCTGGTAGCGGGGCTGGTCCTCAGGAGAACACCAGGATGGGTGCATGGTTTTAGCCGAGATGATGGCAAGTGACAGAAGTGGCACCTGCCAGTGCCAGGCCAGGTAGGTAGGAAGAGAGCACAACAAAATGGCACGCACCAGCGCTTCTGTCCCTGAAGAAAGTTTTACCAGATCCCTGTCCCTCTAGCACAGGCCCTAATATTAGTCAACAAATCTCCTTCTCATATAACCCAGGCACTTTCCAAGTTGCTTCCTCTGTGCTGAGACGCACTGAGAGTGAGTCTGTGCACGAGCCCTTCACGAGTGGAGTCTCGGTTTCCCACAGCTCTCTGGCTCTCCCAGATTAAGTTCCACTGGCTTTCAAGGTCTGACATTATGGGGCTCATCTTCCCTGTGCAGGTCCCCTGAGTTGGGGAGCCCAGTGTGAGGCACGGACCCCTTGCTCCTCAGGGGGCATCCGTGGTTGTGATGTCCCTCCTGCCTGTGGGCCACTGCACCCGGGGTGTGGGCTGTGACAAGACTGCGTCTCTTCCCTTTCTTCCCATCTGCATGTGGGCTTTTCTTTACATCCTTAGCTGTAGAACATCTGTCCTGCTAGTCTTCAGGCTGTTCTCAGAGAGAGTTGTTGTGTGTGTGGTTGTAGTTTGGTGTGTCCCTGTGGGGAGGTGAGCTCAGGTGTGTCCCTGGGAGGAAGTGAGCTCAGCTGTGTCCCTGGGGAGAGGTGAGCTCAGGGTCTTCCTGCTCTGCCATCTTCATCCAGCAGGCATGAAGACTGTCCCTTTAAAGGGATGACAAATTATTAACCTTTGACTGGCCTTTTAATTAGAAGTTTATGAGGTAAATAAATGGATAAAGGGCATTTCTTGTGCAAGAAGCCACGCAGTGGAGAAAAAGCACATAGGTTTAAGGGGCTTATAAGCAGTGTGTAACGGCTGGACCATACAGTTCATATGGGAGGTGTGGGGGGTAGAGAGAGAGAGCACGCGAGAGCCAGTGAAGGGCGAGATGAGAGCGGTTTGCAAGGTAAGAGCTCTGAAGAGACATGCATCATGGTAGAGGCGGTGGGGAGTTACTGAAGAACCGGATCGCATTTGGTAGACAGTGTTTTTGGCGAGATTCACCTCAGAGAGAAGGGTGTTTCCATCATTCAGAAGAGAACTGTGGTAATCCAAGCAAGAGGTGGGAATGGAAACCATAACCAAGGCAGTCACGGTGGAAAACTGAAGACAGCTTCATGAGACGTTTAAAGTAGAATGGATGAGACTTGATTCGTACTGGTCTCGGGGGCAGGAGAGGAATGAGTCTTGGATGACCTCCAGGGTTCCGGCTAAGGTAACTGGAGAGCATCATTTACCAAGCAAGTACTTTTATGTTAAATGTGTCAAACTTTTTGCCAGGCTCTCTGACGGGTTGTAGGCACACAAAGGTAACAGAATTTAGCGGAAGAGGTAGACAAGTGAACATACAAATGTATTACAGTTGGTAAGTGACGCCTTTCATCCTCATAAAGAATCCAGGAGAAAAAGAAAGCAGAGATGAATTATAGGGAGGAAAAGTGGCATTCAGTTATAGACACAGAAAAGATCAGGAGAGCTCTGGACCCACGAGTGGGAACTGGAAGTTATACAGAGAGGCAGTCAGGGCGAGAGGGGCAAGAATCAGCCTTGGAATCAGAAAGACCTGGGCTTGGATTGCTGCCTGGCTCCATCAGTTGTTAGGTTTATGACTTCAGGTAAGTAACAGTTTCGTCATCTGAAAAATGGGATTCAGATCACCCACTTTTCAGAGTTACTGAACATGGGTGATGATAATGTATTACATCTTTAGTGCAATAACTGACAAAGAGGGTGAGTGTACATGGGGGTTCTGAAGTGTGGTGGCATTGCACAGTTCCTGTCTGGAGTTCAGGTGGAGATCTCAGACCGGGGGTAGATGATTGGTGACGCTGCAGTGGGTGAGAGACTGCCCCACAGAAGTCTAGCAAGCAAGAAGGGACATGATGATTTCTGAACATCGTCCTGTTTTCTGAACGGGTGCTCACTTCAAAAACTTCAGATTATTCAGTTCAGTTTATGAACAATTTCCTTGCCTTTGGAAAGATAGGGAATTACTGAAAACAGTAATATCTTTTAAAATTAAGTCTCCATGTTGTTTTTTTTCTTAGAATGTGCATCAGAGTGCACATATCAATAACTGTTGCATATTGCATAGAAAGAACTTTCTAACTTGTCTGTGTTTAGGATGATGACTGTGACCAGCCTTACAATATAATTTGAATGATGACAAGATCTCTTTTGCGATTTATTAAGAAAATCAGCCATTACTCAGTCACAAAAGAGTCTCCTCGATTTCAGAGGATAATTTTAAGCATGTGACTGAAAGAAGTTCCAATTTTTGTCTTTAATCAGCAAAATCTCATTTGATTTATGGGAAGAGCAGTTATTTCAGAGTCAGAAAGTTCTTAGTTTTAGTCCTGGCGTGGTTTCTTGGTTCCTTGAGTGAACTTGGGCAAGTTTTTAATCTCTCTGAAGCTTAGTTTTCTCAAGGTTAAAATGTAGTTAATAATAACATCTTTGCACATTTATTGTGAGACTTAAATGAGATAAGAAATGCAAAATGACTATCACAGTGCCTGGCACCTAGTAGCTTCCAAGTTTTTTTTTTTCTGGAAACAGAACCTCAGTATCTTTTTTCTTTTTCCTCTTCTCAAAGAATAAGCATTGATGACACTTTTCACCAAAGCTTTAAGCTAATAGTAACGTTCATTTGTGGCAACTCTAGAAACAAACTGCCACACTGAGACATAAAAACTGAGCTAGCACGTACAGTCCAATTTTAGGATTAGTTACTTGGGATGTAACTTGTGTATAAATCACCAAAGGGCTGGGGTGTTATCAGATAGCCTTACAGCATGAAAGCAGACTATATTTACCTTAACTGTCTTTTATTATTCTTCTCACTAGCAAAGGCCTGTGAGAAAGAACTCAGTTACTGTTGCTGCCAGAAAAACACATCTAAGTGTCTAATAATATAGCTAAATACATTATTAATTAGAAGCAGCAAGATGAGCTGTAGTCCTGTCAAGAAGTTAAACTATCCAGTAGGTTTTCCCACCTCTTTCTGTATACCATTCCTTTTACAGGATAAGTTTCAAACTAAGTATGTTTATAGATCTGGCAGATTCCTTTCTTGTATTGAAAAGTTTCCTTTCCTTATTAAGAATAGAAGCTCTCTAATGAAGGGTGTTTATCATTATAAGCACTGCTTATTTACTCTCATAGCACTTCTGCATGCGGCTTATTTCTTCATTTCCCCCTCCTCCCTTCTAGCGATTGTCATCTGAGGCCACCGCTCTCTGCATTTACAGTACTGCTTCTTCTGTTTCCCCTGTGTATTTCATTTTATTTGTCTCTTGTATCCCATCTACAGATTTCCTCCATTTTGATTCTCACAGGCTGTTATTCTCTAAAATCCTATGCTCTGTCTTAATAACTAGCTTTTTAGGCTCATGGTGACCTGCCAGGTATAGTGGTCTGGGAGTCTGAATCCATCCAGTCACTTACATCACCCCGTACCTATGCAGGGCAGCTCTTATTACCACCTGCTACTGGATTTCTGTTCGCATGCTAGAACCTCACCACTCAACCACCGGCCCATGTGCTCTTTGGGTCTCACTACTCTCCTTCTCACATATCGGGGATAAAAATTGATCCTGGTAGGATTGTTTTGAAGCTCAAGTAAAATAGCGGATAACAGTATTTTTCCTAAACTCTGAAGACTTTACTGATTTTTTTTTTGAACATCTTTATTGGAGGATAATTGCTTTACAAAGGTGTGTTAGTTTCTGCTTTATAACAAAGTGAATCAGTTATACACATACATATGTTCCCATATCTCTTCCCTCTTGCATCTCCCTCCCTCCCACCCTCCCTATCCCACCCTTCTAGGTGGTCACAAAGCACCAAACTGATCTTCCTGTGCCATGGGGCTGCTTCCCACTAGCTGTCTATTTTACGTTCGGTAGTGTATATATGTCCATGCCACTCTCTCACTTTGTCACAGCTTCCCCTTCCTTCTCCCCATGTCCTCAAGTCCATTCTCTAGTAGGTCTGTGTCTTTATTCCTGCATTACCCCTAGGTTCTTCATGAATTTTTTTTTCCCCTTAGATTCCATATATGTGTGCTAGCATACGGTATTTGTTTTTCTCTTTCTGACTTACTTCACTCTTCACTCTGTATGACAGACTCTAGGTCCATCCACCTCACTACAAATAACTCAATTTCGTTTCTTTTTATGGCTGAGTAATATTCCATTGTATATATGTGCCACATCTTCTTTATCCATTCATCCGATGATGGACACTTAGGTTGCTTCCATCTCCTGGCTATTGTAAATAGAGCTGCAATGAACATTTTGGTACATGACTCTTTTTGAATTATGGTTTTCTCAGGGTATATGCCCTGTAGTGGGATTGCTGGGTCATATGGTAGTTCTATTTGTAGTTTTTTAAGGAACCTCCATACTGTTTTCCATAGCAGCTGTATCAATTTACATTCCCACCAGCAGTGCAAGAGTGTTCCCTTTTCTCCACACCCTCTCCAGCATTTATTGTTTCTAGATTTTCTGATGATGGCCATTCTGACCGGTGTGAGATGATATCTCATTGTAGTTTTGATTTGCATTTCTCTAATGATTAATGATGTTGAGCATTCTTTCACGTGTTTGTTGGCAATCTGTATATCTTCTTTGGAGAAATGTCTGTTTAGGTCTTCTGCCCATTTCTGGATTGGGCTGTTTGTTTTTGTGTTATTGAGCTGCATGAGCTGCTTGTAAGTTTTGGAGATTAATCCTTTATCAGTTGCTTCATTTGCAAATATCTTCTCCCAGAGGGTTGTCTTTTGGTCTTGTTTATGGTTTCCTTTGCTGTGCAAAAGCTTTGAAGTTTCATTAGGTCCCATCTGTTTATTTTTGTTTTTATTTCCATTTCTCTAGGAGGTGGGTCAAAAAGGATCTTGCTGTGATTTATGTCATAGAGTGTTCTGCCTTTGTTTTCCTCTAAGAGTTTGATAGTTTCTGGCCTTACATTTAGGTCTTTAATCCATTTTGAGCTTATTTTTGTGTATGGTGTTAGGGAGTGATCTAATCTCATACTTTTACATGTACCTGTCCAGTTGTCCCGGCACCACTTATTGAAGAGGCTGTCTTTTCTCCACTGTATATTCTTGCCTCCTTTATCAAAGATAAGGTGACCATATGTGCATGGGTTTATCTCTGGGCTTTCTATCCTGTTCCATTGATCTATATTTCTGTTTTTGTTCCACTACCATACTGTCTTGATTACTGTAGCTTTGTAGTATAGTCTGAAGTCAGGGAGCCTGATTCCTCCAGCTCCATTTTTTGTTCTCAAGATTGCTTTGGCTATTTGGGGTCTTTTGTGTTTCCATACAAATTGTGAAATTTTTTGTTCTAGTTCTGTGAAAAATGCCAGTGGTAGTTTGATAGGGATTGCATTGAATCTGTGGATTGCATTGGGTAGTAGAGTCATTTTCACAATGTTGATTCTTCCAATTCAAGAACATGGTATATCTCTCCATCTATTTGTGTCATCTTTAATTTCTTTCATTACTGTCTCATAATTTTCTGCATGCAGTTCTTTTGTCTCCTTAGGTAGGTTTATTCCTAGATATTTTATTCTTTTTGTTGCAATGGTAAATGGGAGTGTTTTCTTGATTTCACTTTCAGATTTTTCATCATTAGTATATAGGAATGCCAGAGATTTCTGTGCATTAATTTTGTATCCTGCTACTTTACCAAATTCATTGATTAGCTCTAGTAGTTTTCTGGTAGCATCTTTAGGATTCTCTATGTATAGTATCATGTCATCTGCAAACAGTGACAGCTTTACTTCTTCATTCCAAGAATGCAAGGATTCTTCAATATATGCAAATCAATCAACGTGATACACCATATTAACAAATTGAAGGAGAAAAACCATATGATCATCTCAATAGATGCAGGGAAAGCTTTTGACAAAATCCAACACCCATTTATGATAAAAACCCTGCAGAAAGCAGGCATAGAGGGAACTTTCCTCAAGATAATAAAGGCCACATATGACAAACCCACAGCCAACATCGTCCTCAGTGGTGAAAAACTGAAACCACTAAGATCAGGAGCAAGACAAGGTTGCCCGCTCTCACCACTCTTATTCAACATAGTTTTGGAAGTTTTAGCCACAGCAATCAGAGAAGAAAAAGAAATAAAAGGAATCCAATCGAAAAAGAAGAAGTAAAGCTGTCACTGTTTGCAGATGACATGATACTATACATAGAGAATCCCAAAGATGCTACCAGAAAACTACTAGGACTTTATTGGTTTTTGAAAATGAGTTATGGGCTTCCCTGGTGGCGCAGTGGTTGAGAGTCTGCCTGCCGATGCAGGGGGCGCGGGTTCGTGACCCGGTCTGGGAGGATCCCGCGTGCCGCGGAGCGAATGGGCCCGTGAGCCGTGGCCGCTGAGCCTGCGCGTCCGGAGCCTGTGCTCCGCTACGGGAGAGGCCACAGCAGTGAGAGGCACGCGTACCGCAAAAAAAACAAAAAACAAAAAACAAAAGCAAACAGAAAATGAGTTATTCTTTCTAAGGCATTCTTCCCATAAAGTGTTAAAATTTGAAAATACCACAGGTCAAATCCTTTCTATAAACACATTTCTTTATACTTAAATAAAGGATCTAAGCCCTAAATGACTGGTTCCTAATTCTAAGCAAAACTGACCGTGACAGTGGTAGGTGCCAGATGTTGGGTGGTGTCTTCAGAAAGTGGCAAATGCTGCTGCATGCATGGCTGATAGATTTTTTAAAAAATGACCTCAGATGAGAACGATGCTGCTTGTGAAAATAACTGAAATACCCTCATGATTTCCTACTTTATTTTCTCTAAATTTTTTGGCCGTTGATTCTAGATTCTTTCAGCACTTTCTTTCTTTGGCTTTTAGTGTTTCTAATGACATTTTCACTCTCTGCCCACACCTTTCCTCCAGGCTCTCAATCTGAAGATTTAGCCATTAGTACTGACTGGCCACGGCCATGGTCCTGAGCCTGGACCTCCTGCTCATTTTTCATCCAGGACAGCAGTGACAGCGTGGGATGCTGCACGGTAAGTACCATGACCTCCAACCTCTTGACAGGCTTGGTTCCTCTCCTGTCTCCCCCTGCGTCATTTTCATAAACATAAGCTGACTACTCAATATGTGTGTTTCAGTTCCTGGAGTCAACAATATATTTGCTAACTAAAGAGAGGAGGTTTCCTCTTATTATTAGAACTTGGGCATCATGACATCAATCAATTGCCTGGTAATTCTTCTTTCTAGCAGAAACCTAAGCATCAGCGATGTTTTAAACCAGTCTGTATGAGCTTATTAGCAGCAGTAACTGCGGTAGCTATAGTAGTGATGATTTCCATATTAAAACAGTCTGTGTAGGTAATAGCACTTTACATTTGAATATGTATTTTACTGTATTAGGTAATTGTGCATTTACTTGCCATTTAGCTTGTTTGTGGGAGGCTGTACTTACGTGGTTAAGGTATGAGAGTCAGAAAAATCTTGGTTCTAGCCGAGAGGCACTGAAAAAGTTATTTAACTTCGCAAAGCCTTGGAGTCCCAGCTTCGGTTAGGGCTGTCGGGAGCGGGGACCATATGAACTTTGCAGAGAAGCTCCCCTGACGGCTGTCTCCAGCAGTCCCCATCCTGCCTCTGCTGCTCTCTATCGTATTGGTTTCTTTTGCTTTCTTTGTAGCACTTATCGTAATCTGATGTGATATTCTTTATTTGGTTACTGTTTTGTCACACAAGACAATGCAAGCTCCATGTGGGCAGCCATGTCTTCTGCTAGGTTTGTTGGTGCATCTCAGGTTCTCACCTGAGAACCAGGTTGGCATTCAGAAGGTGCTCTGAGACTATTTGTTGAATGAATGAATAATGTGTTCAAACACTTAGCACAGTATCCACAGAGGAAAACGCAATAAACCATCATTATCGTTACTGCAAATATCATGATGAGCTTGCAACGAGAATTTGAGTCATTAGTATGTTATTTTTTTCTCTAAGGTTTTTTCTGTTGTTTGTTACATCTTTATTGGAGTATAATCGCTTTACAGTGGTGTGTTAGTTTTTGCTTTATAACAAAGTGAATCAGTTATACATATACATATGTTCCCATATCTCTTCCCTCTTACGTCTCCCTCCCTCCCACCCTTTCTATCCCACCCCTCCAGGCGGTCACAAAGCACCGAGCTGATCTCCCTGTGCTATGCAGCTGCTTCCCACTAGCTATCTATTTTACGTTTGGTAGTGTATATGTGTCCATGCCTCTTTCTCGCTTTGTCACAGCTTACCCTTCCACCGCCCCATATCCCCAAGTCCATTCTCTAGTAGGTCTGTGTCTTTATTCCTGCATTACCCCTAGGTTCTTCATGACATTTTATTTTTCTTAAATTCCATATATATGTGTTAGCATATGGTATTTGTCTTTCTTTTTCTGACTTACTTCACTCTGTATGACAGACTCTAGGTCTATCCACCTCATTACAAATAGCTTAATTTCGTTTCTTTTTATGGCTGAGTAATATTCCATTGTATATATGTGCCACATCTTCTTTATCCATTCATCCGATGATGGACACTTAGGTTGTTTCCATCTCTGGGCTATTGTAAATAGAGCTGCATTGAACATTTTGGTACATGACTCTTTTTGAATTATGGTTTTCTCAGGGTATATGCCCAGTAGTGGGATTGCTGTGTCATATGGTAGTTCTCTTTGTAGTTTTCCAAGGAACCTCCATACCGTTCTCCATAGTGGCTGTACCAATTCACATTCCCACCAGCAGTGCAAGAGTGTTCCCTTTTCTCCACACCCTCTCCAGCATTTATTGTTTCTAGATTTTTTTGACGATGGCCATTCTGACTGGTGTGAGATGATATCTCATTGTAGTTTTGATTTGCATTTCTCTAACGATTAATGATGTTGAGCGTTCTTTCATGTGTTTGTTGGCCGTTTGTATATCTTCTTTAGAGAAATGTCTATTTCGCTCTTCTGCCCATTTTTGGATTGGGTTGTTTGTTTTTTTGTTATTGAGCTGCATGAGCTGCTTATAAATTTTGGAGATTAATCCTTTGTCAGTTGCTTCATTTGCAAATATTTTATTGCATTCTCAGGGTTATCTTTTGGTCTTATTTATGGTTTCCTTTGCTGTGCAAAAGCTTTGAAGTTTCATTAGGTCCCATTCGTTTATTTTTGGTTTTATTTCCATTCCTCTGGAAGGTGGGTCAAAAAGGATCTTGCTGTGATTTATGTCACAGAGTGTTCTACCTATGTTTTCCTCTAAGAGTTTGATAGTTTCTGGCCTTACATTTAGGTCTTTAATCCATTTTGAGCTTATTTTTGTGTATGGTGTTAGGGAGTGATCTAATCTCATACTTTTACATGTACCTGTCCAGTTTTCCCAGCACCACTTATTGAAGAGGCTGTCCTTTCTCCACTGTACATTCCTGCCTCCTTTATCAAAGATAAGGTGACCATATGTGCGTGGGTTTATCTCTGGGCTTTCTATCCTGTTCCATTGATCTATATTTCTGTTTTTGTGCCAGTACCATACTGTCTTGATTACTGTAGCTTTGTAGTATAGTCTGAAGTCAGGGAGCCTGATTCCTCCAGCTCCGTTTTTCATTCTCAAGATTGCTTTGGCTATTCGGGGTCTTTTGTGTTTCCATACAAATTGTGAAATTTTTTGTTCTAGTTCTGTGAAAAATGCCAGTGGTAGTTTGATAGGGATTGCATTGAATCTATAGATTGCTTTGGGAAGTAGAGTCATTTTCACAATGTTGATTCTTCCAATCCAAGAACATGGTATATCTCTCCATCTGTTTGTATCATCTTTAATTTCTTTCATCAGTGTCTTATAATTTTCTGCATACAGGTCTTTTGTCTCCTTAGGTAGGTTTATTCCTAGATATTTTATTCTTTTTGTTGCAATGGTAAATGGGAGTGTTTTCTTGATTTCACTTTCAGATTTTTCATCATTAGTATATAGGAATGCCAGAGATTTCTGTGCATTAATTTTGTATCCTGCTACTTTACCAAATTCATTGATTAGCTCTAGTAGTTTTCTGGTAGCATCTTTAGGATTCTCTATGTATAGTATCATGTCATCTGCAAACAGTGACAGCTTTACTTCTTCTTTTCCGATTTGGATTCCTTTTATTTCCTTTTCTTCTCTGATTGCTGTGGCTAAAACTTCCAAAACTATGTTGAATAAGAGTGGTGAGAGTGGGCAACCTTGTCTTGTTCCTGACCTTAGTGGAAATGCTTTCAGTTTTTCGCCATTGAGGATGATGTTGGCTGTGGGCTTGTCATATACGGCCTTTATTATATTGAGGAAAGTTCCCTCTACACCTACTTTCTGCAGGGTTTTTATCATAAATGGGTGTTGAATTTTGTCAAAAGCTTTCTGTGCATCTATTGAGATGATCATATGGTTTTTCTCCTTCAGTTTGTTAATATGGTTTACCCCATTGATTGATTTGCGTAAGTTGAAGAAATCTTGCATACCTGGAATAAACCCCACTTGATCATGGCGTATGGTCCTTTTAATGTGCTGTTGGATTCTGTTTGCTAGTATTTTGTTGAGGATTTTTGCATCTATGTTCATCAGTGATATTGGCCTGTAGTTTTCTTTCTTTGTGACATCCTTGTCTGGTTTTGGTATCAAGGTGATGGTGGCCTCGTAGAATGAGTTTGGGAGTGTTCCTCCCTCTGCTATATTTTGGAAGAGTTTGAGAAGGATGGGTGTTAGCTCTTCTCTAAATGTTTGATAGAATTCGCCTGTGGAGCCATCTGGTCCTGGGCTTTTGTTTGTTGGAAGATTTTTAATCACAGTTTCAATTTCAGTGCTTGTGATTGGTCTTTTCATATTTTCTGTTTCTTCCTGATTCAGTCTCGGCAGGCTGTGCATTTCTTAGAATTTGTCCATTTCTTCCAGGTTGTCCATTTTATTGACATAGAGTTGCTTGTAGTAATCTCTCATGATCCTTTGTATTTCTGCAGCGTCAGTTTTTACTTCTCTTTTTTCATTTCTAATTCTATTGATTTGAGTCTTCTCCCTTTTTTTCGTGCTGAGTCTGGCTAATGGTTTATCAATTTTGTTTATCTTCTCAAAGAACCAGCATTTAGTTTTATTGATCTTTGCTGTTGTTTCCTTCATTTCTTTTTCATTTATTTCTAATCTGATTTTTATGATTTCTTTCCTTCTGCTAACTTTGGGTTTTTTTGTTCTTCTTTATCTAATTGCTTTAGTTGCAAAGTTAGGTTGTTTATTCGAGATGTTTCCTGTTTCTTAAGGTAGGATTGTATTGCTATAAACTTCCCTCTTAAAACTGCTTTTACTGCATTCCATAGATTTTGGGTCGTGGTGTCTCCATTGTCATTTGTTTCTAGGTATTTTTTGATTTCCTCTTTGATTTTTTTAGTGATCTCTTGGCTATTTTGTAGCATATTGTTTAGCCTCCATGTGTTTTTTTTTTTTTTTTAACAGATCTTTTCCTGTAATTGATATCTAGTCTCATAGCGCTGTGGTTGGAAAAGATACTTGATGCAATTTCAATTTTCTTAAGTTGAAGGCTTGATTTGTAACCCAAGATATGATCTATCCTGAGGAATGTTCCATGAGCACTTGAGAAAAATGTGTATTCTGTTGTTTTTGGATGGAATGTCCTATAAATATCCATTAAGTCCATCTTGTTTAATGTATTATTTAAAGCTCATTTCCTTATTTATTTTCATTTTGGATGATCTTTCCATTGGTGAGAGTGGGGTCTTAAAGTCCCCTACTATGAATGTGTTACTGTCGATTTCCCCTTTTATGGCCGTTAGTATTTGCCTTATGTATTGAGGTGCTCCTATGTTGGGTGCATAGATATTTACAATTGTTATATCTTCTTCTTGGATCGATCCCTTGATCATTATGTAGTGTCCTTCTTTGTCTCTTCTGATAGTCTTTATTTTAAAGTCTGCTTTGTCTGATATGAGAATTGCTACTCCAGCTTTCTTTTGGTTTCCATTTGCATGGAGTATCTTTTTCCATCCTCTTACTTTCAGTCTGTATGTGTCTCTAGGTCTGAAGTGGGTCTTTTGTAGACAGCATATATATGGGTTTTGTTTTTGTATCCATTCAGCCAATCTGTGTCTTTTGGTGGGAGCATTTAGTCCTTTTACATTTAAGGTAATTACCGATATGTATGTTCCTATTCCCATTTTCTTAATTGTTTTGGGTTTGTTATTGTAGGTCTTTTCCTTCTCTTGTGTTTCTCGCCTAGAGAAGTTCCTTTAGCATTTGTTGTAAAGCTGGTTTAGTGGTGCTGAACTCTCTCAGCTTTTGCTTGTCTGTAAAGGTTTTAATTTCTCCATCAAATCTGAATGAGATCCTTGCTGTGTAGAGTAATCTTGGGTCCAGGTTTTTCTCCTTCATCACTTTAAATGTGTCCTGCCAGTCCCTTCTGGCTTGCAGAGATTCTGCTGAAAGATCAGCTGTTAACCTTATGGGGATTCCCTTGTGTGTTATTTGTTGTTTTTCCCTTGCTGCTTTTAATATGTTTTCTTTATATTTAATTTTTGACAGTTTGATTAATATGTGTCTTGGCGTATTTCTCCTTGGATGTATCCTGTATGGGACTCTCTGTGCTTCCTGGACTTGATTAACTATTTCCTTTCCCGTATTAGGGAAGTTTTCAACTATAATCTCTTCAAATATTTTCTCAGTCCCTTTCTTTTTCTCTTCTTCTTCTGGAACCCCCGTAATTCAAATGTTGGTGCGTTTCATGTTGTCCCAGAGGTCTCTGAGAGTGTCCTCAGTTCTTTTCATTCTTTTTTCTTTATTCTGCTGTGCAGTAGTCATTTCCACTATTTTATCTTCTAGGTCACTTATCCGTTCTTCTGCCTCACTTATTCTGCTATTGATGCCATCTGGAGTATTCTTCATTTCATTTATTGTGTTGTTCATCATTGTTTCATCTTTAGTTCTTCTAGGTCCTTGTTAAATGTTTCTTGCATTTTGTCTATTCTATTTCCAAGATTTTGGATCATCTTTACTATCATTATTCTGAATTCTTGTTCAGGTAGACTGCCTATTTCCTCCTTATTTGTTAGTTCTGGTGGGTTTTTATCTTGCTCCTTCACCTGCTGTGTGTTTTTCTGTCTTCTCATTTTGCTTATCTTACTGTGTTTGGAGTCTCCTCTTTTCAGGCTGCAGGTTCGTAGTTCCTGCTGTTCTTGGTGTCTCTCCCCAGTGGCTAAGGTTGGTTCAGTGGGTTGTGTAGGCTTCCTGGTGGAGGGGACTAGTGCCTGTGTTCTGGTGGATGAGGCTGGATCTTGTCTTTCTGGTGGTCAGGTCCATGTCCTGTGGTGTGTTTTGGGGTGTCTGTGGACTTACTGTGATTTTAGGCAGCCTCTCTGCTAATGGGTGGGGTTGTGTTCCTGTCTTGCTAGTTGTTTGGCATGGGGTGTCCAGCACTGTAGCTTGCTGGTCGTTGAGTGAAACTGGATGCTCGTGTTGAGATGGAGATCTCTGGGAGATTTTCGCCGTTTGTTATTATGTGGAGCTGGGAGGTCTCTTGTGGACCAGTGTCCTGAAGTTGGCTCTCCCACCTCAGAGGCACAGCAGTGACTCCTGGCTGCAGCACCAAGAGCCTTTCATCCACACGGCTCCGAATAAAATGGAGAAAAAGTAGAAAGAAAGAATTAGTAGAAGTAGAAAGAAGGAAAGAAAGAAAGAAGGAAATAAAGAAAGGAGGGAGGGAGGAAGGAAGGAAGGAGGGAAGGAAGGAACAAAAGGAAGAAAGAAAGATAAAGTAAAATAAAATAAAGTAAGATAAAGTATAATGAAGTTATTAAAATAAAAAAATAATTATTAAGAAAAAAAATTAAAAATCAAAACAAAGAAACAAAAAAAACAGACAGATAGAACCCTAGGACAAATGGTGGAAGCAAAGCTATACAGACAGAATCTTACACAGAAGCATACACATACACATTCACAAAAAGAGGAAAAGGGGAAAAAATCATAAATCTTGCTCTCAAAGTCCACCTCCTCATTTTGGGATGATTCGTTGTCTAAAGGAGGGAAGGAAGGAAAGAAAGAATGAAGATAAAATAAAATAAAATGAAGTTTTTAAAATAAAAAATAATTATTAAGAAAAAAATTATTAAAAAAAACAAAACCACAAAAAACCAAAAGAAAAAGAAACAAAAAAAAAAACGGACGGATAGAACCCTTGGACAAATGGTGGAAGCAAAGGTCTACAGACAAAATCTCACACAGAAGCATACACATACACAGTCAGAAAAAGAGGAAAAAGGGGAAAACTTCATACATCTTGCTCTCAAAGTACACCACCTCAATTTTTGGATGATTCGTTGTCTATTCATGTATTCCACAGATGCAGGTACATCAAGTTGATTGTGGAGCTTTAATCCACTGCTCCTGAGGCTGCTGGGAGAGATTTCCCTTTCTCTTCTTTGTTCTCACAGCTCCCAGGGGCTCAGCTTTGGATTTGGCCCTGCCTCTGCGTGTAGGTCGCCTGAGGGCATCTTTTCTTCGCTCAGACAGGACAGGGTTAAGGGAGCAGCTGCTTCGGGGGCTCTGGGGCACTCAGGCTGGGAGGAGGGAGGGGCACAGAGTGCGGGGCGGGCCTACGGCGGCAGAGGCCGGCAGGACGTTGTAACACCCTGAGGCGCGCCATGCGTTCTCCCGAGGAAGTTGTCCCTGGATCCCGGGACCCTGGCAGTGGCGGGCTGCACAGGCTCCCCGGAAGGGAGGTGTGGAGAGTGACCTGTGCTCGCACACAGGCTTCTTGGTGGTGGCAGCAGCAGCCTTAGTGTCTCCCCCCACCCCGTCTCTGGGGTCCGCGCTTTTAGCCACGGCTCGCGCCTGTCTCTGGAGCTCCTTTAAGCAGCGCTCTGAATCCCCTCTCCTCGCGCACCAGGAAACAAAGAGGGAAGAAAATGTCTCTTGTCTCATCGGCAGCTGCAGACTTTCCCCCGGCCTCCCTCCCGGCCAGCCGTGGCGCACTAGCCCCTGCAGGCTGTGTTCACACCGCCAGCCCCAGTCCTCTCCCGGCGCTCCGACTGAAGCCGGAGCCTCAGCTCGCAGCCCCGCCTGCCCCGGAGGGTGAGCAGACAAGCCTCTAGGGCTGGTGAGTACTGGTCGGCCCCGATCCTCTGTGCAGGGTGTCCCTCCACTTTGCCCCCCCGCACCCCTGTTGCTGCGCTCTCCTCTGTGGCACCGAAGCTTTCCCCCTCCGCCACCCTCGGTCTCCGCCCGCGAAGGGGCTTCCTAGTGTCTGGAAACCTTTCTTCCTTCACATCTCCCTCCCACTGATGCAGGTCCCGTCCCTATTCTTTTGTCTCTGTTTATTCTTTTTTCTTTTGCCCTACCCAGGTGCGTGGGGAGTTTCTTGCCTTTTGGGAGGTCTGAGGGCTTCTGCCAGCGTTCAGTAGGTGTTCTGTAGGAGTTGTTCCACGTGTAGATGTATTTCTGGTGTATCTGTGGGGAGGAAGGTGATCTCCGCGTCTTACTCTTCCGCCATCTTCCCCTCGTCCCTCTTTAAGGTTTGATTGAGTGCTTTGCGTTTCTACCCTCTGTTTTGCAGTTTCCCTGTAAGACCTTCTGTGGTCAGTGACTCAGCCATGCTAACAGCTCCCAGATCCACATCTCTGCCTCTCTCTGGAGTCCCCAGCATGGCATGTAGACGCTCAGCCTCTCTGGAGTCCCCAGCGCGGCGTGTAGGCGCTCAGCCCCTCTGGCGTCCCCAGCACGGCGTGTAGACGCTCAGCCTCTGGAGACCCCCGCACGGCATGCAGACGCTCACACACAGCAGGCCTCCCACTCCTGCTCACCTTCCCGGGCTGCCTCTCTCCACTCATGACATCTGTACCTGCCCTGATGCTCAAATTAGAAGCTTTGCATCAGCCTTGATTTCTCCCTTATTTCGCTTATCTGACCAATTCACAGTTTCTCCCTCAGAAAGGTCTCTCTTTTCCTTACTTGCCTAATCCTGACTATCATTGCCTCTCATTTGGACTTTTATGGCACCTAATAATATGATTAAATTTTATTGACCACAGTACAGACCTGATATGCATTTAAATATACAGCAGCCTATGAGGAAGATGTTACTAATGTTATTGTTATTATCATTTTACAGATGAAGAGAAAACAAGGTTCAGAGAAGTTAAGCAGTTTCTTAAATTCTCAGAGCTGCTGTTGGATTTGAACTTAGATCTGATTTCAGAGCCTCCATCTTTTAAATCTTCCTAATTGCCGCAAAATTTCCCTTCTTGAGCCCTTGTTTCAATCCACACTGCCTTCTCCTTTCCTCTGAATGATCTGTTAATTACTCTTCAAGAATCATCTTACACAGCATCTCTTCTCTTTCCAAGTTCTCCAGGGTAGGAGTAGATGCTTCTGCTGGGATTCCACAGCACTCCGTACACGCGTCAACCTTGGCCATTATTATTTTGTATTTTAATTATCAGCTCACACATCCTTGAGAGAAGAAACCTCTAATTAATGTTCGTATTTACAATATCTCTACTCAGTAGGAGCTGGGTAGGATTTTATTAAAGGAATGCTTCTATAAATACTGTTCATTGGGGAATTTGATACTTGCTCTTTTATTTTTATAGGAATGCTATTCATTTTTTTCTACTAAAATGTAAACTTAGCAGTTGGGAATAACTGCTTTTTTAGAAATATCATTCAACATCTGTTTATTCAGTGGGAAATAGTACTTCAAAATAGCCTGAAGAGGCACAGTTTTTTTTTTCCTGTATACTTTATTTTATTATTATTTTTTATTGAGGTATAGTTGATTTACTATATTAGTTTTCAGGTGTACAACATAGGGATTCAAAATTTTTATAGATTATACTCCATTTGAAGTTATCTTAAAATATTGGCAGTATTCTCTGTGCTGTTCAGTATATCCTTATAGCTTATTATTTATATATAGTAGTTTGTACCTCTTAATACTTGCTTTTTAAACTAACCCCTCCTTCCCCTTTTGGTTTTCTATTATCCGCATAGGGAAATTTTAATAAGAAATCCATTTCCATTTGTCCCCCAGGTTCCCACTCTTGTTTGGTATGTGGTGACCTCTATTTACTCTAATATCTTTGTTCTCTCAGCCTCTTTTTCTGTGCCACCCCATATGCCTGTATTCTATTTTCCCCAAGTTTTGCTTTCTGCTGAGCAACAGGTAATGTGTCAGCACTAGTGTTTCACTGCTCACTTAAAGCTTGAGTTCAGATGCTGTTTTTCATCTTTTATGATCATGATGGAAATTTCAGGTCCTAGATATGGGAAAGATATTTGGGGGCAGTAGGATCTTATGATTTTCTTCAAATCACACCCCATTATGTCTTCGAAGAAAGCTTCATACATATCTTTTCTGTAATCATCCTTCCAAAATTGGTAAAAAGTCCTTTGCAGTTGCCAGAACTGTGGTGTGACTGATAAGTTATAAACAGGAAAGTGCTTGTCTCTGCCAAGATGCTTGAATCTGAATTGTACAAATCTCTGTCACTATCTTTTTTTGGAGAAGATAAGACTTTATTTTTATGAGGAAACAATGAAGCCTTATCTTGTACATCTCCAGAATTTGAAAATGTATATCTAAAAATGGGAAAAAAATCATTAATATATCCAGGTTCTGATATCAGAACTCTAACAATATGTTTTTAATTTATTAATCTGAAAATATATGGATAAAACAAATACCATGTAAAAATGTGTTAATGTGAATATATCCTTGTAGCCATTTGATAAATACAATCAATTTTTGAATTGTTTTAATAAAATGAAATATTTAAAAATCCTAAGAAAAACAAACAGGATTTAAGATAGTAAGTTAAAATAATCTGAAAACTAATTTAACTGTCAGTCACATGAAACACATACTTCCACATAGAGTTCTTGAACAGATAGCACTTTAAGTTTAAATTCTCAGTTCCTAAGGAAAACAATTTAGAACTCCCTCAATTGGTGTTAAACACAGAATAGTTCATTATCCACTTTGCCATGAAAACATCAATTTTTGGAAGAATTCCTCTTCAAAATGAGTCCAAGCTTGAAGGAAATGATGAGTACATTAGTAATGGGATGTAAAAGCACACTGCATATGGCTCATTCCATCAGCTAGCCCCATTTCTTTATTCTATAGGTGAAGAAACTGAGGCCTATTGGTACTAGGGGTACAGAGAGAGACATGAGGTGCGTGAATAGGCGCTAATCCAGTTGCTTGGTCCAAAGCTTTTTGCTTCTTGTCACCATGTGGCACCTTGCTTCCCTAACATGAGGTGAACGTGATCTGAGGGCTGGGCAGAGGGACTGTATTTGGAAGGTAAAATCAGTACATAAGCAAAACTGAAAATTCTAGACTTATCCTGTGTTGGAGTGCAAGGGGAAAAATAAGTAGCAAAGGATGTTGGTTATTCCATTTATTAGTTACATCAGTGTTTGGCTGATTTAGTATAATTTGCGTGAGAAGCGTTCAAGGTGTCCTGAAACCATGTGTCTCGAGGCCATGGATGGGTGACCTTTCTGACTTGCCCATGCATATACTCATTTGCTGATGGAATGAGATGAGGAGGCTATTTGAAACGCGTGGAAACATTTTTTTTCTGGCATATCGTGCCTAGGGATCATTATCAAGTTCAGATATCTAAGACTTAAACCTGTGTTCTTATACTGGTATTTTTAAAAGAAATAAATTCAGTGGATTAGATAAAATTGAACTACTGCGGTAACACCTTCTACAAGTAACTAGAGCCCCCATTAATCAGCTTTATACTTTTTAACAAAAAATGTTCTCTTGCACAGCTAATTCTCTTTCCCAGAAATGAACCCCTGAATATTGATTCTATATTATAATAATTCTTTGTTTAATGAGAATAATTCCAGTTAATATTTATCTTCATGTGATACAGCTTAGGTTTATAGGCATTTTAAAATAGTAATGCTATTCAGTCAAATTTGAGACCTGAGAAACACTTCTGATACTAAAACTAAAAATCTTGATCAGAAATTTCCTACAGTTAATTCTTCGGAAAAATGATATTAAATATTTTAACTATCTTATTCTTTATCAAAAGTAAAGAATATTTATCCATTACTAAGGAACATTTATCCTGTGCTATGTGCTCAACAAAGCAAGTGAAACAGACATGAGTTCTTTCCTTTGGAATATTCTGACAGATTCTAAGAAGCTTCTATGACAGGGAAGATAAAAACAGTCTTTTACTGGAAAAATTACTTTATCGTGTCTTTGAAAAAAATCACATATTTATAAAGTTTTTAGTTTATATTTGGATTTATTGATTATCAAGACCATCATGATGGATTCAGATTGTGAGGAGAAAACCCTCAAAATATAGGAACCAAATTTTCTACCCTATAGCAATATAAGTATGAAAATAAATGAGGAAATTCATACATTTAAATAGCTTAGACTCATTTGGAATTTTTCACATGTAGAAGATATATGCAATATAGAAGTTCAGTTATGAAAGTAATAGTAGGAAGATTTTATAGGTAAAATATCTCTCAAGAACACATCTTTTTATATGGCTTATGATGTAATACAATTGATTATACTTTGAGCACCAAATTTGTCTACTAATTAAATTTATTATGAACACTCTATCTAAAGAGTACATTTACACTAGAGACAAAACTCATATAGCTACACTTTTTAAAGAACTGATCTGTGCATTATGACAGAAAAATTTCATTAATAAGAAAACATCCATCTAGTTGGATTTCTACAGTAAAAACTTTATCGCACTGTTGTCATGAAGAAAGACCTTCCTTCTCCTTATATATTAAGTGAGCTATGTAGGTATGCTATAAATTGTGTTATTCATGTTATAAGAGTTCCGTAGTCCATCCTTTCAGGATCTGTTTCTCTTTGAGAACTAGAAATCAATTTATAGTTTGATTTCTTCTATTTCATTTCTACTCCATTTCTGATTTTTTTTAAGTTTATATATTTAATTTATTTATTTTTGGCTGCATTGGGTCTTTGTTGCTGCACGTGGGCTTTCGCTAGTTGCGGCGAGTGGGGGCTACTTTTTGTTGTGGTGCGCGGGCTTCTCATTGCGGTGGCTTCTCCTGTTGCAGAGCTTAGGCTCTAGGCGCGCGGGCTTCATTAGTTGTGGCTCGTGGGGTCTAGAGTGCAGGCCCAGTAGTTGTGGCGCACGGGCTTAGTTGCTCCGCGGCATGTGGGATCTTCCTGGCCCAGGGCTCGAACCCGTGTCCCCTGCATTGGCAAGTGGATTCTTAACCATTGCACCACCAGGGAAGCCCCAATTTTTTTTTTTTTTTTTTGTATTAAAAGCACAAAGCCAGGACTTTCAGTATATCAGCTTCAATTTAAACTTTTGAGTGGTGGTCAAGAATTGTTGTTGGGTTGAATAGTCTTCAGAAGTTTCTGGTACATTTCTGACTTTAGAAACCTGGGATAGGAATCCCTTTCCATGTGCATATGCACTATTTTTTGAGCCTCTTCGAAACACGTTTGAGTGGGTTCTTGAATATTCTTGATGATGGTTTCTCTTGTCGAACTGTCAATGTTAATCTGAAACGTGAAATTACATGTAGAATGTAAGTAGGCATAATTGAAGATGAAAATGGAATGGAAAGGTTTAATTTTTTTCCTCCTTTCCTTTTCAGTGGAATAGGGTAATTTTGTTTGCAGTTTCATTGGTATCTCAAAAGACTGATAAGAGATAAGCTACTTGCTTTCGAAAAAGTAAACATCCAACTCCACATCCCAGATTTAAAAAACAAAACAAAAACAAAAACCCCATAAAACATGAGGGCCAAGACCAGGGAAATACCAGAAACCATTGCTTCCTTAGGCAGGTGCAAGTGGTTTGTTAGTGGAGTCTGCAAGCAAGGAGTTTATGAGATGGAGGCCTCTCTTAAAGAAAAGGGAAATCGGGGCTATTTTGAAGTTTATCTTCCTTAACAGTCATGAACGTTGATTTAACTGACTATGCCCTGAAATGGGAAGAAAGTGAAGGGAAGTGGAGAAATAGAGGAGAGAAGTGGTTATTCAATGAACCAAGTATTTTCCAGACAAGAGTTTTGAGGAACAAGTCGGTAATGTTGGACTCTCCTGAAAGACAGGAATCTCATGAACCACCCTCTACCCTTATCCTCTTGACCAGAACTTTCATTCCTCGTTTTCTCTCCACCAGGAGGAGTCTCAGGGTGTCCGTTTCATTCATGACTCTTTATTTCCTTTCTCCAGTTGTAAGTGATTGGCAGGAATGTCGGTGTGAATGTTTGCTGGGTTTGCTGGTTTTAAACTAAGGTGAGCAGTGATGGCACACTTTGCCCACCCCCCCCCCCCCCGGGGAAGTCACCACATCTATGCTATCTGTTGTTTCTTGTAGCAGAGTCAATTCTTACAAGGACTTCTTTTTTTTTTTCACTTTCCTGGGAATTGAGGTAACTTAATGAGGAGAGGCTTTGGAGCCCGACAGGCCTAACTTTCCTACTTAACTGCTGTGTGACCCTGAAGAAGTTAAATTAACTTCTCAGATTCTCAGGTTTCTTATCTGTAAAATAAGGTTAACAATACTGACTACATAGCACTATAGGAGGTACTGGATGTAAAGTGCTGGCACATACGTGTCATTGACAGACACTAACGCTTTCCTGGGGTGTATTGATTTCCGGTTGCTGGCATTATTAGGTGTGGTTACCTCTCTAGGGGACTGTGGCTGGATGTAAGTCCTATAAAGCTTCTTGGCCCTAGAAGTTCTGCTCCTCTGTGACGCAACTTTCTTATAGGTTTCACACGCCATCCAGAATTTAATATTTTCATCACTGTGCTCCATTTTCAAGTATGCTGCATAGACTACCGGACCATCTAAAAGTAGAGGAGAAATCAGTTTTTCCTGGGTCAGCATCCTAAAAATATCTGAACAATATGTAATGCAGTTTAAAACTAACATCTGAATCAGAGCTCTCAAATTATTTAACAAGTGAGTATTATATAATGATACAAACACACACACACACACACACACACACACACACAC
>NW_006793007.1:0-2528 GCF_000442215.2 Lipotes vexillifer
GGTCCGGGAAGATCCCACATGCCGCGGAGCGGCTGGGCCCGGGAGCCGTGGCCGCTGAGCCTGTGCGTCCAGAGCCTGTGCTCCGTCCGCAACGGGAGAGGCCACAGCAGTGAGAGGCCCGCGTACTGCAAACAAACAAACAAACAAAATAACCTAAACTGTAGAGCTGACATATGCCCAGATATAAGTGTGTTCTTTTGTCTTCTCCCTATCTGGGTAACAGAGAGGGGGGTTCTGGGTATTGAACATTATCAGAAAAGCAGTTAATAGTTAAATTCTGCACTTATCACCTCCAGAGGGAGAGAAAAACATCCTCGACAACTTATACTATGTTTATTTACAAACCTCCGAGAACTATCCTAAAGGTTTTTCAAACATAAATTACTGACTTATAAGGCAAATAAAGAGACCTAGAATTAAATGTTACTCATATCCCAAATGATATTTCACAGCTTAAAATATGTCTAGTTCCATATGGTCCCACAGAATTAATTCTTTAAAATATTGCAGACTTTTGAGGTCTCCACTTAGTTTACCCTCCCACATTTTTTAAACTTTTGTTAATTGAAGTTCTTTAATTCATTTAACAAAAATGCACTGAGTACCTTTAACAAATATTTATTGAGTGCAGTGTGCAAGGCAGTGGAACACAGCAGTGAACAAAACGAAATCACAGACTTCATGGAGATTAAATTCTTGTGAAGAAAGCAGAAAAATAACGTATGTGGATACATTAATCAGTTAATTTATAAGTAATTATATATATATATATATATATAAAACGATGAGCTAAATACGTGAAGCATGAGCATGTTGAACAGTGACAAGCATGAACAGGAAAGATGAACTAGGGACAAGGAGGTGAGAGTGGAGAGTCTGCAGAGGTACCAGGATGTCCTCCACGGTGGTGTTAGGATGAGGCATAAAGGAGTGGGTGTGAGGGGCCCACGGAGCCGAGCGTAGAGGCCCAGGCGCAGAAGGAGCCCGGCCGTGTCCAAGTAAATGACGTGACAGGCCCGGGTGTCAGGACCACTGACCGTCAGCGATTCTGGGATCTTTATGGGGACAGACTTACACTTCCACACTGATGCGGGTGGTGAGCCATCACAGTACACTGAGCCCACTGACCTAACTGCAGTTTTTCTCTCTTGTTTTTTAAATATTAAGACTTTTTATAGCAGTTTTCAGTTCATGGCAAAATTTAGCAGAAGGTACAGAGATTTCCTCTAAACCCCCTACCCGCCCCCGACATGCACAGCCTTCTCTCAACACATCATTACATCCCCACCAGTGGTACCTTGTTAAAACTGATGAACCTACATCAACATGTCATTATCTCCCCATATCCACAGTTTACATTATGGGTCCCTCTTAGCGCTGCACATTCATGGGTTTGGACAAATGTATAACGACATGTATCCACCATTATAGCATCACACAGAGCATCTCATGACCCTAGAAATCCCCTGTGCTCTGCCTCTGCATCATTCCCTGCCCTGAAACCCAAGCCCCTGAAACCACTGACCCTTTTTCTGTCTCCATAGTTCTGCCTTTTCCAGAATGTCATATGGTTGGAATCGATTGGCTTCCTTCACTTCGTGATATGCACTTACGGCTCCTCCACGGCTTTTCACGGCTCGGAAGCTCATTTCTTTTTAGCTCTGAGTCATGCTCCATTGTCTGGAAGGACCACAGTTTATTTACCCATCACCTACCGAAGGATAACGGCTGCTTCATGTTTATAGCTTGGTTGCAATAAACATCTGTGTGCAGGTTTTTGTGTGGATACAAGTTTTCAACTCGTTTGGGTAAACACCGAGGAGTGCGAATGCTGGATTGTATGACAAGAGTATGTTTAGTTTTGTGAGGAACCGCCAACTGCCTCCCAAAGTGGCTGCCAACTTAATTTTAACAGGATTACCTTCTCCATTCCCTGGTTAATGAATGTCACCTATTTTTAAAGAACCTGAAAGCATCAGTACATGAAACTGCAGAGGCCCTGAAATCTTAGGTGTCATATGTGAAGGAACATTTATGAAGATTATTCCAAAATCCAAAGATTACTCCAAAAGGAAAGTGATCCAAAAGACCTTGAATTTAGACATCATTGCCAAGACTCGGTTGTGAAGCTGAAATTTCACAAATTTTACTTCCAAACTAAAAATAATCTTAAACTTTCAATCAAATGTTCTGAGAAGAGTGACTTGAATGTCTGAGCCTGACTTTTAGGGGAGGGACGTGGGGTAGAGTTATGAATTTGAGAGTCATCCACAGAGATGCTTTTTATTAACTCTGAATGACATCATGAGGAAGTGAACGCAGACAGAAAAGATGGGCCATCTGAGGTCTGAGCCCTGGGTCTGAGACCAGTTCACCATAGAGGCCAGGGACAGACCAGCAAGGCAGACGGAGAAGGGCAGTCAGAGGGCTCAGAAGAAACAGGAGCATGTGGTACCTGATGACACCCTCCCCCCACCACACACACACACACACACACACACACACACACACACACACACACACACACA
>NW_006793008.1:0-3126 GCF_000442215.2 Lipotes vexillifer
CCGGGAAGATCCCACATGCTGCGGAGCGGCTGGGCCCGTGCGCCATGGCCGCTGAGCCTGCGCTCCGCAACGGGAGAGTCCACAACAGTGAGAGGCCCACGTACCAAAAAAAAAAAAAATTAAAACAAAAAAGTTACAGAACTTATTAAAAGGCTGTAACTTAGCTAATTAGAATATTCAGTTAACCAGAACAATTTATGATTCTTATCAGTGGTTTATCACCTTTTTTAAAAGAAGCAATCTGGTGGCATTTTAGACTTTTAGCAATAGAAGTAGAGGTCAAAGGCCTTCTCTGACTACTGTTATCTTCTACTCACCAGACATCCTGTCACCATATTACCACTTCTTACTTATTTAATTATCAATTTCTAAAACTGATTTGTGCACTAGTTTACTATCTGTTCCTCATTCCCCCAATAGACTAAGTTCCCCCAACTTCATGAGAGCAGAGAGCTAGTCTGTCTTCTTTACCAGCCCTTACAACAGTGCCTGCCAAATTGAAGAGGTCCAGTAAGCGTTTGTTGAATAAATGAATGAATGAATGAACAAACGAACGAACAAATCAACTCCTGCACCAGTATGGCTCCTCCCTTTTCACGATCCTCAGTCATGAATATATTGATTTTGTGAGTGCTTTGGAAGTTTAAGTAGGAATTCCTGGTGAGAGTGATTGGATACTGGGCAGGTAGATGGAAGCAGTAAAGGTAACTATGGCAGATAACTACAGAACAAAGAGATACAGGCATTTAATTCTCCTAAGGGGAAAGAAAAACAGACTCTAATACAGTGACTGCCCCCTAGACTAGAAAATTTATTTTGCAAAATTATCATGAGCCACCGCTCTCCCCCGACAAACACTTCTGTTAAATAGACTGCTTCACTGGGAGGAGAGCACATGTGGAGATGGGGGTTTCAACCATATAGTAATTTCTGTTAATAGGATGTGTGCTTATGTGGTATGTACATAGTTTTCAATGAACAGTTAATTTAATTTTTCAATTCATTAAACTGAAATTTAATTAAATTAATTAAAATTAATTTAATTAATGTTGCAACAGATTCCAATATTTAACCATTTAGAGCTATACTACACATAAAATAAATTCAAATCATATTATAGAACTGATTAGAGAAATATCTTAGTCAAAAATACTGATATTTAAAATTCTATGATCTAGTTAATAAGGCATAAGAATCAAATCAGAAATTCTAGACACCTAAAGCATTCTGAAATTTTATGCTCAAGAATATATCATAAAATGGGGGAAAAAACTTTAGATAAAAGAATATCCACAAAGAAATAAACATCCATGAAAGAAATATCGCAAACAAAATTCCATCCACAAATATAAAGAAACGTGTATATCACTGGCATTTGCAATTTATAATAAATTTGACTGAGCAGGTGAAATACCCATAATTCAGCAGAGTTATATGTAAAATACATCTTTTTATAAAGCTAATACTGGATGTTCTGGCTGCATGTTAGGTCAGCTTGTAAGAATAAGGATGACCACTGCAACTGGGTGGCACCCATGGTAGCAGGATGTAAAGCTTATCAATTGTAGAGAAGAGAGGAGAGGATTTCTTTATATAAAACAAAGCAGTACTTCATTTTCAAATTACTGATATATTTTCTATTAATGAAAAATGACCTGCTACAGCTCCTGCTGACAGTATGAAAGAGTTTAGGTTGCCTCTCTTGAAGGATAATTTTAGGACCACATATCTTCACAACTTGCCTGGTGCAAAATCCCTCAATAGAAATTCTTGAGGGATGTCATCATTAGGTCACAAAAACCCTAAATCATCAGGATTTAAAGGATAATAATAGTAGCATCTGTTTACTATATACCAATCACTGTTCTAAATCTTTACATACATTATCTAATTTAATCCCTTCAATACCCCATTACACAACAGATATAGATTGCAGTATTAAAATCTAGATGGACAGACACGTCTTACTTAGAAATTTCTTTAGGTTTTACTATTTTTGACTAAGTTTGTATATTATTTGATATACCAGGGCAAGTCAAGACCTAGCCATTCCCTCTCATGCCACGTAGCACAGAACCCATTTTCTCTTCCAGGTATCACCTGGTTTGCATCATTCACCTTGCTAAGACACTGTTTAGCTTCTGACTACCTGCAGTAGAGGTGTGCTGGAGCCAGACTGCACCAGCTTGTGAAAGCTGACTGTGCACTCATATATCCAACTCCACATTCAATGACATCACACAGGTAACTTAACATTGGCCATGGTGGAACTATTTCATACCACAGAAATCGGCAAATCAAGGACTTTTATTTATTGGAGAGCTGGCTGTTAAGTATCTACTCACATATCACTGATCTGAGAACACGTGTATTCAGTTGAGTTTGTCAGGTCCTATTCAGATTCAGGTAGAAGGAGCTCCTGTCTCCTAACTGGGTGAGCCCAGTTATCAAGAAGACCTTTAGGTATCCAGAGCTCTCAGGAAAGAGGCAACCCATTCTTGTAACTGCTCCCTTAGAACTAGAGTAGACTCTTTCCTTACTCATATCTATGGTCTGACTCATTCTTAAACATCACAAACTTCTTCATCACTGTAATTCATCTTACCTAAGATGCCATTGATTCTGAGTCACCATAATTTATGTACTATTAAGAATTTTTAAATTGCCAATTAAATTGCATCAACTATAAGATGCATCCTGGTGTCAGAAATATTAAAATCTAAAAAAAATGTGTACATTAAAATTTGGTGGAAAAAATTCATTTCTATCTTGATGACTATTGTTTTCCAGTCTCAGAGTCTTAGTTCCACCTCTCTTTTCACTCTTTATATTCTACTCCCAGGTCTCCCACCTTAGTGGTTTTCATAAGGCATATTTATATTCACAATTATCTTTATCTACACAGACTATAAACAGAATGAATTCTGTCCAGGAAAAATTATAATCCGGAGAGCAGATGCAAAATAGTAAGAAAAGAAAATGATAAAGCATCAGAATTTGCTAAAGTAAGAGAAAGGAACATGAAGATGCAGAAAGCAGAGGTTTCTCTGAGAAGCAGATGGAGACTGGAAAAGAAGAGGCAAATACTCCAATAAAGATGTAAAAAAAAAAAAAAAAAAAAAAAGA
>NW_006793009.1:0-4751 GCF_000442215.2 Lipotes vexillifer
GTGCCCATGGTGACATTTCCCATGGTGCCAGTGCTCATGGTGGCAGTGCACATGGTGACAGAATTCACGGTGATACTTCTGATGGTGACATTGCACATGGTGGCAGTGCCCATGGTGACAGTTCCCTTGGTGACTGCCCTCACCGGGATAGTGCCAATGGTGACATTCCTCATAGCCGTGGTTCACATGGTGGAAGTGCAAAATGGTGATAGTGCCCATGATGACAGTGTACATGGTTATAGTGTCCATGGTGACCGTGCTCATTGTTGCAGTGCCCATGGTGACAGTCCTAACTGGTACAATGCTCCTGATGGCAGTGCCCATGGTGATACTGCCCATGGTGACAGTGCTCATGGTGATCTTTCTCATTGTGATAGTGCCCATAATGACAGTGCTTAGGGTGATTGTGCTCATGGTGACAGTGCCCATGGTTACAAATGCCATAGATGCAGTACCCATGGTGTAAGTACCCACGGTGACAGGACTCATGGTTACATTTTTCATACTGACAGTGTTCATGGTGGCATTGCCCAAGGTGGCATTGCTCGTGGTGACAGTGCACATGGTGACACTGCATATGGTGGCAGTTACCATTCTAACAGTGCACAATGTGGAAAAAGCATGCTGAAAATGCTCAGGGTGACATTGCCGATGGTGAAAGTGCTCATGGTGGCAGTGACCATGTTATCACTGCTCACGATGATAATCCCCATGGTGACATTGCACATGGTGGGGTGCCCTTGTGGACAGTGCCCACGGTGACAGTACCCATGGTAATATTGAATTCAGTCATAGTTCACAGAGTGAGAGTGCCTACGGAGAGACTACCCATGGTGACAGTGCTCACGGTGACAGTGCCGTGGTGACATTGCCCATGGTAATAATGCCCCTGGTGATAGTGCACACGGTGACAGTGCCCATGGTGATGGTTCCCATGGTCATAATGCTCACAACGATAGTTCTCACTGTAACATTGCCCTTGGTGACAACACCCATGGTGACAATGCCCATGGTGACAGTACTCATTGGGACAGTGCTCAGGTGGCAGTAGCCATGGTGACAGTGCTTATGGTGGCAGTCCTCCTGGTGAGAGTGCTCATGGTGACAGTGCCCAAGGTGGCAGTGCCCATGGTGACATTTCCCATGATGACAGTGCACATGGTGACAATACTCACGGTGATACTTCTGATGGTGACAGTGCACATGGTGGCAGTGCCCATGGTAGCAGTCCTCAATTGGATAGTGCCCATGGTGACATTCACCATAGCGGTGGTTCTCATGGTGGCAGTGCAAATTGGTGATAGTGCCCATGGTGAGAGTGTACATGGTTATAGAGTCCATAGTGACAGTGTTTTTGGTGAGGGTGCTCATGGTGAGGGTGTGCACATTGGCAGTTCCCATGGTGACATTACTCACGGTGAGAGAGCCAATGGATGCAATACCCATGGTGATTGTGCCCATGGTGACTGTGCCCAGTGTGACATTACTCATGGTGACAGTGCCAATGGTTGCAATACACACTGCCATAGATTCCATGGTGACTGTGACCATGGTGACAATGACCCTTGTGAAAATAACCATGGTGACAGTGCCCAGGATGACATTTCCCATGGTGAGAGCCCTCATGCTGACAATGCCCATGGTTACATTACTCAGGGTGGCAATGCTCATGGGGACAGTTCGCATGGTTGTTGTGCCAGTGGTGACAGTGCCTATGATAACATTTCCCATAGTGTCAGTTCCCATGTTGACGTGCCCATGGTGATAGTGCGCATATTGACATTGCATATGGTGACAGTCCCCAGAGTGACAGTTCCCATGGTGACAGTCCTCACAGTGATACTGTTCACGGTGATAGTGCTTATGCTGATAGTGCCCGTGGTGTCAGTGCCCTTGGTGACAGTGACCATGGTGACAAAGCTCATGGTGAAAATGTCTATGGTTACAATGATAGTGGTGAAAGTCTCGATTGTCCCAGTGCCATTGTGCCAGTGCTCATTGTGATAGTACTCATGGTAACAGTGCCCATGCTGAAAAAACCCATGGTGAAGGTACTCATGGTGAAAGTGTCCAAGGTGACAAGCTTCATGGTTACAGTTGTCAGAGTGACAGTGTTCATGGTGGCATTGCCCAAGGTGGCATTGCTCGTGGTGAGAGTGCACATGGTGACACTGCATCTGGTGGCAGTTACCATTCTGACAGTGCACCTTGTGGCAAAAACTATGTTGACAGTGCTCATGATGACAGCACCCATGCTGAGTGTGCCCATGATGGCCGTGACCTTTTTTAGAGTGCTCACGATGATAATCACCGTGTTGACATTGCACATGGTGGCGTGCCCATGGTGACAGTACCCATGGAAATAGTGAATTCAGTCATAGTGCCCATGGTGAGAGTGCCTATGGAGATAGTGCCCGTGGTGACAGTGCTCACGGTGACATTACCCTTGGTGACATTGCCTATGGTGATAATGCCCCTGTTGATAGTTCACAGGGTGACAGTTCTCATGGTGGCAGTGCACACGGTGACATTGCCCATGGTGAGAGTGCTCATGGTGACAGTGTACATGGTGACAGTTCTCAAGGTGATAGTGCTCAGAGTAAGAGTGACCATGGTGACAGTACCCATGGTGACAGTGCTCATGGTGGCAGTGCCCAGGGTGACATTTCCCATGGTGACGGTGCTCATAATGATAGTTCTCACGGTGATAGTGCTCACTATGATAGTGCCCATGATGAACAGTGCCCATGGAGGTAGTTCACATGCTGGCAGTGCAAAATGGTGATAGTACCCATGGTAACAGTGTCCATGGTGATAGTGCCCATGGTGGCAGTGCCCATGGTGACATTTCCCATGGTGCCAGTGCTCATGGTGGCAGTGCACATGGTGACAGAACTCACGGTGATACTTCTGATGGTGACAGTGTACATGGTGGCAGTGCCCATGGTGACAGTGCCCTTGGTGACTGTCCTCACCAGGATAGTGCCCATGTTGACATTCCTCATAGCGGTGGTTCACATGGTGGAAGTGCAAAATGGTGATAGTTCCCATGGTGACAGTGTACATGGTTATAGTGTCCATGGTGACCGTGCTCATTGTTGCAGTGCCCATGGTGACACTCCTAATTCGTACAATGCTCCTGATGGCAGTGCCAATGGTGATACTGCCCATGGTGACAGTGCTCATGGTGATCTTGCTCATGGTGATAGTGCCCATAGTGACAGTGCTCAGGGTGAGAGTGCTCATGGTGACAGTGCCCATGGTTACAAATCCCATAGATGCAGTACCCATGGTGAAAGTGCCCACGGTGACAGGACTCATGGTGACATTTGTCATACTGACAGTGTTCATGGTGGCATTACCCAAGGTGGAATTGCTCGTGGTGACAGTGCACATGGTGACAGTGCATATTATGGAAGTTACCATTCTAACAGTGCACAATGTGGAAAAAGCATGCTGAAAATGCTCAGGGTGACAGCGCCGATGGTGACAGTGCTCATTATGGCAGTGACCATGATATCACTGCTCACGATGATAATCCCCATCGTGACATTGCACATGGCTGGGAGCCCATGGGGACAGTGCCCACGGTGACAGTACCCATGGTAATATTGAATTCAGTCATAGTTCACAGAGTGAGAGTGCCTATGGAGAGACTGCGCATGGTGACAGTGCTAACGGTGACAGTGACGTGGTGACATTACCCATGGTGATAATGCCCCTGGTGATAGTGCACACGGTGACAGTGCCCATGGTGTTGGTGCCCATGGTCATAATGCTCACAACGATAGTTCTCACTGTGACATTGCCCTTGGTGACAACACCCATGGTGACAATGCCCATGGTGACAGTACTCATTGGGACAGTGCTCAGGTGGCAGTAGCCATGGTGACAGTGCTTATGTTGGCAGTCCTCCTGGTGACAGAGCTCATGGTGACAGTGCCCAATGTGACAGTGCCCATGGTGACATTTCCCATGATGACAGTGCACATGGTGACAATACTTACGGTGATACTTCTGATGGTGACAGTGCACATGGTGGCAGTGCCCATGGTAGCAGTCCTCAATGGGATAGTGCCCATGGTGACATTCACCATAGCAGTGGTTCACATGGTGGCACTGCAAATTGGTGATAGTGCCCATGGTGACCGTGTACATTGTTATAGAGTCCATGGTGACAGTGTTTTTGGTGAGGTTGCTCATGGTGAGGGTGTGCACGTTGGCAGTTCCCATGGTGACATTACTCACGGTGACAGAGCCAATGGATGCAATACCCATGGTGATTGTGCCCATGGTGACTGTGCCCAGGGTGACATTACTCATGGTGACAGTGCCAATGGTTGCAATAAACACGGCCATAGAGTCCATGGTGACTGTGACCATGGTGACAATGACCCTTGTGAAAATAACCATGGTGGCAGTGCCCAGGATGACAGTTCCCATGGTGAGAGCCCTCATGCTGAGAATGCCCGTGTTTACATTACTCAGGTTGGCAATGCTCATGGGGACAGTTCGCATGGTTGCTCTGCCAATGGTGACAGTGCCTATGATAACATTTCCCATAGTGTCAGTTCCCATGTTGACGTGCCCATGGTGATAGTGCGCATATTGACATTGCATACGTTGACAGTCCCCAGGGTGACAGTTCCCATGGTGACAGTCCTCACAGTGATACTGCTCACGGTGACAGTGCTTATGGTGATAGTGCCCGTGGTGTCAGTGCCCTTGGTGACAGTGACCATGGTGACAAA
>NW_006793011.1:0-218 GCF_000442215.2 Lipotes vexillifer
CCGTTAGCCTTGGCTGTAGATAGCATCCACATGTCCAAGCGCGTCGCCGAACTGATGTGGCTGCAGAGGAACGTCAACGAGGTCATTTGGCGAGAATCACACTATGCGTGTGACCTTGATTCCCTTCAGGCGGAACTCAAGCAGTGGCCGCCGGAAGAAGTTGCCTCTCACATTAGGAGCTGGCAGGAAAAGATTGAAGACGGCCGGCATCGTGTTCT
>NW_006793013.1:0-563 GCF_000442215.2 Lipotes vexillifer
TAGGTTCAGTGTTAGGGTTAGAGAACGGGGACGGTTTAGGGTACAGTTTAGCGTACAACAACGTTTAGGGTTAGGGTTAGGGTTAGGGTTTAGGCTGGGGGACTGTTTAGGATGCAGTTTGGGTACGACAACGGTTGAGGGTTAATGTACGTGTTAGGGCACAGCCTAGTGTTAGCGTACGGATTAGGATTAGGGCACGGGTTAGGGTAAGGCTTCGGGTAAGGGTTATGGTTAGGTTCAGGGTTAGGTTTAGGTTCGGGTTAGGGTTAGGGTTATGTAACGGGGATGGTTTCGGTTAAATTTTACGATGCGACAACGTTTGAGGGTTAGCGTACGTGTTAGGGCACGTGTTAGTGTTAGCGTACGGGTTAGGATTAGGGAACGGTTTAGGGTAAGGCTTCAATTAAGGGTTATGGTTTGGGTTAGGTTTAGGGTTAGGGTTAGGGAACGGGGACGGTTTAGGGTACAGGTTAGGATACAACAACAGTTGAGGGTTAGCATACGTGTTAGAGCACTGGTTAGTGTTAGCGTATGGGTTAGGATTAGGGCACTGGTTAGGGTAA
>NW_006793014.1:0-786 GCF_000442215.2 Lipotes vexillifer
TTTTGGTTTTGAAATTTATTTTTATAATTGGATTTGGCTGATTTTCACTGCTGCACTTATGTCCCTCTACACACACTTGATTCTCTTACGGAGACATATAAATACATAGGTTCTAAGATTCCACCAGTCAGGTGTATTCATATGTGCTGAATATGGGGTGTTGAGTCCATTTCGTGGAGCAAGGAGTAGATCTTGTCTATTACGTATTTGGCTTCTGGAACGGTATCTGTGCTGATTTCAATCTCTGGTTTTATGCAGCACCCCAACTCAGCTTTCCCCTTACGCAAGCAGACGTTTGTTTTCTAAATGAGAGACTCTCTTCTGTTTTGTAATTCCTTCCATGTGTAGAAAAGTTTACAATCCGTGTATTAGAGATACCATATGATGTTTCTTTTTCCGTGTGACGTATTTCACTTGGAATCATCGTACCTAAATCCACTCACTAAGATGCTACGGGCCTGATGACATTGATTTCATTGCTGACTGATATTCCATGGCACGTAAGTGCCACAACTTGGCGATCCATTTTTTCCTTGCGTGGGTATTTAACTTGTACCGTGGATGAGGTTCCTGTAAGGGGGCAGACACAAACTTTGGGGTGGCTCTGTCTTTTTGATTTCTGTTTCCCTAAGCCTAGTGCCCAAGGCTATGCACCTTGTTTTTTCTATGTTTCAGGAAATACCATATGTTTCTCCAGGGTGGCTGTGGGCAATTTGCATCCCGCCCATCAGCATAACAAAGCTCCCTGTTCTCTCTGGCCTCTCCTGCCTTTCTGGATTTTACACA
>NW_006793016.1:0-893 GCF_000442215.2 Lipotes vexillifer
AGCGCAGGCTCAGTAGTTGTGGTGCACAGGCTTAGTTGCTCCGCAGCATGTGGGATCTTCCTGACCAGGGCTCGAACCCGTGTCCCCTGTGTTGGCAGGCGGATTCTTAACCACTGGGTCAGCAGGGAAGTCCCAGGAGTCCCAGTATGTAGGGTTACTGAAAGTTAATAAGTGCATATTGTTTCTGTTATGAAATTTGTCAACAGGGAAATAATCTCATATGATTAAATTTTTAAGTAAAGGTAACTCAGATAACAGCTTTTTGGTAAACTCTATAGGAATAATTATGTTTTGGAAATGTCCATCTAAATAGTCTCTCCAAATTTTGGTAGCGTGAAACTAAATTAAGTTAAATGATAGGAACTCATTGAGTATCCAGGCCATTTCAAATAAGATGAAATATTGGAATATTAATTGCTAAACAGGTCTAAATTTACCTACTCTTGTCTTCTTGTGAGAGAGAAGCGAAGGCTGTTTGGTGCCGCCTTGAGATGTTCTCTACCAATCTACAGAATGCTACTGTAAAAGACAGTTCATGGTTCCTTAAGGAAAGTAGGATGTTTGTTTTCAGAAAAGAAGGTATGAAGAATGGAAATATATTTCGTTAAAGGAAAAAGGGTGATTTTTGTCCTAGAGCTGGTTATTTTTGAATGGAAAGAATAAGGGACAGGATAATATGGCTACAGAAAGCTGCAGAAGGTTTGTGGGAAAGGAACATTGAGAAAAGAATTTTGTACATGGTCAGGATTTTCTAAAGTTGAGTTAAATTTAATTAGGTAAATGGATTTTCTTAAGAGTAGGCTGATGCAAGACTGGATTTGGTTTCTCTCTCTCATAAGAGAACAAAGTTTTCCTGGAATGCTGCTTTTGATAACAGATTGTGTGAGTTTCTG
>NW_006793017.1:0-384 GCF_000442215.2 Lipotes vexillifer
TGGGATAGGGAGGGTGGGAGGGAGATGCAAGAGGGAGGAGATATGGGGATATATTTATATGTACAGCTGGTTCACTGTGTTATACAGCAGAAACTAACTCAACATTGTAAAGCAATTATATTCCAATAACGATGTTAAAAAAAAAAAGGTTAAAAAGAAAAAATCCTCCTGGATTAGGACACATAGGTTTTCGAGGCAGAAGTCCAGTATGACTCCATTGCCTGGCAAAGTAATAAAGTTATCCTTTAATACTTCAGCACCACCCCCCCCCAAAAATAAAAGAAGAAGAATATACTCTGTTGTCAATAATAATTCCGTGGAGGGGAATTAATTTTTCCATTAAAGGGATGTGTTTAGGGTCTTTTTTTTTTTTTTTTTTGGCTG
>NW_006793020.1:0-3830 GCF_000442215.2 Lipotes vexillifer
CCCCCCCCAAAAAATTGGAATTGTCTTGGTAACTAAGAAATCATTTACTTTATTTGCTAATATGTTATCTGTGACTGCCTTCTAGACACATTCATCACACTTAGCATCATCTAAGAAGAGAACCCTTCTCTGACCCCCATGCTTGTCCCAATTCTAAAATCACTGACTTTGGATGAGCCCCTCCCCCTGTGTCCCCAGGCAGGGGAGAAGTTGCCTTCACTGCAAATAACATAACACTGGGACCAGCGCTATTGACGACAGCCATGCAACTGATTCCATTGTTGCTAACCTTTTGGAATTTAAAAAGCGAAGTAATTTACATCTCTGCCATTAGTAATGTCTTTGAGGTTATTATGGTTATTGTTTACCTTTCCTGTCCTCGTTTGGCAAGTTATGTGCCCAGTAACTAGATCTTATAATCCATCAGTTTTCATATAAGTATGTTAAACGGAGAAATTAGGACTGATGTGGTAGGGGGGCGGGAGACTGTCTCAGAGAACCCCGATTCAGTGAAGTTTGAATAAGGCGAAAGAGGAAGTGAAGGATTACACAAAAAGGCTGAAAAGTTTTCATCGATTGTGCCCTGCTTCACAAAATGGGTGGGGGGATGAGAGTCGATGGTCACCCATACGATCTCCAATATATAATCAGCTACCCTGGAAGGTGGTAAGAACACAGTGCCTAATAAATTCCAGTCTTGCATGTACTGGAAAGGGAGAGTGTGCCTGCAGGTTGTGAGTTTGGTGCCATGGCTTCCGCGTTGTTCCAGGTTGGTAATTGGCCCGTAACACTGATTTGAGGGTGGGCTCTAATCCAAGGATTACACAGAATCCTTCCCCTGGGGGAAGCACCTGCCATACGGAAGCAAAGATTCCACTTTCTCCTTCAAGCTCATTGTTTTATGACACCACCATCTCCCTGCATTCTCTTCCCATTTCCTGCGCTGCTGAGGAAATGGCAATTTGAGGCAGTGGAATTGACAGTTTTAGGGAGCTTTGAAATGAGATCTTTTGTGCCTTCTTACTAACTGTTTTTCCTCCACATGGTGAATGGCTAGCAAACAAAATTACAGAGGGCTTGAGTCACAGATTAACTTGATTTCTGGTGCTGGTATCTCCCCAATATTGTCTTCTTTCTACGTCTTTGCCCAGGAACGTACAGAATTACAACTTGCTGAGTTGCCATGCCGACCCCTATACGTTATCTGTTAAAGTTTCCAGACCCACAGAGCCTAATTTGATTGTAGGCATTTTAATTAATGACTTGTATGTTTTGTATAATAACACAATTTAAAAACTAATGAATTATAAACAGAAAAAGACAGTTAATTAGTTTTGATTAAAAGATAATTTACTTATTTGATAATGCTCCTTCAATATATGTTGCTCAAACAACTGGGTCTTATTTCAACCTAAATCTTTACCATGAAAAGACTGGTACCCACTTCCAGAGCAGGCTGCAATGCCGGGGACCTCTGATGGGAAACTCATCATTAGGAAAATCTAGTAGAGTTGGCCTTGCCACATTGGTGTCTGCTTGCTTGTTGTCTAAGGATGCTATCAACGATTAGTGAATAATGAACTGTATCAAGAAAGAAAAGCATTTGAATTTTAATACAGCTTTTGAGGGAAACATTAGGGATTTTTCTGTTTGCACTTGATTGCCAAACATTTGCTTGTTAAACAAGTTATTACACAAAAAGCACTTAAGAGAGTGCCTGGCACTTTGTAAGCACTCAATGAATTCTCCTCATCATTGTCTGCATGTTTATGACGATTCTAGCATAAAAGGCTTGAGCATCTTGGCCTCCTTACCATGTTGGGCTTGTGTGCTCTCACCATACTGTTATGTCTTACGCTTGAATCTCTCTGCTGTGAGCTCTTGATTCAAACGGTCCATGTGCCCTCTCACCTTTAAGTTTGGACAGTTTTTAAAAGATTTTTTTTTCAAAGAAATTTAGGAAGCAGAAGAATTTCATAACATTTTGGGTTGCAATCTTATTTGGTGGTTAAGGTGAATATAACTTCGGTCATACAAGTCACTGTTAGAGGAATCTTCACTAACCTGCAGAAACAAGAAGTTGCATCATCATGCCTTTAGCTCCTGGAGTTTTTTTCCTAGTGACCTCCAGGATGCTGGCATCTGTCCCAAAAATGGTTTGGGATGGTAATAACTGGAGGGTAGCGATGCCTTGGTGGAAGCAGACACAACCAACGATGGCAACTCACTCAGTGTCCTCTTGTGCCACAAATGGGAAGAACCACCTAAACAAAGACCCCCATGACTTGTGTTTTTCTGGGGTAGAGTTCTCTACCCTGACACCCGCTATGCAGCCTATCATCTTGCCCCAGAAATCTCCACCCCCTCCTCTGAAAGAGGAGTGGATTTTCAGCCCCTTCCTCTGACTTGCAACTTGAGTAATGCCTTGGCATCTCAGTGGTCTTTGTCAGTGTTTCCTCTTCTTGGGTGTTGCAAGGTCTGGAGGAAGATAGTGATGGGCCCCAGACATTGACGAATTGGGACGCTCCAATCCCAGACCAGGCTCTCCACCTAAGGAGCTGCAGCTAAGGTAAACAGGTACGCAACTTTCTTCTTAAACGGAGCAGCCTAATTTCATCTCAAAGAATGTTTCTGCCATGGCTATGACCATGGTCTTTCCCTTCTGATAGAACAGGCCCCACCACGTGATCCTCTTTTGCCCCTTAGCTCTGCTGCCTCTTTAGATAAACTACTTAGCGGTCCATGGTTGTCTTCTTTTCCGTTCCTGGGTGGGTGGAGCTTACTCTTTTGTACCACTTGAGAGTAAACTGTTGTATCCCCTTGGAGTATTCATGGTGGAGGGGGCAGTGGAAGGATGCAAGAAGGTGATTGTTAATTCATCCCATCACCAGGGCTAGAAGGAAAAATAACTCTACTGGCCTCCAGTATCGGGAAGGAGGAAAGATTTGTGAACAGTGGGACACTCTGGTTAGAGAACTATGCCCACAACCAACAGGTACTTGATGAATCTTCCCTCTTGAAGTTTAACTACCTTCCTGGCATCTGATTGCTTCTTAGCACATCCAGAAAGGGGAATAGGAAAAAACGAAAAGAAGGATAACGTGATTTTCACTGACTTTTAAAAACAGTGGGATATTTATTTTATCAAAGACTTTTGATGCACATTAATGGTTAAATTGTGGAAACGAACATCATGCATTTTAAATGTTTTCTATTCTTGTGTTCATCTTCATCTTCGACTTGTGTCAGTTGATAGAATCACTGTCACCACCGTTAGGGAACACAAGCCCATAGAAAAGTGACAGAGGCGTCACTTCCTCATAGATAAAGACTGGATGCATGAGAAACATCATTTTTTATAACATATGTTCAATCTGTGTTATGACCTATGTCTCAGAAGTTACCAGAAAGTGTTTATTCATGTCTGATTTTGGCCCTTGGAAACTTACAAGGAGACACTTACCCCCAACTGCACTATTCTCGGATCTTGCAAGCCAAGCTGACAGTATTGGTGCCTATGTTGTGTCCTGTATGGAGCTAATGCTACCTGCAAATTATGCAGAAGAACAAAGCAAAACAACTGCAAAGGGAGGCTCAAAATGCCACCCCAGCTCTGCCTCTCTGTTCAGCCTCCCACTCTTTATTTATTTATTTATTTTTTATTTTTTATTTTTTATTTTTGCGGTATACGGGCCTCCCACTGTTGTGGCCTCTCCCGTTGCAGAGCGCAGGCTCAGCGGCCATGGCTCATGGGCCCAGCCACTTCGCGGCATGTGGGGTCCTCCCGGACTGGGGCACGAACCCGCGTCCCCTGCATCGGCAGGCGGACT
>NW_006793021.1:0-1029 GCF_000442215.2 Lipotes vexillifer
GGATCCTTAACCACTGCACCACCAGGGAAGCCCAGTCCGTAACACTTTTAATTTTCCTTTTAGAGGTGTATGGATACTTGAGCTAAGTTCTCACACTGATCACTGCTAGCACATAAGGCGGCCCCTCTGGGCAGATAAGTAGAACAAGCTTCCCTTCTTCTGGGCTGCATTTCGGTGCCAGGACACATGGCTTGATGAGGGGAATGTGGACTGCATTTCAGCTCCCGTTTGCTCTTTTAGCTGGGAGCCCTTGGACAGGGCTCTGCGCTGGCCCTTTAGGGTCCTCAGGATTCCACCAAAAGGGATGGAATTGCCTGAGTGGCACTGAATGGTCTAGAATGAGAAGTACGACCCTGGGATTGGTGGGGTCCCTGGCTCCCCGGCCCTGCTGGGTTTTGATAACTGTCTTACACAGCTTCCAGTCTCTGAAGGCACGTGAGGGGTGCGAAAGGTTGTAATAAAGGACTGTGTTTGTTTATAGGAACCCCTGTCCCTACATAGCACATTGCTGGGGCTTGTTCACAGTAACCCTAAATGCTGGAGTCTGGGATTTGCCCTAACACAGAAACCCATTTACTTCTCAGTTGTCATTCAGACAATTATTCCCAGTAGAACTTTGCTTTCTGAAGCATTAGGCTTGGGGTAACACATTTCTCTCTTTGCAGCTCAGCTTCTGGGCACTTATCCTTCAGGGAAGCCAGCAGGTTGAATCACAAGAGTCACACAGGTCTCTATAGCAGCAGTGTGATGTAATACACAGAGAGTAATATGGCCTAGCTGTAGAGCTGGTGAAAGACAGCTTTGAGCCAATAGAAAATAAAAACTTCTTTGTGCACAGTGCCTTACAGTTCACTATATGGACCTGGGGTTCTGAAAAAAAAGAAACACACTCAAACGCATGCTCACTCATTCACTCACACTTACACATTAAATCTGTAACACATATAAGCATTCTCACACATTCACTTACACAAACACTCACATGCTGACCCATTCACACACAAATATAGTTACACATGCTCTTAACAT
>NW_006793023.1:0-208 GCF_000442215.2 Lipotes vexillifer
GCACTAGGCTTAAGAAAATTGTAATCAAAAAGACACAGCCACCCCAAAGTTTGGGGCTGCCCTGTTTACAGGAACCTCATCCACGGTACAAGATAAATATCCACGACACCAAAAAATGGATCAACAAGTTGTGGCACTTATGAGGAATGGAATATCACTCAGCAATGAAATCAATGTCATCAGGCCCGTAGCAGCATAATGAGTGGAT
>NW_006793024.1:0-1090 GCF_000442215.2 Lipotes vexillifer
GCCTGCGCGTCCGGAGCCTGTGCTCCGCGGCGGGAGAGGCCACAACAGTGAGAGGCCCGCGTAATGCAAAAAACAAAACAAAACAAAACAAAACATGTATGTAATGAGTTGTATCTGCTTAGCTACATAAGGTGGAGTTTTTTCCAGCCTTTGAAATTTCTTAGCATATGACCTGTGATACACATCAAACTCTGGTTTAATGCTTACTCAATATTAAAAGTGTTTTCTGTCACTACCACCTTTGAGGAGAGGATTTCTGAGTCCAGAGAGTTTATTTTTATTTACCCAATAATCACCATCACACACTTTGCTGGGACCAAACTTCAATCACCTACCTCATTAATATCTACTGCACAGGATTATGGGGAAAGGGTGATCAGTTAAACAGTATCAGAGATTCAATAAACCACATCTATAATCTGCCTAATTCTGATCAACAAATAAGAATAAAAATGGCAAGTGAGACTTAAAGGTTAAGAGACTTAGTGCGACACAGCTACCAAAAACCCTAAGAATACATTTTGGATCCTGACCATAATTAATCTGCCTTAAATACATTTTTGAGACAGTTGAGAAAACTGAGCATACTTCCAAATTCTTAAGTGTTTTCATTTTATATGATAGTTATTAGAGTTATGAAGGAGCACTCAATTTCTAAAAATGCATCCTGAAGAGGTTATGCATTATATGTTATGTCTGGGATTAAAAGTAGAATAATCCACTAGCATATATGAAGATGAATGAAACAATGGCCAAGAAATGATAAATAATGGTGGCAGATTGGAAAGGGGTTCATCCAGTTTCCTAATACAATCTTTTCCATTTTTGTGTATATTAGAAATAACAAATGATACGTCATTGTATCAGTAATTTTATATGTGGAGAAGGCTGAGTTAAAATAGGCAGAAGGAAAATTTTGGTTTCAGTTGTAAGCACGAGTCAAACCATTAAAATGTACATTTAAAATATATGTAATTTACTTTATGTAATTTTACCGCAATTGAACTGTTTAAAAATATATAAAAACTTCTAGGGCTTCCCTGGTGGCGCAGTGGTTGAGAGTCCCCCTGCCGATGCAGGGGACACGGGT
>NW_006793025.1:0-244 GCF_000442215.2 Lipotes vexillifer
TGTCATACAGAGTGAAGTAAGTGAGAAAGAGAAAGACAAATACCGTATGCTAACACATATATACGGAATCTAAGAAAAAAAAAATGTCATGAAGAACCTAAGGGTAATACGGGAATAAAGACACAGACCTAGTAGAGAATGGACTTGAGGACACGGGGAGGGGGAAGGGTAAGCTGAGACTAAGTGAGAGGGTGGCATGGACATATATACACTACCAAACGTAAAATAGCTAGCTAGTGGGAAG
>NW_006793026.1:0-502 GCF_000442215.2 Lipotes vexillifer
GCTAATGCAAATCATGGACAGGGATCCTGCTCTACCGGTTATTCTGGTGCATTTACACAGGGCGGGGCTGAGGGCAGCTGGCTCACAGGCTATTTATATACCTTCAGTTGATGGAGAGTGCTAAATGCTCTCCAAAGCAGTTGTGCCGATTTATACTCCAGTATAAACAGGGTAGAAGATTCCCATAGTACTTCAGGTCCACAATCCCTGATACTACCAGACTTTATTTATGTATTTGTCAATCTGATTGGCATTAGTTTCCTTGGTTTTGACTCACTTTTCTCTTATTACTTAAGGAAGTCATACACTTTTCTGTGTTTACTGGCTGTCTGGATTTCCTTTTTCATGAGGTTTACGTCAATATTGTTATTTTTTATTTATTTTTTTATTACTATTTATTTATTTTTGGCGGTGCTGGGTCTTCGTTGCTGCGTGCAGACTTTCTCTAGTTGTGGCGAGCGGGGGCTACTCTTCATTGCGGTGGCTTCTCTTGTTATGGAGC
>NW_006793027.1:0-491 GCF_000442215.2 Lipotes vexillifer
TACATCTGTTGCTCTATTTCTGGCTTGCAAAAGGGTTCATCTGTACAATTTTTCTAGGTTCTATAGTTAGTTTTTTAAAAAATTAATACAATTCTATATAGTGACTGTATCAATTTACATTCACAACAATAATGGAAGTGGGATCCTTTTCTCCACACCTTTTCCAGCATTTCCTGTTTGTAAATATTCTGATGCTGGACAGTCTAACTGGTGTGAGGTGATACCTAATTGTTCAGTTTATTTCCGTGAGCAAGAAGTAGACCTTATCTATTACATATTTGGCTTATGGAACGCTATCTGTGCTAATTTCAATCTCTGGATTTATGCAGCACCCCCACTCACCTTTCCACTTAGGCAAGCAAAAGTTTGTCTTCTAAATGTGAGATTCTGTTACGTTTTGTAATTCAGTTCATGTGTAGCCAAGTTAGTACTCCTTCTATTAGTGATAACTTATGATGTTCCATTTTCTGTGTGACTTATTTCACTTAGAA
>NW_006793028.1:0-472 GCF_000442215.2 Lipotes vexillifer
GAGGGGTGGGTGGTGGGTGGAGACAGAGTCCTGGTGCCCCAGGTGCAGTGGAAATCTCAGGAAGACCAGGCGGATGGAGGCCACACACACTGATGCCCAGGGTCATAGACCTGTCAGAGCTATTGTTTGTTAGTTCACGTCCTGCTCTGAGATGCTCTGTGTCAGCTCTGAGCGACATGTGAGCTGGGGGTGCTCAGCAATGAGGGCTATGTGCATGGTTCCTGTGTGCCCAGCACTGCCACTGTACCTGCAAGTGTAGCTCTGTATCCTGGGAGGGGCCTGACCACGAGAACCCAATGGGCTGCAGGGGACCTGCCCAGGGAACCCCATATTGTGGTAGGGTCCTGACCAGTAGAGCCCCGTGGGCTGGGGTGTGTTTGGGTACCTGCCCAGGTGAGCTCCATATCCAGGGATTGGCCTGACAAGGAGAGACCCATGGGCTGCTGGGGACCTGTGGAAGGATGTCAGGACA
>NW_006793029.1:0-804 GCF_000442215.2 Lipotes vexillifer
CTTCGGGTAAGGGTTAGGGTTAGGGTTAGGGAACGGGGAAGTTTTCGGGTACAGTTTAGGGTACGACAACGGTTTAGGGGTTAGGGTTAGGGTTAGGGAACGCGGACTGTTCAGGGTACAGGTTAGGATACGACAAAGGATTAGGGTTAGCGTAATTTTAGGGCACGGGTTAGTGTTCGCGTACGGGTTAGGATTAGGGCACGGGTTAGGGTAAGGCTTCGGGGACCGGTTAGGGATAAGGTTATCGTTAGAGTTTGGGAATTGGGACGGTTTTGGGTTCAAGTTAGGGTTTGTCAGCTGTTTAGGGTTAGTGCACGTGTTGGGGCACGGGTTAGTGTTAGCATAGGGGTTTCGATTAGCGCATGCGTTAGTGTAAAGCTTCGGGTAAGGGTTAGGCTTAGGGTTAGGGTTAGGGAACGAGGACGCGTTAGGGTACACGTTAGGGTGCGACAACGGTTAAGGGTTAGTGTACGTGTTAGGGCATGGGTTAGTGTTTGCGTACGGTCTAGGATTAGGGCACGGGTTAGGGTAAGGCTTCGGGTTAGGTTTAGGGAATGGGGATAGTTTAGGGTACAGGTTAGGGTACGACAACGGCTGAAGTTTCGTGTACGTGTTAGGGCACAGGTTAGTGTTCGTGTTCGGGTTTAGATTAGGGTACGGGTTAGGGTAAGGCTTCGGGTAACGGTTAGGGTTAGGGTAAGGGTTAGGGAAAGGGGAAGGTTCCGGGTACAGTTTGGGGTGCGACAACGGTTTAGGGGTTAGGGTTAGGGTTAGGGTTAGTGTTAGTGTCAGTGTTAGGGTTAG
>NW_006793030.1:0-273 GCF_000442215.2 Lipotes vexillifer
CTGTAGTATGAGGAACATAACACTGACCTTCATCAGGTAGTGGTGAGGGTTCAATGAGCTGGCCGTGTAAAGAGCACAGACTGGTACCCAACAGAGATTTTTCTGGGACTTGATGAAATGGCTCCAAACTTGACATAAAAGAGTAAAAAGGTGAAAATAGCCAGAACACTTCTGGTTGAAACACAAAAAAACAACAACAAAAAAAGAGAGGGGAGCCTTACTTAACCAGATACCATGGCCCATTATGGTCAATGCAGTGATAAAGTAGGTGAC
>NW_006793031.1:0-354 GCF_000442215.2 Lipotes vexillifer
TCTACCCAGCAAGGATCTCATTCAGATTCGATGGAGAAATTAAAACCTTTACAGACAAGAAAAGCTAGGAGAATTCAGCACCACCACACTAGCTTTACAACAAATGCTAAAGGAACTTCTCTAGGCAGGAAACACAATAGAAGGAAAACACCAACAAAAACAAACACAAAACAATTATTAAGAAAATGGTTATAGGAACATACATATCAATAACTACATTAAATGTAAATGGATTAAATGCTCCAACAATTGAAGCAATGGATTGTTGCTCCAAACAAGACCTGTATATATACTGTCTACAAGAGACCCACTTCAGACCTAGGGACACAAACAGACTGAAAGTGAGGGGATGGA
>NW_006793032.1:0-736 GCF_000442215.2 Lipotes vexillifer
TGAACCCGTGTCCCCTGCATCAGCAGGCGGACTGTCAACCACTGCGCCACCAGGGAAGCCCCTCATTATTGTTTTAATTTCCATTTTCTCAGCTACTGAAAATTTCACCAGCAGTATATGAATATTCCCTTCCCATTTTTCCTTTTTCAAACCAATTCCTTGTATTATCAGCCTCTTTACTTTTAGCTATCCTGTTTGGACGTATAGTGGGAGCTCATTATGGTTGTTTTTTTTTTTTAACATTTTATTTTTGGCTATGTTGGGTCTCCATTGCTCTGTGCGGTCTTTCTCTAGTTGTGGCGAGTGGGGGCTACTCTTAGTTGTGGTGCACAGGCTTCTCCTTTTGGTGGCTTCTCTTGTTGCAGAGCATGGGCTCTGGGAGCACGGGCTTCAGTAGTTGTGGCACATAGGCTCTAGAGCGCAGGCTCATTAGTTGTGGTGCACAGGCTTAGTTGCTCCACAGCATGTGGAATCTTCCCAGACCAGGGATCAAACTAGTGTGCCCTGTATTGGCAGGTGGATTCCTAACCACTGTGCCACCAGGGAAGTCCCTCATTATTGTTTTAATTTTCATTTTCTCAGCAACTGAAAAGTAGGCTAGAGGGCCGACAGCAGAAGCAAGAAGAACTACAATCCTGCAGCCTGTAGAACGAAAACCAGATTCACAGAAAGGTAGACAAAATGAAAAGGCAGAGGACTATGTACCAGATGAAGGAACAGGATAAAACCCCAGAAA
>NW_006793034.1:0-333 GCF_000442215.2 Lipotes vexillifer
AGGTTCCTTAAAAAACTACAAATAGAACTACCATATGACCCAGCAATCCCACTACTGGCCATACACCCTCAGAAAACCATAATTTAAAAAGAGTCATGTACCACAATATTCACTGCAGCTCTATTCACAATAGCCAGCCCATGGAAGCAACCTAAGTGTCCATCGTCGGATGAACAGATAAAGAAGATGTAGCACATATACACAATGGACTATTACTCAGCCATAAAAAGAAACAAAATTGGGTTATTTTATGAGGTGGATGGACCTAGCATCTGTCACACAGAGTGAAGTAAGTCAGAAAGAGAAAAACAAATACCGTATGCTAACACATAT
>NW_006793035.1:0-232 GCF_000442215.2 Lipotes vexillifer
GTACTTTCTGCATTGGGAACACTTATAGTTAGGTTTCAGGGCTCTGAACTCCCCAAACTGGGGGACTTGTCATTAAAAGGTCCTTTTAAAAAACACAAGTGGCCCAAAGTTTAATGGCATTAGATTTTGGCAATGGTTTCTTGAATATGACACCAAAGGCACAGGCAACAAAGGAAAATAGAGAAATGGGACTTCATGAAAATTTTTTAAAATCTGTGCATCAAGACCCTAT
>NW_006793036.1:0-833 GCF_000442215.2 Lipotes vexillifer
TTAGTGTTAGTGTACGGGTTAGGATTAGGGCATGGGTTAGGGTAAGGCTTCAGGTAAGTGTTATGGTCAGGATTAGGTTTAGGGTTAGGGTAAGGGTCAGGGAACGGGACAGTGGAGGTTACAGGTTAGGGTACGACTAAGGTTTAGTGTTAGCGTATGTGTTAGGGCACGGGTTAATGTTAGTGTATGGGTTAAGTTTAAGGCACGGAGTAGGGTAAGGCTTCATGTTAGGGTTAGGGTTACAGTTAGGGTTAGGTTTAGGCTTTGGTTTAGGGTTAGGGAACGGGGATGGTGTTGGGTACAGGCTAGTGTCCGGCAAAGGTTTAGTGTTACCATACGTGTTATGGCATGGTTTACTGTGAGTGTACGGTTAGGATTAGGGCATGGCTTAGGGTAACACTTCGGGTAGTGTTAGGTTTATGGTTAGGTTTAGGGTTAGGGGTAGGGAAACGGGATGGTTGAGGGTACAGGTTAGGGTACGACAGCAGTTTAGGGTTAACGTACATGTTAGGCCAAGGGTTAATGTTAGTGTACGGGTTAGGATTACGGCACAGGTTAGGATAAGGCTTTGGGTAAGTGTTAGGGTTAGGGTTAGGGAACAGGGACGGTTTAGGGTAGAGGTTAGTGTACGACAACGGTTTAAGGTTAGAGTATGTGTTAGGGCACGATTTAGTGTTAATGTATGGGGTAGGATTAGGGCATGGGTTAAGGTAGCGATTCGGGTAAGTTTTAGGTTTAGGGTTAGGGAACAGAGACGGTTTAGAGTACAGGTTAGGGTACGACAAATGTTTAGAGTTAGCGTACGTGTTAGGGCATGGGTTAGTGTTAGTGTA
>NW_006793037.1:0-306 GCF_000442215.2 Lipotes vexillifer
GATTTCATTGCTGACTGATATTCCATGGCACGTAAGTGCCGCAACTTGGCGATCCATTTTTTGGTTTCGTGGGTATTTAACTTGTACGGTGTACGAGGTTCCTGTACAGAGGGCAGCCCCAGATTTTGGGGTGGCTCTGTCTTTTTGATTTCTGTTTCCCTAAGTGTAGTGCCCGAGGCTATTTACCTTGTTTTTTCGATGTTTCAGGAAATACCATACCTTTCTCCAGGGTGGCTGTTGGCTATTTACATCCCGCCCATCAGCATAGCAACGCTCCCTGTTCTCCCTGGCATGTCCTGCCTTTCT
>NW_006793038.1:0-217 GCF_000442215.2 Lipotes vexillifer
TCCCTCTATGTCTACTTTCTGCAGGGTTTTTATCATAAATGAGTGTTGAATTTTGTTGAAAGCTTTCTCTGCATCTTTTGAGATGATCATATGTATTTTCTCCTTCTATTTGTTAATATGGTTTATCACATTGATTTTTTTGCATATATTGAAAAATCCTTGCATTCCTGGAATAAACCCCACTTGATCCTGGTGTATGATCCTTTTAATGTGCTGT
>NW_006793039.1:0-270 GCF_000442215.2 Lipotes vexillifer
CTGGTCGGCACCGATCCTCTGTGCGGGAATCTCTCCGCTTTGCCCTCCGCACCCCTGTTGCTACGCTCTCCTCCATGGCTCCGAATCTCCCCCCGTCCGCCACCCGCAGTCTCTGCCTGCTAAGGGGCTTCCTAGTGTGTGGAAACCTTTCCTCCTTCATGGCTCCCTCCCACTGGTGCAGGTACCGTCGCTATTCTTTTGTCTCTGTTTTTTTCTTTCTTCTTTTGCCCTACCCAGGTACGTGGGGAGTTTCTTGCCTTTTGGGAGGTC
>NW_006793040.1:0-2197 GCF_000442215.2 Lipotes vexillifer
AACCCGTGTCCCCTGCATCGGCAGGCGGATTCCCAACCACTGCGCCACCAGGGAAGCCCTAAAGAAATTTATTTTTACATCGTTTCTTAGGTGTTTCCCAAGAATATATTCCTACCATCTGCTAAGAATGACAATTTTGTCTTCTTTACCAAAATGGTAGGCTTTTTTCTCTTTACAATCTCATTACACGGGAAAGAAAATCTAAAATGATATGTAATAATATGGGTGATAGTTGGTATATTTGCCTAGATCCTGACTATAATGGATTTTGTTTCTAGTTGTTTAACATCACTTGTGTATTTGTGAGTATGGGCACACTGAGGTATACAGCCTGTGCTGAAATCTATTTTCCTAGTGTTTTGGGGTTGTTTTCTTTTGTTTTGTTTGTTTGTTTGTTTTGCCCGCATCTCGCGGCGTGAGGCAATTCCCCAGCCAGTGATCCAACCCGTGCCCCCTGCATTGAAGCGCAGAGTCTTAACCACTGGGCCACCAGGGAAGTCCTCCTAGTTTGTTTTTAATCATGGTATGTGGCCTTCCTCCAAATGTTCCTTGATCATCCATATATCGGTAAAATATGGTCATTAGCACTAGTATCGCTATTGGTTGAGGTCATTCTCTTCATTTCTCCATTTTACCATTTTCTTCATACAGTTTTATTATATTATGCCCATATATTTTTGTCTTATTATACTTCTAGATATTGAGGGTAGTCTTGCCACCAGGAACAGAATCATTTTTATGAGCTATTTGGATATACACGGCGTGGAACAGACCCTGGCAAGCTGAACTAACTCGTTATTTAAAAACCGGACTGTATGTTTCGTAACCATTTTCCACATACCTTTCCGATTCAATTTCCCCTTGATGAATGGATTATTTCACTGGAAAAGTGACTTCTTGTGATCCTGCTTGCCTGATGCCAGCAGACGGTCTGTGGGTAAGAGAGAGACAAAGATGCCTAAGTTGCAATAAGGCAAAAGGGAGGGGATATCAGAGGTCTTCTCCATAGGTTACTGTGAGAGCAGGGAAACAATAAGAAAAAATACGAAGGAGGGGGAAGGCTTTAGGCTGTTACATCTGGGGCTGTGGGAGAGCCACTTCTTGGCCAAGGGGACAGGATGACCAGACAGAGGTGAGAGAGCACCAAGTGGCCTTGCTGGAGTCCCTGGCCAGGAGGCTTCTAAAAATCAAAATGCAAAACATGAAGGGACTGCCAGAGGCATGTTTCCCAAAGCCTCAACCAGTACTTCTCAATGAGCAAGAGAGACAAGGGTGGAGTGTGTGGAGGGGAGAGATTCCTGGGATTTAATAAAACGCTGCTTTGGGTGGTTCTCCAGCTGTTGGGTGAACATGACCCAAAGTGCAAAGGTCTGAACCAAGTAGGTGAGGAGTTTACTGCTGAGGAAACCGAGGACCAGAGGTTAGGTAAGATGTCAATAGGGGTTCAAGAAAGGTGTTCACTTATGCGCTGTGCCAAGATGCCTGGCAAGGTGAAGAACCTGTTGAAGAAACAAAACTGCATGATATGACTCAGCAAAGATTAGGTACTGTTTTGTCAAGAATACCGAGGATCGTCTTGACAAAACCGGGGCCTTCCTGTAAGTAAGCCGGCACTCTACCTTATGGGTGATGACGAGGACCACACGCACTTGACCGTCCGTCCTGTGTGTAAAACGATTGCGTGTGTGTTTCCTGCAACCTGGTGGGGAGGGTGAGGAGAAACGTCCGGCCGCGCCACAGCCACGTCTGGATCGAAGGCACACGTGGAAGCAAGCTTGGCCCAAGTCACAAGGCGGTGCATTTCACCCCGGGGGCTGCAGATGCCCAGCCCGGAGGTGCGGGGCGCCTGCGCAGTGCGCCCCAGGCGCCGCGCGCTGCGGGAGCCACGAGACCCCCGCCCCCCGCCCTCCGACGGGAACGCGCACGTGCCCGGGGACGCGGACGCGCCCGCGAATGCGCCTCATCTCGCTCAACCCCTGCCCCGTCGGCTGAGGACGGAGGGACGGGGACGCGCACCGGAGACGCGGGTGGGCTCCGCGCAGAGTGGCGGGCTCCGGGGCGGAGGCGGGGATGGGGGCGGGGGCGGCGGCGCCTCCTCCACTCAGGCGTTTGCGCCCGGGACCCCCCGGCCGCGCGGGGGGACGGACCGACTGACGTACCTCGCGCGCCCCCGCCTCCGTCCCCGCCCCCGCCTCAT
>NW_006793041.1:0-207 GCF_000442215.2 Lipotes vexillifer
ACAAATCTGTATCCAGAATATATGTCTATTTCCATGAGAACAAATCTCTGCCCCTCCACGATAAAAGTCCAGTGTAATCATCCTGCCACTAGGTGACTGGCTTGTCCCCCCTGGGAATGATGCCATATTAGAGACTCCAGGCTAGACTCTGTTGGCCCATTAGGCACTCAGCAGAAGCACTAGCCAGGCCAGCCTTAGTAAGGGAAA
>NW_006793042.1:0-286 GCF_000442215.2 Lipotes vexillifer
TTTTTTTTTTTTTAAGGAAAACTGCCTTATTACTATGAGATAAGAAAATTGTTTCCTTCTTTACTTCCTTGCTTTCTTCTTCTTCTTTTTTTAACCTTTTTAATTTTGGATATTTGACCTCTAAGCTGAGATGACTGAAAGTGCTTCCTCTGGGCATCAACCTTTTTGACAGACTTTTGCCCCCTCCCTAAGGGCTATTTGTCTCTTGGAGGCATTGTCTACATTACTCACCAAGAGGCAAGCATTTGTCCTTGCACTAAATGCTGACATCTCCTGATAAGAGGGA
>NW_006793043.1:0-821 GCF_000442215.2 Lipotes vexillifer
AAGCTGTAAGCTCCATAAGGGCAACAAAAAGCAGAACTGATTTGGCAAACTGCACAGGCTTCTGTATGGTTTATGTGGGATTGGCCACCTACCCAGCTCCAAGGATGGGTCCTGTTGTATTCCAGCCAGTTAACATGTCCCTTCCTCCAGGTCCTACTCATTGGCACAAGAACGAGAACCTGACCTAAGGCAGCCCAAGCAGAGTGAGGCTGGACACTCTGGTGATGAAAGCAGAGCTACAGACCTGTTCTGAAGAGGCAATATCACCAATGTGGTTATCATGAAGCATGACATGAAGGGGGACAGAGATGCAGAGTCCCAGAAAGGTGGCTCCAAAGAATACACACCATGGGCCTCTGGAGTAAACTAGATCTGGGCTGCCCCTTGTCTTTGGACTGTTCAGTTACATCAACCAATATTTTTTTATTTATTTATATATTTTTTGCTTTAGGCAGTTGGGACCAAGGTTTCTATGTATTGTGACCAACAAAATCCTAACTGATGTATCTTGCCCCTGAATCCACAAGAACCTTGCTCATGGAAGACACAATATCTTGAACAATATGCCATTGGGAGAACTGGAGTTGGCTTAATCGGGGAGGCGACTGGGTAACATCAGCTGGAGCCTTAATTTGAACATAGTTCTTTAGCAAATATGTTAGACTGCCTTAGATTTAAATTTATCAGAAATTCAGGAGTATTTTCCCCGGTGTGTTTTACAGCAGAATTGTTCCCACCTGAGGTTATTAACCTGCTCGCCTGTCATTTCCTAAGAACTCCTAAAGATTTCTGCTTCAACCCCTGGACTTTCAACCTAAAGA
>NW_006793044.1:0-1432 GCF_000442215.2 Lipotes vexillifer
TTCTTGGATCTTTTATCTTGGACACCATTTATTTTCCCTCAGCCCCGGGGCAGGACTGACCTCATGGTAGGGCCCAAGTGTGGCAGCTGCGCCGTCACTGGGGGCTGGGCCAGGCCGGGCTGGGCAGGGCTGGGCCACGCTGGGCTCCTGCTTCTCCAGGCCAGCTGCCTCCCCTCCCTTCTCCTGCCCCATCACTCTTTACTGCCTCCATCCCTCCCTCCCTCGTCCCCTTTCTTCCTTTCTCAGTCTGGCTGCTTCTCCTTTTATCTGGGCATCTCTCTCTCTGAGACCTTCTCTCCTCCTGGCTGTTTCTGTCCATTCCTCTGTCTCCCCCCCTCCTCACCATCTCTGTCTTTCTCCCTGCTTCCCTCCCTCCGACCACAGCTTTCCATCCCCCCTCCCCACCTCTCCCAGGCCCTCTGCTGGCCGCCTCTCTGGGGCCTCGTCTCTCTGTGCCCCCCCTCCGTGGACGCCTGGCTGTGCTGGGCAGACCCAGGTGCTGGTTTTCCCTGGGATCTGCTGTCCAGTTGCTGCCAGGGAAGGGGCAGCTGGCTGACTGGGGCGGGAGGGAGGTGCCCTCCTGGGGAGTCCCCGGAGCTCTGGCTGGCCCCTCCAGGCTGGGAGAGTACAGGGGGGGTCAGACTCTGGTCTGAACCATCTGTCCAGGCTCTGAGATAGGAGTCAAGAGCTTGGGAGGGAGAGGAGGCCGGAAATGGCCATTTCCGGCCTCCTCTCCCTCCCAAGCTCTTGACTCCTATCTCAGAGCCTGGACAGATGGTTCAGACCAGAGTCTGACCCCCCCTGTACTCTCCCAGCCTGGAGGGGCCAGCCAGAGCTCCGGGGACTCCCCAGGAGGGCACCTCCCTCCCGCCCCAGTCAGCCAGCTGCCCCTTCCCTGGCAGCAACTGGACAGCAGATCCCAGGGAAAACCAGCACCTGGGTCTGCCCAGCACAGCCAGGCGTCCACGGAGGGGGGGCACAGAGAGACGAGGCCCCAGAGAGGCGGCCAGCAGAGGGCCTGGGAGAGGTGGGGAGGGGGGATGGAAAGCTGTGGTCGGAGGGAGGGAAGCAGGGAGAAAGACAGAGATGGTGAGGAGGGGGGGAGACAGAGGAATGGACAGAAACAGCCAGGAGGAGAGAAGGTCTCAGAGAGAGAGATGCCCAGATAAAAGGAGAAGCAGCCAGACTGAGAAAGGAAGAAAGGGGACGAGGGAGGGAGGGATGGAGGCAGTAAAGAGTGATGGGGCAGGAGAAGGGAGGGGAGGCAGCTGGCCTGGAGAAGCAGGAGCCCAGCGTGGCCCAGCCCTGCCCAGCCCGGCCTGGCCCAGCCCCCAGTGACGGCGCAGCTGCCACACTTGGGCCCTACCATGAGGTCAGTCCTGCCCCGGGGCTGAGGGAAAATAAATGGTGTCCAAGATAAAAGATCCAAGAA
>NW_006793046.1:0-255 GCF_000442215.2 Lipotes vexillifer
AGAAGAAAGTGTATTCTGTTGTTTTGGGATGGAATGTCCTATAAATATCAATTAAGTCCATCTCGTTTAATGTATCATTTAAAGCCTGTGTTTCCTTGTTTATTTTCATTCTGGATGATCTGTCCATTGATGAAGTGGGGTGTTAAAGTCCCCTACTATGATTATGTTACTTTCGATTTCCCATTTTATTGCTGTATTTGCCTTATGTATTGAGGTGCTCCTATGTTGGGTGCATAAGTATTTACAATTGTTATA
>NW_006793047.1:0-283 GCF_000442215.2 Lipotes vexillifer
GTTCACCAAGATGTAGCTGATTAGTTACTACTTGAATAAGCCACACAAATCCAATCCAAGTTTTCCTTTAGTTTTCTAAGAAGGGATCCCACTGAACTGAGTCCCATGTTCAGTAACTCCACGTCAATTGCTTAGTCTTTAAAAACTGTTACGTTGCTGGAAGCTGAAATATTGCCATTCAGTCCTAATTGATGTTTAGCTATCACGCACATTTGAAATTAATTTATTACTTTGCCTGATCTCAGTGTAATACATTCCAAAGGGGCAAAGAGCACACGAAAAG
>NW_006793048.1:0-2992 GCF_000442215.2 Lipotes vexillifer
CTTGCCACAACTAGAGAAAGCCCTCGCACAGAAACGAAGACCCGACACAGCAAAAATAATAAAATTAATTAATTAATAAAAGACTTTGTTTAAAAGCACAGTCTCAGAACTTTCTCTGTTCCTCTTGCTCTCGCGCTCACCGATGCCAGAGTAAGAAAACTAGGCCAGTTTGAAATCAACAGAATGAAAGCTGTTAAACATTTGGTTGGACTCCCAATATATGGCCTATGAATATCCCCGCTTTGGAACTTCCACAACCTGTCTTCTTCCAGATTTGCTGTTGAGTGAATTGATATTCTGATTCACCACGGTATCTTCCCAATGTGCGAAGCATGGTGTTGCCACATAGCGTTCTCCTTTCAAGCTCTCGTGGCTTGGATGCTGCAAAGTCTCTCTGTTGTTTTGACCTTTCCAGTACCTACTTTCTCCTATTCTGGCAGCAGCACTTCACTTTTCCTTTAGAGAACCACCACTCCGGCTCTCAATCCACGTGGTTTATGAAGAACTGACCTCACCCCTCTAGGCTCTATTTGTGGAGGAGACCCAGGCTTGGTCAATCGGCGTATCGAAACTTGCTGGCCACAGTGACCGACTTAGAGATGGGCACATGCCCGTGTCACTCCATGGAGAGTTAATTGTGGCATTTTTGCCAAAGTGATTTGGGGAAAATAAAACAACTTTCCGTTACCGTTTGTGGACTGATAGGATATAAACCCGCAGCTGCTTAGAAACACCAAGCAAAAGATGCTTGATAAAGAAGCCAACACAGAGAAAACCATAGCTGATGGAAAAAGGGAAACATCGTTCTGATTTTCTCACTGGCTATCTGTTGCAATTATTTCGTTAGGTGGCCAGAGCATGATTTTTCACTCAGTCGACTTTGAGTTGGGTTTCTGTTTGTTGTAACCAAAAGTGTCCTGATTAGTACAGGTGCAGAGACACATGTAATATAAAATTCGTATCGTTATAATGTTTTATAGTTTGTAAAGTACCATCATATACATTATCTCATTTAAATATCATAAAAATTCCCAAAGGTGTCTATTATCATGTTTCCTATTTAATAAATGAGAAAATGGAGATTAACGAAATTACCTAAGCTCCAGTAGCCAGTAGGTACCAGAGCCAGGACTGAAATCTTGTGTTCCTGCTCTAAATCCAGTGTCACCCACCCTTGTTACAATCAAAAGGAGGCAAGGTGAGCCCGTGTAGAACGTTAAACAGCACAAAACATGACAGTCCGTTCGATGGTAAAATATACCAGATAAGGCAGCATTTGTTTGGCGGTAACACTGATGGTTCTTAGAGTAAATGATGTGTACCCTCAGAAGGGAGAGAGCGCTGAGGACTGGCCAGCATTAGGAGAATGTATGGAGGGGAAGGGATTGCACTGCTGGTAAATTTTCCTAGAGGATTTTAAGGCATCTTGGTGTATCACATTCAGAAACACCTCTAAAAAATTCCTAGTCCAATCTCATCTTTTTACAAAATATAAATAAATAATAAAATAAATAAGGAACTAGTAGGACTGGTAAGAGAAAGGGGTTTGTTATTATTATTATTGTATTATTGGTCTTTCACTGACTATCTACTGACTTCCAGGCTCTATTTATGTACATTATCAACATTGCAAGTTAAGTATTATTATCCCCATTTTCCAGATTTGAAAAGCAAAACCCAAAAGTTTTTTCCTTGGTTCTTTTGTACAAGCTGTGCTTTTACCACAGATGCCCTTCCTTTTTTATCCAAATGAGGAGCACCTTCTTATCTTCCAAGATGTCCCTGAAGACGCCTTCCACAGAGACTTTTCTACCCTCCACTCAAGTGCCAACGAACCCTGACAAAGCACAACACTTCATTAGACTTAGAGGTTTCCATTCACCCATCCGTCTCCCCTCTACCAGACTGTGGGTTCCTTGAGGTTAGATACTCTATTTTATTTACCTTTGCATACCCAGTACCTGGCTTAAAAGCTGGCACCAGAGCTGATGAGAGGAGTGAGAGAACGAGAGAAGAGAAAACAGAGGACACAGCCTTAAGTTTAGGGACATGCCCAAAGTTAGGAGGCTGTGAAAGAACTGAAGATGGTCAGGATGGAGATGTTTGAGTAGAACCAGAGTAACGTTGGGTCTCAGAAAACACTGGGAAAGAATGTCAAAAGTATGCAATGCTGCTGAGAGATCCAAGAAAACCGACTGGAGAGGCCAGACAGTGGATAACCATGCTGGTTTTGCAACCTGCTGGTAATTCTTTGGAACAAATTATCAGGGCTTTTACATTTATTGAGGGAAAAGCTTTTTTCTGCAAGCAATCTGGAGGATTTATAAAGTTGAGAGATGGTGTAATTACACTTCTGTCTGGTTTGCCTAAATGACCTAGGGTGAAAGACCTTTGGGGATTCCGGTCTGTTTCCATCTTCAGAGCAGAGAGACGGGTTGTAGCCGCTTAGCTCTCCTGGGGGAAACCCAGCACAAACGATAGCGAAGCACATTTCTTATGCCGAGGATATGAGGGTTCAAAACCAAAGTGCAAGCCAAACTGATAATAAGCTTCACCAGGGTTTAGTTGAACTCAAAGGTGAGAAATTCTTAATGGATTACTTAAAAAAAAAAAATCTAGAAATACAGGAGCGACTCCCCTCGTTTTAGTTGTTGCAGTGAGAGAGACAACCCAGGTCCTTCTCCAGAATACTCTCCCTGGCCACTATCAGAGACCCAGTCCGGGGTGGATTAGCCTTGGGTCTCTTCCCAGGGGGAGGAAAGAAGAGTAAACCAGAAGACCTAATTTCAGTGTTTCTTCTGACCGGAGGTGTAGTGGTTACGCAAGACATTTCCCTGCTCTGAACCTCGATGTCTCTACCTGTGAAGTGGGTAGTGTAATAATAGCTGTTCCACAGGGCTGGTGTGAGAATCCAGCAAGATACTGGCCTTAACTGAGCTATTTGTAATGAGGTGGATAGACCTAGAGTCTGTCATACAGAGTGAAGTAAGTC
>NW_006793049.1:0-1368 GCF_000442215.2 Lipotes vexillifer
CTGGTTTTATGCAGCACCCCCACTCAGCTTTCCCCTTACGCAAGTATAAGTTTGTTTTCTATAGGAGAGACTCTCTTCTGTTTTGTAATTACTTCCATGTGCAGAAAAGTTGACAATCCGTGTATTAGTGATACCGTATGATGTTTCTTTTTCCGTGTGACCAATTTCACTTGGAATCATCGTACCTAAATCCAATCACTAAGATGCTACGGGCCAGATGACCTTGATTTCATTGCTGACTGATATTCCATGGCACGTAGGTGCCGCAATTTGGCGATCCATTTTTTCCTTTCGTGGGTATTTAACTTGTTCCGTGGACGAGGTTCCTGTAAAGAGGGCAGCCCCAAACTTTGGGGTGGCTCTGGCTTTTTGATTTCTGTTTCCCTAAGCCTAGTGCCTGCGGCTATGTACCTTGATTTTTTCGATGTTTCAGGAAATACCATACATTTCTCCAGGGTGGCTGTTTACAATTTACATCCCGCCCATCAGGATAACAACGCTCCATCTTCTCCCTGACCTGTCCTGCCTTTCTGGATTTTACACTTTTTTCGGATGGCCTTTTTGATCGGGGGGAAGTGAGAGTTCATTGTAGCGCAGATTTCCGTTGCAAGCTTGCTTGGTTGGCCAAAAAGGGCGTATGTGTTTTTTCATGAATATATTCAGGAAAAAACGCATCCGCCCTTTTTGGCCAAGGGCATCCTGGTCGGCGTTCTGCCTATTTTCATAGGCTTTAAATGCAATTCCAAACCACCTCCTGAAATCGGTTTCCTACAATTCTGCCTCAATTTCAAGTTCTCTTTGCAGCCTTACTTCAATATATTTTTGGACGAAAGCTGTCATTTATAACTCTGCAGGTTTGTGAATTACAGTGGCCCTGAACTCCTTTTCTCCCCTCGCTTTCTTGTGAGCTGGCCGCCATCCCGCAGGATTGCTTCAGACCCTAGTCTGTTTCAGGCACGGCATGCTGAGTCTTTGGTTCATTCTTCTTGTTGGTGGGAACCTAGAGTTCAATGTGCCCGTCCAAACACCTACAGCTAGTCTCTCGTTGGTTCTCCCCATTCCTGTCCATCTTATGCAGAAATTGCAAAGTGTGCCAAACAGGAGGTTAAAGGCACTGACTTCAAGGGTGGAGAGTGTCAGGAAAGCGTCTTGAATGGCCAACACGAGTTGCAGGACACGTTACCTGAGATGCATTTTAGGAACCTTGCCCGATGACACGGTGGACCATACTCTAGGTTACCCATGCGCATGTGTTAGGGTACGTGTTAGTGTGAGCTTATGTTTTAGGATTACGGCACTATTTATGGTAAGGCTAAGGGAAGGCACTAGGGTTATGGTTAGGGTTAGGTTTATGGAACTGGAATGGGA
>NW_006793050.1:0-349 GCF_000442215.2 Lipotes vexillifer
CTTATTTTCCAATTTGTATTCCTTTTATTTCTTCTCTGATTGCTGTGTCTAGGACTTCCAAAACTATGTTGAATAATACTGGTGAGAGTGGACATCCTTCTCTTTTCCTGATCTTAGAGGAAATGCTTGTAGTTTTTCACCATTGAGAATGGTGCCTGTTGTGGGTTTGTCATATATGGCCTTTATTATGTTGAGGTAGATTCCCTCTATGCTCACTTTCTGGAGACTTTTTAATCATAAATGGGTGTTGAATTTTGTCAAAAGTTTTCCTGCATCTATTGAGATGATATTTTTATTCTACAATTTGTTAATATGGTGTATCACATTGATTGATTTGTGTATATTGAAG
>NW_006793051.1:0-401 GCF_000442215.2 Lipotes vexillifer
TCTCTGGAGCTCCTTTAAGCAGCGCTCTTAATCCCCTCTCCTCGCACACCAGGAAACAAAGAGACAAAAAAGTCTCTTGCTTCTTTGGCAGCTCCAGACTTTTCCCAGACTCCCTCCTGGCTAGCCCTTCAGATCTAAGCTCCGAAGCCTGAGCCTCAGCTCCCAGCCCCAGCCCATCCCAGCGGGTGAGCAGACAAGCCTCTTGGGCTGGTGAGTGCTGGTCAGCACCGATCCTCTGTGCAGGAATCTCTCCACTTTGCCCTCCACACCCCTGTTGCTGTGCTCTCCTCTGTGGCTCTGAAGCTTCCCCCCTCCGCCACCCACAGTCTCTGCCCGCAAAGGGGCTTCTACTGTGTGGAAACCTTTCCTCCTTCACAGCTCCCTCCCACTGGTGCAGGTCC
>NW_006793052.1:0-29927 GCF_000442215.2 Lipotes vexillifer
GTGGGAATGCAAATTGGTGCAGCCACTATGGAAAACAGTATGGAGGTTCCTCAGAAAACTAAAGGTAGAACTACCATATGATCCAGCAATGTACTCTTGAGTACATATCCAAAGAAAAGGAAAACATTAATTTGAAAAGATACATGCACCCCAATGTTCATAGCAGCATTATTTACAATTGCCAAAACATGGAAGCAACCCAAGTATTCATCAACATATGAATGGATAAATAAGTGATATATATGTATCACTTCTTTATTCCTTATACATTTATACACACACACACACACACACACACACACACACACACACACACACACACACAAAATGGAATACTACTCAGACATTCAAAGAGAGTGAAATTTTGCCATTTGCAACAACATGGTTGGATTTGGAGAGTATTATGCTTAATGAAATAAGTCAGACAGAGAAAGATAAATACTCTATGTCATCACATATGTGGAATCTAAAAAGTAAAATAAACTAGTGAATATAACAAAAAAGAAATTATATGTTTTGTTCTGAAATATGACTACAGTTGATTCCTGATAATATAAGAAATGAAACATATTTATTAACTAATTAAGCTTTAATATACAATGTAGAGATTTAAATTGTAATTACTTCTAGGTATTTCACAGTCAGAATAAACCTAAGCTAGATCTTGCTAGAAATTGAAAACAGAAAACTTCAAAAGATCATGAGGAAGGAAATAAAAATAAAATAAAGTATAGTGTTTAACTTATTCTGTATGCCCGCAATATGATGCTAGATAACTGTAAATCACATGGGTAAACTATTTCTAAAGATTCTTTTTCTTTTGGTTTGTAGTTAGGCAGCTTGTGCGTGTAGTATTCGAATCTTCTGAGTATGGTTACTTCTCCCTAGCATTTGCTCAGGGCTCAGACTCTGTGTTATTTGTATTTGGGAGTTGTAAGTGTCCAAGTACAGGAGCCACTTCATATTTTGTCATGGATAGTGAATCTGTATATATGTGTATATTCATGTATACATCTGCACATGCACTCACACACACACACACACATTACTGATTTATTTGACCAATTAACAACAATTGTAAATTTGTTTCTTAAACATACTTTAAAAAAAAAAATTAATGTGTAATCTGTATACTAGAGGCAGCACAATATAAGCTTTTTAAAAAATATTTATTTATTTATTTTTGGCTGTGTTGGGTCTTCGTTGCTGTGTGAGGGCTTTCTCTAGTTGTGGCAAGTGGGGTCCACTCTTCATTGTGGTGTGCGGGCCTCTCACTATCGCGGCCTCTCTTGCTGCGGAGCACAGGCTCCAGACGCACAGGCTCAGTAGTTGTGGCTCATGGGCCTAGTTGCTCTGCGGCATGTGGGATCCTCCCAGACCAGGGCTCGAACCAGTGTCCCCTGCATTAGCAGGCAGATTCTCAACCACTGCGCCACCAGGGAAGCCCGGTTTTTTTTAATTTATTTTTTTATACAGCACGTTCTTATTAGTTATTCATTTTATACATATTAGTGTATATATGTCAATCCCAATCTCCCAATTCATCACATCACCACTACCTCCCTGCCACTTTCCCCCTTGGCGGCGATACGTTTGTCCTCTACATCTGTGTCTCTATTTCTGCCCTGCAAACCGGTTCGTCTGTACCATTTTTCTAGGTTCCACATATATGCGTTAATATATGATATTTGTTTCTCTTTTTCTGACTTACTTCACTCTGTATGACAGTCTCTAGATACATCTACATCTCATCAAATGACCCAATTTCATTCCTTTTTACGGCGGAGTAATATTCCATTGTATGTATATGTACCACAACTTCTTAATCCATTCATCTGTCGATGGTCATTAAGGTTGCTTCCATGACCCTCCTATTGTAAACTGTGCTGCAATGAACATTTGGGTGCATGTGCCTTATGGTTTTCTCTGGGTATACGCCCAGTAGTGGGATTGCTGGGTCATATGATTCTATTTTTAGTTTTTTAAGGAAACTCCATACTGTTCTCCATATTGGCTGTATCAATTTACATTCCCACCAACAGTGCAAGACGATTCCCTTTTCTCCACATCCTCTCCAGCATTTGTTGTTTGTAGGTTTTCTGATGATACCCATTCTAACTGGTGTGAGGTGATACCACATTGTAGTTGTGATTTGCATTTTGCTAATAATAAGTGATGTTGAGCAGCTTTTCATGTGCTTCTTGGCCATCTATATCTCTTCTTTGGAGAGATGTCTATTTAGGTCGTCTGCCCATTTTTGCATTGGGTTGTTTGTTTTTTTAATATTGAGCTGCATGAGCTGTTTATATATTTTGGAGATTAATCCTTTGTCCATTGATTCATTTGCAAATATTTTCTCCCATTCTGAGGGTTGTCTTTTCATCTTGTTTGTAGTTTCCTTTGCTTTGCAAAAGATTTTAAGTTTCATTAGGTCCCATTTGTTTATTTTTGTTTTTATTTCCATTACTCTAGGAGGTGGATCAAAAAAAATCTTGCTGTGATTTATGTCCAAGTGTGTTCTGCCTATGCTTTCCTCTGAGAGTTTTACAGTGTCCAGTCTTATATGTCGGTCTCAAAACCATGTTCAGTTTATTTTTGTGTATGGTGTTAGGGAGTGTTCTAATTTCATTCTTTTACATGTAGCTATTGAGTTTTCCCAGCACAACTTATTGAGGAGACTGTCTTTTCTCCACTGTATATCCTTGCCTCCTTTATCATAGATTAGTTGACCATAGGTGCATGGGTTCATCTCTGGGCTTTCTATCCTGTTCCATTGATCTATATTTCTGTTTTTGTGCCATTACCATATTGTCTTGATTACTGTAGCTTTGTAGTAGAGTCTGAAGTCAGAATCTGATTCCTCCAGCTCTGTTTTTTTCCCTCAAGAGTGCTTTGGCTATTCAGGGCCTTTTGTGTCTCCATTTTAAGATTTAACATTTTAAATTTAAAATTTAACAAATTTTAAGATTGTTTGTTCTAATTCTGCAAAAACTGCCATTGGTAATTTGATAGGGATTACACTGAATCTGTAGATAGCTTTGGGTAGTATAGTCATTTTAACAATATTGATTCTTCCATTCCAAGAACATGGTATATCTCTACATCTGTTTGTATCATCTTTAATTTCTTTCGTCAATGTCTTATAGTTTTCTGCATACAGGTCTTTTGTCTCCTTAGGTAGGCTTATTCCTAAGTGTTTTATTGTTTTTGTTGCAGTGGTAAATGGGAGTGTTTCCTTAATTCCTCTTTCAGATTTTTCACCATTAGTGTATAGGAATGCAAGAAATTTCTGTGCATTAATTTTATATCCTGCAACTTTATCAAATTCATTGATTAGCTCTATTAGTTTTCTGGTGGCATCTTTAGGATTCTCTATGTATAGTATCACATCATCTGCAAACAGTGACAGTTTTACTTCTTCTTTTCCAAATTGTATTCCTTTTATTTCTTTTTCTTCTCTGATTGCCATGGTTAGGACTTCCGAAACTCTATTGAATAATAGTGGTGAGAGTGGACATCCTTGTCTTGTTCCTGATCTTAGTGGAAATTGCTTTCAGTTTTTCACCATTGAGAATGATGTTTGCTGTGCGTTTGTCATATATGGCCTTTATTATGTTGAGGTAGGTTCCCTCTGTGCCCACTTTCTGGAGAGTTTTTACCATAAATGGGTGTTGAATTTTGTCAAAAGCTTTTTCTGCATCTATTGAGATGATCATATGGTTTTTCTTCTTCAATATGTTAATATGGTGTATCACATTGATTGATTTGCACACATTGAAGAATCCTTGCATCCCTGGGATAAATCCCCCTTGATCACGGTGTATGGTCCTTTTAATGTGTTGTTACATCTGTTTTCTAGTATTTTGTTGAGGATTTTTGCATCTACATTCATCAGTGATATTGGTCTGTAATTTTCTTTTTTTGTAGTATCTTTGTCTGGTTTTGGTATCAGGGTGATGGTGACCTCATAGAATGAGTTGGCAGTGTTCTTTTCTCTGCAATTTTTTGGTATAACTTGAGAAGGATGGGTGTTAACTCTTCTCTAAATGTTTGATAGAATTCACCTGTGAAGCCATCTGGTCCTGGACTTTTGTTTGTTGGAAGATTTTTAATCACAGTTACATTACTTGTGATTGGTCTGTTGATATTTTCTATTCCTTCCTGGTTCAGTCTTGGAAGGTTATACCTTTCTAAGTATTTGTCAATTTATTCCAGGTTGTCCATTTTATTAGCATAGAGTTGATTGTAGTAGTCTCTTAGGATGCTTTGTATTTCTGTGGTATCTGTTGTAACTTCTCCTTTTTCATTTCTAAATTTATTGATTTGAGTCCTCTCTTTTTCTTGATGAGTCTGGCTAGTGGTTTATTCATTTTGTTTATCTTCGCAAAGAACCAGCTTTTAGTTTTATTGATCTTTGCTATTGTTTTCTTTGTTTCTATTTCATTTATTTCTGCTCTGATCTTTATGATTTCTTTCCTTTTGCTAACTTTGGGTTTTGTTTGTTCTTCCTTCTCTAGTTCCTTTAGATGTAAGGTTAGATTGTTTATTTGAGATATTTCTTGTTCCTTGAGGTAGACTTGTATTGTTATGAACTTCCCTTGTGTTGCTATGAACTTCGCTCTTAGAATTGCTTTGCTGCATCCCATAGGTTTTGGATCATTGTGTTTTCGTTGTAATTTTTCTCTAGGTATTTTCTGATTTCCTCTTTGATTTCTTCAGTGATCTCTTGGTTATTTAGTAACATAATGTTTAGCCTCCATGTGTTTGTGTTTTTTACATTTTTTTCCCCCTGTAATTGATTTCTAATCCCATAGTGTTGTGGTAAGAAAAGATGCTTGATATGATTTCAATTTTCTTAAATTTACTGAGGCTTGATTTGTGACCCAAGATGTGATCTATCCTGGAGAATGTTCTGTCTGCACTTGAGAAGAAAATGTAATCTGCTTTTTTTGGACGGAATGTCTTATAAATATCAATTAAATCTATCTGGTCTATTGTGTCATTTAAAGCTTGTGCTTCCTTATTAATTTTCTGTCTGGATGATCTGTCCATTGGTGTAAATTAGGTGTTACAGTCCCCATTACTACTGTGTTACTGTCTATATCCTCTTTTATAGCTGTTAGCAGTTGCCTTATGTATTGAGTTGCTCCTGTGTTGGGTGCATGTATATTTATAGTTGTTATATCTTCTTCTTGGTTTGATCCCTTGATCATTATGTAGTGTCCTTCCTTGTCTCTTGTAACATTCTTTATTTTAAAGTCTATTTTATCTGATATGTGTATTGCTACACCAGCTTTCTTTTAATTTCCATTTGCATGGAATATCTTTTTCCATCCCCTCACTTTCAGTCTGTATGCATCCTTAGGTCTGAAGTGTGTCTCTTGTAGACAGCATATAGATAGGTCTTGTTTTTGTATCCATTCGGCAAGCCTGTGTCTTTTGTTTGGAGCATTTAATCCATTCACGTTTAAGGTAATTATCGATAAGTATGTTCCTGTGACCATTTTCTTAATTGTTATGGGTTTGTTTTTGTAGGTCCTTTTCTTCTCTTGTGTTTCCCACTTAGAAAAGTTCCTTTAGCATTTGTTGTAGAGCTGGTTTGGTGGTGCTGAATTCTCTTAGCTTTTGCTTGTCTGTAAAGCTTTTTTTTTTTTTTTTTTTTAAAGCACAGGCTCAGTAGTTGTGGCACACAGGCCTAGCTGCTCTGCAGCATGTGGGATCTTCCTGGACCAGGGATTGAACCCGTGTCCCCTTCACTGGCAAGCAGACTCCTATCCACTGCGCCACCAGGGAAGCCCTGTCTGTAAAGCTTTTGATTTCTCTGTTGAATCTGAATGAGATCCTTGCCAGGTAGAGTAATCTTGGTTTTAGTTCTTCCCTTTCATCACTTTAAATATATCATGCCACTCCCTTCTGGCTTGTAGAATTTCTGCTGAAAAATCAGCTGTTAACGTTATGGGAGTTCCCTTGTATGTCATTTGTCATTTTTCCCTTGCTGTTTTCAATAATTTCTCTTTGTCTTTAATTTTTTTCCACTTGATTACTATGTGTCTTGGCATGTTTCTCCTTGGGTTTATCCTGCCTGGGACTCTCTGTGCTTCATGGACTTGGGTGGCTATTTCCTTTCCCGTGTTAGAGAAGTTTTCGACTATAATCTCAAATATTTTCTCCGGTCCTTTCTCTCTCTCTTCTCCTTCTGTGACCCCTATACTGTGAATGTTGTTGCATTTAATGTCCCAGAGGTCTCTTAGGCTGTCGTCATTTCTTTTCTTTCTTTTTTCTTTATTCTCTTCTGTGGCAGTGAATTTCACCATTCTGTCTTCCAGGTCACTTATCCGTTCTTCTGCCTCAGTTATTCTGCTATTGATTCCTTCTAGTGTATTTTTATTTCAGTTATTGTGTTGTTCATCTCTGTTTGTTTGTTGTTTAATTCTTCTAGGTGTTTGTTCTTTAATTTTTCTAGGTCTTTGTTAAACATTTCTTGCATCTTCTTGATCTTTGTCTCCATTCTTTTTCCGAGGTCCTGGATCACCTTCACTATCATTATTCTGAATTCTTTTTCTGGAAGGTTGCTTATTTCCACTTCATTTAGTTCTTTTTCTGGGGTTTTATCTTGTTCCTTCATGTGGTACAAAGTCCTCTGCATTTTCATTTTGTCTATCTTCCTGTGAATGCGGTTTTCCTTCCAGAGGCTGCAGAACTGTAGTTCTTCCTGCTACTGCTGTCTGCCCTCAGGTGGATGAGGCTACCTAAGAGGCTTATGCAAGCTTCCTGATGTTAGGGACTGGTGTTGGGTAGAGCTAGGTGTTGCTCTGATGGGCAGAGCTCACTTTAATCCACTTGTCTGCTGATGGGTGGGGCTGCGTTCCCTCCCTGTTGGTTGTCCGGCCTCAGGCGAGCCAGCACTGGAGCTTACCTAGCTCTTTGGTGGGGCTAATGGAGGACTCTGGGAGGGCTCATGCCAAGGAGTACTTACCAGTACTTTTGCTGCCAGTATCCTTGTCTCCACCGTGAGCCACAGCCACCCCCTGTCTCTGCAGGAGACCCTCCAACACTAGCAAGTAGGTCTGGTTCAGTGTCCTATGGGGTCCCTGCTGCTTCCCCTGGTTCCCGATGCACACATTACTTTGTGTGTGCCCTCCAGGAATGGAGTCTCTGTTTTCCCCAGTCCTGTCGAAGTCCTGAAATCAAATCCCACTAGCCTTCAAAGTTGATTCTCTAGGAATTCCTCCTCCCGTTGTCAGACCCCTAGGTTGGGAAGCCTGATGTGGGGCTCAGAACTTCTACTCCAGCGGGTAGACTTCTGTGGTATAAGTGTTCTCCATTTTGTGAGCCACCCTCCCAGAAGTTATGGGATTTGATTTTATTGTGATTGCACCCCTCCTACCATCTCATTATGGCTTGTCCTTTGGATGTGAGGTATCTTTTTTGGTGAGTTCCAGTGTCTTCCTGTCGATGACTCTTCAGTAGTTAGTTGTGATTCTGGTGTTCTCGCAAGAGGGAGTGAGCACACGTCCTTCTACTCCGCCGTCTTGAACCAATCTCACAAGATGACATTTAAATCTCCAAGGGTTTATTTATGCAAGTATCAAAAGTCACGAATGACCACGAGTCACTATGAAATTTCCTAAACCTCCTTTTAGCTGTAGTTAATTTACAGATTGAAGGATATTTGCTGGATTATGATCAAATCCTTCAGACGAGAGGATATTGGGATGCTAGCCTTTCACTACATAGTATCCATTTACGTGATATCACTGAGACTTTTGGCATAGTTTTCACGCCCAAAATGTTTTTAACATCTGTGTCACTGTTCTTTTTTCAAGACTGAAGACTCAGTATTTATTAATCTCTCAAACCTCAATTGCCCTTTGGAAGCAGCTGAATACTTTCTTTGAGGAGTGAACAAAATGTAATCTCAAAATAAATCACAAGAAGTGTAAGGTAGTGGTTTTTAGTTCTAGGAAATGCAAGAGTTCCTGGTATGCTTAGGGAGTTAAGGTTAATGTGGTGAAATATTTTATGTGGCTCTGCATTACCTTTCACTTAAACCTGTCATGGAAAAAGCAAAGAAAGTTGAAAATCTCAGCAACAATAAGCAGATTAGATTTAGGAGAGAATGAATTGATGCCTATTTTATGATATATATCAACCTAAAGCAGGTTTCCAGATTCTCTGTTGTTCAGAAATGCATAGCCCTTGATGGTAAACATGTTAAAAGTGCTTTTGGAAAATGAGGATGACATTCATTTGACACAGAGGGTACTTAATCTCTGCAGGTATATCAGATTGGGGAAAAACAATTTTTTCATTTGGGTCACATTTATTATCATTTCTGCACTGTTGATAAGATGGTTAAACTGAACAGATCAACTGGGCTGCAAGCACCCAGAAGGCTATGCTCATGGGCATGAAATGAATAGTTACTGACAGGGTTTGCAAGAGAAATGGAATATATTGAGCTGAACCCAAGCAGAATGCTAATTTGGAAACAGCATAGAGAAGGTTTAGTAAGAGGAATTTTATTTTGGGTGAAACATTAATGCAAGATGTACAATTCCACAAAAGGTTTTTTGTTTTGTTTTTTTTTGCTTAAAGCTGTGATGAATGTCAGGTGATGGTATCATACTCTTTTCCCTTACAGATGTTCTTTACTCAGTGTATCTTGCATGAACATGTGTTTGGTCTCCATTATTCGATTAAAGGGAAATGTAAACAAATTCTGATTATCTACTTTTATGGTCAAATCATATTGTGAAGTGCAGGAGCTTGAACAAATTCTTTCTTAAACTGTTAAATTAAAATTGTATATATTTAAAGTATACAACATTATGATTTGATATACATATACATGAAATCACATATACGTGAAAAGATTATGCAGACAAGCAATTTAACATATCATCCCCTCACACTTCCATTTTTTTGTGTATGATGAGAGCCCCTGAAATCTACTATTTTAGCAAATGTTTAGTATTCAATGCAGTATTATTAACGACAGTCATCATGCTGTACATTAGGTCTCTAGACTTATTCATCCAACAAAACTGCAACTTTGTACACTTTGACCAGCATCTCTCCATTTACCCTATCTCTCAGCCCCTGGTAAACACTGCTTCTATGTATCTGACTTCTTTAGATTCTGCATATGAGTGAGATCTTGAAGTTTTTGTCTTTTCATATCTAGTTTATTTCACTTAGGGTAGTGTCCCTTTAGGTTCATCCACGTTGTTACAAATGACAGAATCTTCTTTTTAAAGGCTGAATAAAATTCCATTTGACCAAATTCTTTAGTTGGATTCTAATTCTATTATGTCAGCTATTAATGAAGATAAACATCAACTAGAAGCTTAGAATTTTTCTTTCTTTTCTATGGATTTTTATTACAGTGGGATTTTTAAAAATTAATTAATTAATTAAGTTTTTACTTTCGGCTGTGTTGGGTGTTTGTTGCTGTGTGTGGCCTTTCTCTAGTTGTGGCAAGGTGGGGGGGCTACTCTTCATTGCAGTGCAGTGGCTTCTCTTGTTGTGGAGCACGGGGTCTCGGTGCATGGGCTTCAGTAGTTGTGGCACATGGGCTCAGTAGTTGTGGCTTGTGGGATCTAGAGAGCAGACTCAGTAGTTGTGGTGCACAGGCTTAGTTGCTCTGCAGCATGTGGGATCTTCCCAGACCAGGGCTCAAACCCATGTCCCCTGCATTGGCAGGCGGATTCTTCACCACTGTGCCACCAGGGAAGTCCGACAGTGGTATTATTTATGTGAAGAAAACATACTTAATTTTCATTAATATTTCACTATTTAGTTATTGATATCCTATGATAAGGGGAAAAAAATCTTGCAATGAAGCTGCAAAATTAGGAAAAATTCAAAGACAATATTCTAGAAAAATTCTCTGAAAGAGAACCACCTGGAAAACACTGAGAGAATCAAGAATATTTGGTTTTGGCTTTAATCATGGATCAAAATGAGAGAATTCAAGTCAAAACTTATAATATCTACATGCATTTCAACATTCAGCTTACTGGTCTTTGGAAAAATATCTATTTCTAAAATTTGATGTACATTAACTCTCATGCTTGTCTTAACATGATCAAAATCTAGATCATTCCAAGTATGTTGAAACAGAATTTTATGGCCTTGCAGAAAAGCACATTTGCAATTAGTCTTAAAGTGATGGAGAAACTTGAGGAAACATGTAATACCTCAGAGAAATGGTCAAGAAGTGCTATTTTCAGGGGTATTATCATTATTCTCATAGCATGGTTTAGAACATATGAATAACTGTATAATTAAATAAGAAAATCCATCCTTATTGTATAACATATACTCCCACAATCAATTGTAAATGGCTGCTTTTATGTTCATGATTGCCATGGATGCGGTTTGCCAATGAATGTTTATTTGGAATGATATGAGAAAGAATAAGTAAGATACAATAATGAAGCTGACTTGAAAACAGTTGAAATTTTTAAATAATGCCTTTGATTTTTAAAGAGAAGATTTGTACTAGAATAACAAAGATCCAGATAATAGGAACTCAGGAAGCAAAGTTCTGATAGTTTGCAGCTCCTTACCTCCATGGTTAAGCTACTTTGAAAATGTGCCTTAATGCTTACCTTTCTAAGTAAGCTGATGTGGTTATTCCTGGCTGAATGATGCTCTCATTTTTATCTCCATGTTTTTCTAGATTTTTATCAAAGTTGTACACAGACTAAAGATTCAAAAATTTTATGTGTTGTTATGAAAAACAGCAGCTCCCTACCATCCTCCCCAGAAGAAACGAATTTTAGTTGAAACAAGTTTTATTTTGACACTTATCTCCCTGTTGCTAAGTAATATACTTGTTATGTCATGACTTTTTGATGTCAGGTATGATCTATTGACTTTCCACTATTGAAAATGTTGTTTTTGTTCACTCTCTGCTCCCTACACCTCTAGTAAATAGGCTCACCCTTCCCATCTTTCGACATTCTCCCATTAAAGTTATATGGTAATTTTGAATAAACCAATATTCATTATTTACATTATTATGACTATGTAAATACTTGTCACAGCTGACTTGTTTAGTAAAACATTAGTTTTCCTTTCTGGCACAAGTTTTAATTTTTTGAAATTTATTTTTTATTGATGTATAGTTGATAAACAATATTATGTAAGTAACAGGTGTACTATATAGTGATTAACAATTTTTAAAAGTTGTATTCCATTTATAGTTATTATAAAATATTGGCTATATTCCCTGTGTTGTACAATATATCCTTGCAGCTTATTTTATACCTAATAGTCTGTACCTCTTCATCTCTTCCCCCTAAATTGGCCCTTTCCCCTTCCATTTTCCTACTGGTAACCACTAGTTTGTTCTCTATATCTCTTCTTCTTTTTTGCTATATTCAACATGTTGTTGTATTTTTTAGATTCCATATATAAGTGATACCATACCGTATTGGTAGTGCTCTGACTTATTTAACTTAGCATAATGCCCTCCAAGTCCATTTATGTTGTTGCAAACAACTTAAATTTTATTCTTTATGCAAAATTTTATTCTTTTTTATGGCTGAGTAGTATTCCACGTATATATGTATTACCCATTCATCTGTTGATGGACACTTAAGTTGCTTCCATATTGTGGCAACTGTAAATAATGCTGCTATGAACACTGGGGTGCATGTTATCTTTTCAAATTAATGTTTTTGTTTTTGTTTTGGATATATATCCAGGAGTGGAATTGCTGGGTCATATGGTAGTTCTATTTTTATTTTCCACAGCGACTGTACCAATTTACATTCCCACCAACCATGTACAAGGGTTCCGTTTTCTCCACATCCTTGCCAACATTTGTTGTTTGTGGTCTTTTTGATGGTAGCCATTCTGACAGGTGTGAGATGATATCTCATTGTGGTTTCAATTTGCATTTCCCTGATGATTAGTGATGTTGTGTATCTTTTCATGTGCCTGTTGTCCATCTGTAATGTATACTTTGGGAAAATGCCTATTTAGTTCTTCTACCCATTGTTTAATCAGGTTGTTTGTTTTGATGTTGAGCTGTATGAGCTGTTATATATGTTGAATATTAACCCCTCATTAGTCATATCATTTGCAAATATTTTCTCTCATTCAGTAGGTTGTCTTTTTGTTTTGTCAATGATTTCCTTTGCTGTGCTAAAGCTTTTAAGTTTAATTATTTCCCATTTGTTTATTTTTGCTTTTATTTCCTTTGTTTTAGGAGACAGATCTAAAAACATATTGCTACAATTTATGTCAAAGAGTATTCTGCCTATGTTTTCCTCTAGGAGTTTTATAGTATCTGGGCTTACATTTAGGTCTTTAATCAATTTTGAGTTTATTTTTGTGCATGGTGTTAGAGAATGTTCTAACTTCATTCTTTTAAATGTAGCTGTCCAGTTTCCCCATCACCACTATTGAAGAGGCTGACTTTTTTCCATTGCATATTCTTGCCTCCTTTGTCATAGATTAATTGGTCATAAGTGCGTGGGTTTGGCACAAACTTTAATTTTTTTATGAAGTGAAAAACTGTCTAGTTTTGCTTGGTTTTCTATGCACATAGCATCTTTTTTTTTTTTTTTAAAGTATTTTATTTATTTATTTGGCTGTACCAGGTCTTAGTTGCAGCATGCGGATCTTTGTTGCAGCATGCAGGAACTTTAGTTGCGGCATGCAAATTCTTAGTTGCGGCATTCTTAGTTCCCTGACCAGGGATCGAACCCGGGCCCCCTGCACTGGGAGTGCAGAGCCTTAGCCACTGGACCACCAGAGAAGACCCACATAGCATCTTTTTTCAAACACAAACTCTTGTGCATCAAGTGTTCTATTAATTTACTATTCCAGAAGAAATATTTCCTTGAGCCCTCTGACTTGCTCCAATCTGGACTGTGTGCCCTCTGTGTCTGACTACTCAGCTGTCATTGCAGCATCTTCTGTCACCACCATCCTGAGGACTCATCTCTTCTTCCCTGTGTTCTTTCCTGTTTCCTGTGAATTTTTTTCTTTGTTTCAACTTTGTTTTGGTAGAGCATCTCTACCTAGAAGATCCTTGAGAAAGGATGTATGGAGTAAGACTTTTCAGGCTTTGTCTTGTGTGAAAATGTCTTTATTTTTATTCCTTCTTACTGATAATTTGTCTTGATATAGAATTATTTACCTAGTTTTCATCAGAAATCTGAAGGCACCTCTCTTTTGGCTTTTAATGTTCCCAGTTTCCAAAGTTGCTGCTGACAAATATCTGAAGACACATTAATTCCTATTCCTTTTTAGGTGATTTCTCTCTCTCTTTTTCTCTCTCTGGAACCTTGTTGAATCTTCTTTTTGTCCTTAGTGTTCTGAAGTATCACAATGATGTGCAGTGAAAAGATCTGTCTGAATCCACTACACTGGGCATGTAATTTGGTCTTTCAACCTGAAAACTTAAGTTCTTTGAGTTTTAGAAAATTTTTTAAAATTATTTTGCTTATCATTTTCCTCCTGCTTTTTTCAGTTTTCCATTTCTGGAATACTTTTTAAAAAATTTTTAGACCTTTTGGATTGATTCTCTCATTTTCTTGTTATTTTTGTTTTCTTTATCTAAAATGATGTTTTGCTACTCTTCTTGTTTTTGTTATGCCACATGAAATCAATGCTTTCTTTGTATTCTTGTTTTTGATAATTGGTGTCTAGACAGGATTTATGTCTATTAGTTGGTATGTTTTAATCTGAAACAATTTTGTTAAATCTGTTTTTCAGTTTACCAGCTCAAATGCATTATCTCCTTCAAAGTCAAGTGAACTGGAAGTCCTTATCATCTTTGTTCTACTTTTTTTTTTTTTTAAGAAAAATGTTAAAGCTTATCTTCTATTGTATTTTAAATATGTAAGCATTCTTTTGGTGCTCAGAATGTTCCTTTTTATTATAGCATCCTATTCTTTTTCTCCAGTTAAAATATCTTCTCTTGCATCTCAGTGGATATTAATAATACATATATCTTCAAAGCTCTCTTCCCTTTGCACAGTCTGTTTCCTCCAAGTTGCTTTTTGTATTTTTCATACTTTTCATATTGCAGGCATTCCTCAGATATCTAGCAATTCTAGGGGACCAAAGACTTTGATTAGAAGCTCTGATACATGAGTGGGTCTTGTCACCTGTGAACATCACAATAAGGTGATGTAGATGAGCTTTTTAGTCTTGTGACCTCTAAATACATTCTCTTGAATTGGTCAGATTCGCCAGAGAAAGCGTTTCTAGTCCTATGCCTGGAAGGTGATGGCCTAGCTGCTAGTTGTTAGGAAGCCAACTAGGGAAGGAGTGCTGGAGGTCTCAGGCATAGTTTTCAGACTTAATCCTCCCCGTTTTATCATGTTATCTCTTCCATCTGCCCTGTACAGGATCCAAAGCCCCCTTGTTTCATCCTTTTAAGAGAACCTGCCTCCCTATTGGGCAAATATTCAAGAGGTGCAGTCATTTGGCTGCCTAAAGCTGGGGAGGGGATCTACAGATTTGATTGCTACTTAAAGTTCTCCTTATTTTAGCTCTCTCCTTCTATTCACACTTATAATGGTATCTGATGCTACCATACCCTTAGCCTTTTGAGGATTCTGTGTTAGGAATCTGATGAGTTTTCAGCTTTTTGAGTTGCTAGTTTAAGATACAGTTTTCTGGGGTCTGTTAAATCCTTTGCCAGTTGAACATCTGCTTTCCAGCTTCTAAAATTTTGTTGCTGTTGCTTCTTCTTTCATTCTCCCTGTGTTTGTGGGTTAATATGTTTTGGGTGAGAAATCAATTTACTATTATTTTAGTGAAATTTCAAGGGGGAACAAAGTTAGACATATGTGTTCAATCTGTGGCAGACTGTATTTTCCAAAGATGGTCACAATAATATCTCCTGTCCTTTTATGCTCTTTCAATGTTACTATGACATTCCTTCTATCAAGAGGTTGGTCCTGTTTTCCCTTCTCTTGAATACTGATTAGATTTTGACTATGGTAGAAGTGGTGCTTTATGACTTCTGAAGCTAGGTCACAAAAGGCTATAGGGCTTCTGCTGGTTCCCTAGAGACACTTGCCCTTGGAATCTACCCATCATAATGTGGCTAGAACATAGTGAGCAAGGTGGAGAGTAGTAAAAGCTGTGATGGAAGAGAGAGATAGAGATTTTGTCTTTATCGGACATGAATCACAAAACCTGTTCTTCAACTCTAGCTTTTCCAAACTGTGTGATTCAGCAATCTCAGTTTCTTCATCAACAGAACGGATGCATTAAATAAGATGGATTTTAAGCTTCTAGTCCTAATGCCCTATAATTTTATGACATTCTAAATAATCCAGGACCATAGTGATGTTTAACTTCAGAGAGTTTTATTCAGATAGACTGTAGTAAGAATGATGTCCTAAAGTTGTAGAAGGTAGCAGCTATGATAATCAGTGAGGTTGATATGTGTATCTTTGAACATAAGTCCCATTATTGGACAAGCTTATGATGTACCTGTTATTGCTATTGTACAGGAATTTATCCCTCCAGTATAGCATTTTAGCTTTGAAGCAATATAATTTGGTTTGCAAAGATTCACTTGACTACAGCCTTTCTCTGGATGCCTTGTGATAGAAAGTAAAGACAATTTCTAGGACACTGTTTTCTTTGCCTGTTAGTTTGGTGGGAAAACAAAGCAAAAACGCACATTGATATTGAACAACAATGTATTCAAGGACACTAAATTTACTTAAGATGTCTTAAGTAATACATAATTAATCGTCAAATCACTTGTTTAGATTCTTCTTGCTATTCTGAACATCCTTCTTTCTACCTCATGGACACTTACAGATCCCATGCTTCTTTCTCATATCTTTGCTTTAAAACTTCTGAGTTCTTTAGAATTTCTGACAACTTGAAATTTAAAGCAGTTTTTCACATTTTCTAAGAGTCCTTGAAACCAACTTTTCTTGGCAAGAATTTTTATCCTTATTCTCCCTTTATTGTAAATTATTTGTATTCTTTCCTCATGGAATTCCTTATTTTCTACACAAATTATTCTGCAAAGCCAGAGCTCCTGAAGGACAGGAAGATTTCTTTTACACATGGAAATCCCTGAATGTCCATATTTGCTTTGGATAATCTTTAGTGTTTTCGAGAGAAGGATGAACCATGTTGTGCTGGATGTCATCTTCATTCCCAAACCACCCCAGTGCTCTTACAAATTGTCCACTCTAAACATTAACAATTAAAAAAATCCACACTCACATTAGTCTCTTGCAGGAAACACAGCAATGAAATCTTTTCCTCTTCCCCCAGATGAGCTCTGAGACTTGGGGAAAATCATGTAAGCACTCAATTTACTGTTAAATTAGTTTCAAAATTCTACTTTACCCTTCTCTGCAGAATTCTCCTCAGTGGTTCCTGAGAAGCTCATATTTTGCACTGTTGTATTTGGTTAGAAAACAGGTAAAGGATAGAAAAGACTTTAACAGTCATTTTTGGGATAAAAGCCATTCTGGATGAACTCTTTCTTAATTAAGAAGCTTAAAAAGCGTAAAAACATATATGAACCACAGAGATGCCTTGGTTAAAATAATCTTTTAACCAGTAAAGTTTCATTCTTTATGTGAGGCTTTCTCAATTATTCTAGAGCAGTAGGACTCAGACTTTATGAGTGTCAGAATTAACTGGAGGGTTTGATAAAACACAGATTACTGGGCTCCACCCTCAGAGTTTTTGATTCAGTAGGTCTGAGGTGAAGCCTAGGAATTTGCATTTCTGACAACTTCCCAGGTGACACCGATGCTCCTGGTCTAGGAAACCACACTCTAAGAACCACTGCATTAGAAACCCTAGATACTGAGGGTCCCTACTTAACGAATAATAAAGACATTTTTTAGATTTCCATATATAAGTGAGATCATATGTTATTTTTCTTTCTCTGACTTATTTCACTTAGCATAATACGCTAAAGTTTCCTCCATGTTGAAAGCTGCTAAGAGAGTAGATCTTAAAAGTTCTCACCACAAGAAAAAAACTGTAAATATGTGTGGTGATGGTTGTTAACTAGACTTATTGTGGTGATTATTTCATAATATATACATATATTGAATCATTATGTTGTATACCTGAAACTAATATAATGTTATATGTCAACTATGCTTCAATTTTTAAAAAGATATTTTTGGAAGTTTTGATGCTTGCAATAGCAATAAATGCTTCCTTAGTTTACGTTTAGTTCTGTTGTGGTTTCTGGTCCTTTGAGTAAGCAGCTAATGTCTCGGCACCATGTGGCATTTCGTGGCTGAATACATCTCAGTGTTACAAAAAAGAGGCTCCATGACTCAAACAGTAATTTATATTATGGTAACACACCATGATGATACATAAATTGACACCAGAAAGCAAGTGGATCTTGGGATTATACTGTCAGATTTCAATTCCTTATATCACTGGGTATTGGATTTGCTCTACAGTAGTTGATTATTTTAAAAAGCAAACATGTACCAAGTATGAATATTGACCTATGAATCCAGGTGTGTATGAAATATCACACTTTTCTTAATTTCATTTAAACAATCCTGAGTCTGTTTCTGAGTCCTCCATCCCTTGGGGATGGAAGAAAATTTACTCTCAGTTATTTTTAGGTCCTACCACCCTCCAGGCTGTGCTTGGGCTTCTGTGATCTTAACATCTCTATGGACATTGGTCGTCAGTAACCACCTAAATATCCATGGGCTGCTCTGTTGCTTTGGTACCCCATTTGGCTTAATGATTTTGTTAGTTACACAAATAGTTATTGAGTATCTATTATGTGCCAGGTGATGATTTTTTTAAATTACATTTTTAGTATATAATATTTGATACACACAAAAGAAAACCTAACATGTATGTGTATTATGAAACATAAAAATAAAATGAACACCCAAAAAGAATTCCCCAATTAAGAACTAGGACTTATCAATACTGTTGTATCTATCTGTGTGTTCTTCTTTATTCAAACTCCTTACGTCCCCTACCAACCCTAAACTTTTTTGCCATCCCATTGCTTTTTAAAAATAGTTTTATCATGTAATTACGTATCTTATACTAGGATATTTAGTTTTACCTATATTCAAGTCTTATAAAAATGGTTTCATACTGTGTGTAGTCTTCTGAAACATGACTTTTTTGACTAAATATGGTGTTTCTAAGATTCACCTATGTTGCTGTGTGAGGTGTTATTTTTTAGTTTCATAGCTGTATAATTTTCCTTTTGTGTGACTATATCAAAACATATTTGTCTATTCTCCTGTTGAATAGACTTTTAGGTAGGGCTGTTATGAGCAAAGCTATGTTGGGCATCTTGTATGTATCTCCCTGTACCGATGTGCAAAATTTTCTCTATGATTTTTTATCTTGATTGAGCAATACATTGATTCTGTAGAGAATAAGGTGACATTGCATCTTTTTTTTTAAACATTTTTTTTCAATTAAATGCATAAGATTTTATGAAGTGTGTTCTATGGAAAACTAAACCCACTAACTGCACTTTCAAAATGTGTTTCATGCTCAAATAATATTAATAAGTACTCTATTCTATGTACCTCCTTTGGAAAGTCACAGTAAAATAGCTCTGAGAAGTCCTGTAATAAAGGAAATGTTTAATTGTGTTGAACACAGCGGTTCCCATGGTTTTTGATCACAGAATCCTTTCTGTTCACTACATCCATTCTTATCTCATGGTACCAATATTCTGTTGAACACATCTTGAGATACACTGATATACTGCATCAATACTATAATACTACATAGGGGTTTTTATTGTGTCTCTTTGATACATAAATGAAATTTGATACATTATCTACATTATGGAATAGGCAGGAAATCTCTATGGAGTACTAGAAAATCCTAGGAGTAATAGAAATTCTTACTTAAAATCAGTAATTCTGTGTTGATATGTAATCTTTGTGATCAATTACCATTCACTGTCCGATTCTAGCCCCATTTCCATGTTTTGTAGCAGGATAGATATAGGTCAAATCCTAGAAACATGGAGGAACCATGAAAACAGTATAGGGATAGCTCTTGTCCAATATACCAGCTTGGTTTAAAAATAAATTCTGGCTTCCCTATGACTAAAAGTGGAAATACCCCTTGGGCAGGGATGCCAGCATGTCTGTTAATCCACCATGCCAGAGAGGTCAGGATGCCTCCCAGATCCAATTATTCACTGTCAGGGCTGTCTTCCTGGTTACATCAAGACTTCAGACATTCCAGAAAAATCCACATTTGCTCTACTCTGGCACAGCATGTAACTATTTTATATTTTACCACCCTTCGCTCAAAATCTTTTTCTTTGTGTCTCATTTCTCTTTGGCCCAGATTTTGAATTCTTCTCTTTTTTAACTGATCAGATTGTTGGCTTATTCCAATGGTATGCCCAGCATTTTATTTCAGCAGTTCCTTGTAATTTGTCTCTAGGATTTTCTTTTCAATTCCCTTCAAGCTAGCACTTGAGGAAGTATAACTTCATCTCTGAGTTTCTTGGAACTTCTAAAATATTACACTCCATCTGAGGCTCAAATCTCAAAGTTCATTTAGCTGAGGAATTGGGTTCCAGGGATCAGAATTTCTTTGTTTTCTTTTTACCCATATAGCTCCTAAAATTTAGAGTATGAAACCCTGCGTTCCTTCCAGTTGGCCAAGCCCTGATGTTTTACCTTATTCTATTTGCCAGATTCTGGACCTGTTCTGATTCTTCTCATTCTTAGATTTTGTGATTTTCCAGAAAGCGCCTTTTCTGACAAGTGTTATCATGCTCTTTGCTTTGTGGCACTTGCTGCAGGACAGCTTTCTGTGTATTTTTTGAATATTATATAGGTTTTTCATGATTATGATCTTATTGGCTTTTAATAATTATAATTGACCAAGCTAGGGCATATAAATTGCTTCCATAGTTCCTAGTCTTTGAATGCATTTCCTGAAACATACTCTCCTCAATGAGCTCACCTCTCTGGAAAATCTGTACTCTTTATTTTTGAATCTTTAAGTATAACATGGATGTAGTTCTTTGATCAGGGCTAAGTGTGTCTGAAGTATACCACATGCTCTGCAGAACACGTCACAAATCTCTCTTCTTGAAAGTGTTGGCAGCATCCTACAAACATTTCTTATAGATATAGCCAATATGGAGGGACCTACACAGCCCCCTTCCAATTCTTTATTTGACGCCAGTGAATTTCCTTTTCCTTTCCCCTTATTCACTATTCAACCCAGTCCTCTGTTTTACTCCTTCCTAACACTATAGCTGGAAAACCTTGCTTCTTAGTTCATCATGAAATCTCATGATGAATCCTCAACCTCTTGCTACCTCCATCTGTGACCTACAAGAGATATATACCCAACCTTTCCACCTATTCTTTGTCTGATAGGATGAGTAGTTCTCCATTCAATCCCATTTCTTCCATTTGGCCCCTCTTCTCCTGCCTTATTAGAGATTTGTCCTGCTAGTTACTACCTCTTTCTACTGTATTTTCTAGCCATTCAGGTCAAGGCTTAAATGCAACTGCTTCAGAGAAGACTTTCTTTATTGTAAACCCAGAGTAAACCAGCTGGCACTGTCCATAACATCACCTTTGTTTTACTGTTTTTCATGGCAATTATCATCATCTAGTATCCCTTATTTATGTGTTATTTGTTGACTCTACTGTGACTTCCTTGAAAGCAGTGACCTTGTCTCTCTTGTTTATTTCTGAAGTCTCAAAGCCTAGAATAATGCTTGGAACATAGTAAGAGTTCAGTAAGTATTGTTAAATAAAATAATACGTATATCCCCCAATATCTTCATTTCTACATACTCTTTCCTTCCAGCCTATAAATAGGTGTATTAAATTCCCATCTTAAAAACAACAAAAGCAAACAAGCAAAAGAAGAAAAAACCTTTTCTTAATTCTGACAGCAATTGCCTAACTCAGGGATTGTCAATGTGTGACTCACCAGAAGACCACCTGTTTTTATGAAGTTTTATTAGGAAGAGCCATGAACATTCATTTATGTAATGCTTAGGACTGCTTTTTGCCCTACAATGGTATGGTTGCATCTTTGCCATAGAGGCCATATGCTCACAAGCCTAAAATATTATTATTTGGCTTTTTTAGAAAATGTTTGCTTACCTCAGGACCTAGCACCTATTTTTTATATTCGGCATTCTCCAATGTAGTCGTGTACCACAATTTCTTGCATTCTTGTAAATATCATTTCCTTTTTCTCTTTCTTTAGTCTGATTCTGTCTTCCATACTATACTACATTGCTGTCTCTAAGGTTAAAAGTGTTGCCCTAATTGCAAAATCCAATAGATGATTTTCAGTCTTTGTATTGAGGGGCTACTGCTCTTGGCTTCCATGACACTTATCCTCTTCTTTTTTCTCCTACCTCCCTGATTATATCTTTTCTTTCTTCTTTAGCCTGTCCCTTTAGGATTTGTATATCTCAGGATTTTGTCCTCAGCTAAAAGTTCTCAATTTGCATACTTTTCCTACATAAATTCATTCAATCTGATTGGTTTCAATCACACTGCTAAAGTTCAGGACACATCATTTCTCCACTTCACTTTTACAGCTGCCTCCTGTCTGGTCTTCCTGCATTCAACCATACCCCATCAAAGCTACCTCCTACTCAGCTGCCAGATGTCAATTTAAGGCAGTGGTTCCCAGACTTCATTGGGCGTCAGACTCACTTGAAGGGCTTAGTATTAAGATGCAGATTGCCAAGCCCCACTCTTGTAATTTTCACTGGTAAGTCTCCTGTGGGACCTGAGAATCTGCATTTCTGTGTGCCCAGGTGATGCTGGTGCTGCTGTTCTAGGCTGCACATTGAAAACCACTGATTTAAAAAATGTTTCTACTGCCCCACCCTTTCCTTAATACCATGCAGTGGTTTCCCATAACCTACAGGATTAGACCTAAGCTTCTTATTACATCACATAATGCTTTCCAAGCTCTTATATTTTCTACTTCACCAGGATTCTCTCTCTCATTCTTTGACTTCCACTTGATTCTCCTGAAACCTCAAACTGCATGTCTCAGCATGTGCCCCACCATTTCAACCCTCTGTGCTCTTCTCATACCTGTAATTTCCATGCCCTTTTCACCCAGCTTTCTTCTCATCCTCTAAAGAGGTATTTTAAGTGCTATTCACCTTCCCATGCTTCTGCAATAGTTGGACACATTTCTCTCACTACATAGTTCCTCTGTCCACTCTCCATCCACAATAGTGTTTTATCAACAGTTATTTGTGTTTATTTTGTCTCCCCTAAATTTTGAGCCCCTAGCAGAGTGCTTAGAATCTATGGTTCTTTCTCTCAATCCATTTCTCTCTCTCATCACAAAATGTAGGCTTGGTTTAATGTATCAGCCTAGAAATATATTTCCCACTGAGGGTGAAAGCATGGAAATTAGTGTTCCCATACATTACTGATCATGCCATAAATTGACTCCATCCTTTTAGAAAGCAACTTGGCAGAATCCATGGAGAGCCAAAAAATAAAAAGTTAAAAAAAAAAAAAAGCCCTTAATGTTCTTGGACTTAGTCATTCCACTTCTGGTAATCTAGTCTAAGAAAATAATTCAAAATATACAATGGAAAACACCGAGTGTTTAACACTAGGGAGTGATTAAGTAAGATGATTCTAATTGATGAAATATTGCATATTTAAATGATGATTTTTGAAGTACATATGGCAGGCATAAGATTATTTTTGTTGTAATGTTAAGTAAAAAATAAAGATATCAAATGTTAATATAAACTATAATTTCAATTATGTAACAATATTTTTGAAAAAAGGTCTGGAAGGAGATGCACTTCAATTCTAAGTTAGGATAATAAGCTTATGATATGACTCTGTTGTGTGGTTTTATTTTAAAATAAACGAATATAAAAACATTTTAAATATCTATGCTATTTCATGTTATGCAGTTTTCTTTTTAAAATTAAAAGGATGGGGGCTTCCCTGGTGGCGCAGTGGTTGAGGGTCCGCTTGCCGATTCAGGGGACGCGGGTTCGTGCCCGGATCCGGGAAGATCCCACATGCCGCCGTGGAGCGGCTGGGCCCGTGAGCCGTGGCCACTGGGCCTGCGCGTCTGGAGCCTGTGCTCTGCGGCGGCAGAGGCTGCGGCAGTGAGAGGCCCGCGTACCGCAAAAAAAAAAAAGGATGTGTCAGTTTTAGTTATACAGACGATGCTCAGTTGAGCCTTTAATACATAGAGTTTTTTGTATCTTTTGTCTAAGTTACTGTAGGATACAATTTTAGAAACTGAAAAATATTAAGAGCCATAATGTTGAATATGACAAAATGTAGCCTGAGATTCATGCAACAGTCAAAGGTAAAATGACTTTTGTGAGAAGAGGAAGCTAAATATAACATAAAGACACCAAGTTACAAACCAAAGCAGGAGTCACCAGGGCATTAGATGGATAAATGCACTCACACATTATGGGCTAATGTGGAGTTAGTACAGCATGGTGGTTAGAATTCTCACTGTAACACCATAGTCTGAATTTAAATCCAACACTGTCCCTTACTAATTACATAATTTTGTGCAAGTTTTTAACTTCTTGGAGTCTGTTTTCTCATCTGTAAAATAAGGATACTAACACTTGCTTATGGTGGACACTGCTGATTGCTTACCTACAGCCTAGATCCTACTGTCTCCAGCTTGCCTTCCTCTACGCTGCACATGCACGCGTGCTCCCTCTCTCTTTTTTTTTTTTTTTTTTTTTTTTTTTTTTTTTTTTTTTTTTTTTTTTTTTGTGGTATGTGGGCCTCTCACTGTCGTGGCCTCTCCCGTTGTGGAGCACAGGCTCCGGACGAGCAGGCTCAACGGCCACGGCTCACGGGCCCAGCCGCTCCACGGCATGTGGGATCCTCCCAGACCGGGGCACGAACCCGTATCCCCTGCATCGGCAGGCGGACTCTCAACCACTGCGCCACCAGGGAAGCCCTCCCTCTCTCTTTTACATACACACTCATTTTCTATCGGAGCCTGTCTCTCACTCTAGAGGCTCCCAGTATCAGATCCTTACTTTCTCAGCTCTCCTTTAGCCCGATTAGGGTCATATGACCCAGTTCTGGTGTCTTGAACTGAAGGAAATGCCATAATATCTTCTGGGAAAGGTTCTTCTCCCCTCCCTCACCTGGCCCCAAATATATTCATGGACAAAAATACTGGTCTTCTTTGCTTGGTGTGGTCATTCTCAGGTGTGCTGTCTGCAATTGCCTTAGTCATCTGACCATGAGGGAGGGAACACTGACCCACAGAGTACAGCAGAACAAAAAGATGGACAGCCTGAACTTTTGATGATATCACCACCCTGGAAAACTTCTTTTATATGAATAATACATATGCTTAATGCTTAAATCAGTTTGGTTGGCTACTCTAGAACTTGCAGTTGAAACCACTACAATATTGTTTTTTTTGAATTTTATTTTATTTATTTTTTTATACAGCAGGTTCTTACTAGTTATCCATTTTATACATATCAGTGTATGTATGTCAATCCCAATCTCCCAGTTCCTCCCACCACCACCACCCGCCCTGCCACTTTCCGCCCTTGGTGTCCATACATTTGTTCTCTACATCTGTGTCTCTATTTCTACCCTGCAAACTGGTTTATCTGTACCATTTTTCTAGGTTCCACATATATGTGTTAATATACGATATTTGTTTTTCTCTTTCTGACTTCACTCTGTATGACAGTTTCTAGATCTATCCACGTCTCTACAAATGACCCAATTTCATTCCTTTTTATGGCTGAGTAATAGTCCAATGTATATATGTACCACATCTTCTTTATCCATTCATCTGTCAGTGGGCGTTTAGGTTGCTTCCATGACCTGGCTATTGTAAATAGTGCTGCAATGAACATTGGGGTGCATGTGTCTTTTTGAATTATGGTTTTCTCTGGGTATATGCCCAGTAGGAAACCACTACAATATTTTATATTAAATGAAATAAGGTGGGTGGCATGCTTAGCAAGGAAGTGAAACATAGTGGTCAAGAGTAGAGGCATTGGCGTCAGACTGAGTTTTTTCTAGTGCTAGTCATGTAACCTTGAACAAACTGCTTAAACTCTCTGTGCCTCAATTTCCTCATCTGCAAAATGGAGATAATAATAGCACCTACCTCACAGGGTTTTGTGTTGGGAATAAATGAATATGTAAAGCACCTATGCAAATATCTGGCACCTATAAAAGTTCTTACATTAGGAATTAAATGTCAGTAGTAGTATAACAAGGGTTCAGTAAATGATAAATACCACTCTTATAGATTGGTAGTTATGAAGTGACCTTAAAGACCACCTAGACATTTTATAAACAAGCTGTAGTGACCGATCTCAGGTTAAATAAGTCACCTAATTTTTAATTCATGGTGCTTTCTCCTGTACTATACTGTCATTATCTTTTCAACAGTCTTGAAACACTATTTATTACTTTTTAATTATCACAAGTTTTATCACTTTAATATGTGATACAGAAGTAGATCCAATGGATAGATATTAAAATGCTTCTGCATTTAATTCGGGTAATTTAGACTATTTTATTAGACACATTATATTCCTGACATGTTTATGTAATTAGTATTTTTAAAATAAGGGGCTACTGAATTATATTTTTTACTTTATAAATTTTTTTATTTTATAAAGTGTTTAGAATAAATTTAGTATAAACTTGTCAAGTATATACTTTTTTAGTATAAGCTTTTCATGCAAGACATGTAGTAAATTTTGGGTGATTTCACTGAAGCTTTCTCTCCTTAGGTGTTATATGATATACTTACATGATTGCTTACCCACAGCCGTCCTATTATCCTCTCCAGCACTATAAATATCTGCAGAATCTGAATTTTTAAAAAGTAACAGAAGCATTATCATATTTCATGTGGCAGCTTCTGCTACTCTTTTTAAGTGTGTATAACACTCAAAATGAAATGGAAGGATTGAGCATTAGTTGTTAGTCCCTCTGCCTATGAAAGGGAGAATTTATTGTGTGAGTGTATGGTAGGACCAGAACATCCACAATTTACTTGAGCTCTGTCTGATCTAGCCTTACAACTACAGTTTCTAAAAATCAACCGTGTCTTATCCTTAGCATCTAAAAGAATGCATGGTAATGTTCCATAAATGATTGGTAAATAAATGCATAAACCAATCACTTGTACCTATATTTATTAAGCAAATTCATGTATTGGAAAGACAGAAAAAGTTCTTGATCTTACAATTTAATCTTTACAAGTCATGGTAAGTGCTACGAAGACAATAAAACAAGGAGGTGTGTTAGAGGATTACTGAGTAGTTGGCCACTTTAGATGAGGTAATCAGGGAAAACTCTCTGATGATATGGCATTTGATCGGAGACCTAAAAGATGAGAGGGGCCAGCCTGTAGTTTTCTGGGGCCGGGGGTGGCTGTAGTAATCTAGGACAACAATATATTCAAAAGCCTGAAAGCAGAATCTAACTTGCCATCACCAAACAACAAAACAAATCAAAATCGTAAGAAGGCTGAAATGTTTGAAGTATCATTAATAAAGAGGGAAACAGACAATGAGGTGGGTGAGGTTGGCAAAGGCCAGGTCAGACGGATCCTGGTAGAATACGGAAAGGACTTCGGATTTTTCTCTAAAAACAATCGGAAAATGTTGGAATCTTATTCATGTAACAAATGAATAATCATATATAAGATGCTGAGTATTTACCATTTAGGCACTGTTCTAGTATTTTACATTGATAAACCTATTTAATGCTTATAGCAACCTTTTGAGAAAACTGGTGCACAGGTACATTGAATAATTTTCCCAAAGACATACAGCTAATAAGTCAGAGGGCCAGGATTTGAAGCTGGGAAATCTGGCTTCATAGTTCTTGCTGACTCCCTTAAACTTATAGTGTCCTTTATATGACTGTGTGAATGTAACACAATATGGAAGCTGGAGAACAGAATTTGTTTCTTCTACTCAAAGGTAAGTACTACCTTGTATCCCTTGTGATTTAATTCACTTTGGGCTAACAATAACTTATGGATGTCATACTCAACACATGGTGCTGGCTGAAGTTCTGGGGTGCAGAAATGAAGAAGATAATGGTTTTTCTCTCAAGGAACTCAGTCTGACAAAAGAAGACTAGTAAATACATAAATATCTGTAATGCGAGCAAGTCTCTCTGGTACTTAATATGAGTGCTCTCTAATATCCAGTCATCCTCTCTTTAGTAGGCCCATTCGCATTAAGTTGAACCATGTCACTAATTTTGTCCATGGATTTTGAGTACGTCACTTCTGGGCTAAGTTATCAAAAGCCCCTGCGCAACCCTCCAGTTTCTTCCCCCCTCTTGAGGTGACTGAGGAAGCCTCATGTTGCCAGGGCAGAGACACCGTTAGGAAGCAGCCTGGTGAGAAATGAAATCATTTCATGGAAAACAGCTACCCTGGGAAGTTACCAGACTCACATCAGTTTTTTTGTAAGCAAGAAATAAACTTTGTTGGAATAACTGCTGAGATTTCAGGCCCTACTTGTTACCACAGCAAGGCATAGACTATCCCGTGTGTTCTGCTTTAAAAAAAGTATATGTGATATGTCCTGACACACAAGAGAAAAAAAAAAAATCTTACTGGTATATTAAAGTTGTTTCCACAGTAACATTTTAATTGTACATAAAAGATGAAAAGGACTTCAGCAGTCAGAAAGATAAGGGGATGGAGGTGGATAGGGATCAGGAAATCTATCACAGGAAAATAAACCAATTGAATAATTAAAGTTAAAAATTCTATGAAAGTAAAAAATACATTTGAAAGACAGAAAATAAAGCCATGTTTCTAAAATGTTTGGTAATTAGTAGTAAAATGGTAGGCAGGTATAAGGCTAAAGGTAGAGAGATGTGAGTGAAAATATAGATTAGGGCCCACTTATTAAGGGTTTTGATAAGCCAAAGGTCCTTGAACTTGATTTTGTACAATCTGAGAGAGCTATTAAAAACTTTTTACAGAGGAGACATTTTCTGACAACCACTAAAGGACAAGTATTGAATAGACGACATTAATTATGATATAGTCCCCACCTTGTGTTGGTTGCAAACTACAATCAGAGAGAGTACCTCATTTTGAAATGCTTTGTTTAGGTGACCTTAAGTGAAAACTCCGAGAGCAAATACTTTCAGAGATATTGAGGCAAACTCACATTGGAAGTTACATTTTCTCTGAATCTTCTTTGTTCACATAGTAGCTAAGACTTGCTGTAGGTGCTGAGAAGGAAGAAGTATAGGGGAAGGGCTCATGGGAATATGAGTTGGGCTCTGTGACTGCATGCAGCCTGCACCTAGGAAGACGACTCAGCAGCAATGTGACTAAGGACTCCAATAATTGTCCAGGAGAGAAAATAGGGGCTTAACTGGAACAGTAATGGTAGGCATAACTTGGGGAGGGATTGAATGGGTTTAGAGATCTCGGATGTGTCCAGATGTCTGGCTTTGGCTACTAAATTAATGATGCATATAATTGCAATTAGTGAGACAGGAACAGTAGCAGGTTTGAAGAATCATAAAGGATCAGCTGGCCTGTTTCAGCCTAGGTCTGTAGGATGCTTGGAGCCACTGAAACTGAGTGAGAAAACAGCCTTGTTTCTGACCATAATGCTTATGTCTCCACTGAATTCTCTCTTGTGACATGACATGAAAGATCCTAAGACAAAAATGAGCTCTTTGGAAAACAGTACTGGTGCTATTGACAATAGAATGGGAAAATTAAAAGTAAGGGATAGGGCTTCCCTGGTGGTGCGGTGGTTGAGAGTCTGCCTGCCGATGCAGGGGACATGGGTTCGTGCCCCAGTCTGGGAGGATCCCACATGCCAAGCAGCGGCTGGGCCCGTGAGCCATGGCCGCTGAGCCTGCGCTTCTGGAGCCTGTGCTCCACAACGGGAGAGGCCACAACAGTGAGAGGCCCGCGTACCGCAAAAAAAAAAAGTAAGGGCTAGAGAGTTACTTGTTTTACAATACTTGCAAATTCTAATAGGAAAAATCTCATTATTATGGAATAAATATTATATTATTTTTCAAGTGTGTAGAGGTGTTAATGTTATGAATAAAATATAAATCATTAAAATAAAACTGGATATTTATTTACTTTTTGTCATCATTGTAATTCTTTAATCACCTGACAATGAAAATGTAACTATTAGTATGATCAAGGTCTTCAGAATTTTTTTTTTTTTTGCGGTACGTGGGCCTCTCACTGTGTGGCCTCTCCCGTTGTGGAGCACAGGCTCCGGAAGCGCAGGCTCAGCGGCCATGGCTCACGGACCCAGCCGCTCTGTGGCATGTGGGATCTTCCCGGACCGGGGCACGAACCCGTGTCCCCTGCATCGGCAGACGGACTCTCAACCACTGCGCCACCAGGGAAGCCCCAGAATTTTTGATATTAAAGTGAAAACCCTATCCATGGGAAGGTTGAGAACCATCTGCTCTGGTAAGAGATACGTATACCACTGGTATACAGACATATATGTCTGGGAGAATCTGAAATTAATAGAAATTCATTGCTTGACTTTGAATGTAAAGCAAAAGGATCAGTTATGGAAATGGTCTTGCTTTGACACAGTCCATAATTTACATACCTAGATAGGAAAAACTGCTACCAGGAATTCTGAGGAAGCTCCTAGAACATCAGGTCTTAGTCACAGATTCTAGTAATTTTTTAAGATTCGAATGCTGTATGTGTGTGTGTGTGTGTTGGGAGGGGGGTGGTGGTAGGAGGACCAGGAAGGATGTACAAATACTGCAATGGCCTTAGCACGTGCCTCTTGTCGAAATCAAGAAGTTTGCCAGCTGTTCACATTATTTTCAGATAAGTTCTTCATCTGAAACCTATAGCTACTGTGCTTCATTTTGCTTGTGAAAGCGTCTGTTACAAACCATATTGAAAACGGTTGGTTATTTTTTCCC
>NW_006793052.1:30019-38101 GCF_000442215.2 Lipotes vexillifer
CCTACATGAGGACTTTGATCCTTTGTGAGAAATTAGTTTGCTACAAATATAGAACAATTTTGCTGAAAGCATTTTGTTGAACTTAATACCAGAGGTGATACCTTTTATTGTTATTTTACTGAAAAGTCAAGGAGGGTTTAAGTAAATGTTTTCCTAATAAATTGTATGGGGAATCTGTAACTGCTCAGTGGAAAAATCTAAAATAAGCAATTAGCAAAGGCACTGTTAAGAATGACATTTCCCTGGAAGCCGGTTGTTACCATCAGCATGAAGGTTTTCCTACTCCTTGTGCCCCTCACTCCTGACTTGGAAATCAGTTAACACCAAATAGCTGCTGATTTCATTTTGCAAAGCTTTCTTTGTTAGCATATCCAGATATTATATAAGGCTTTCTGTTAGCATCGAAATTTAATTAAATATAGTCAGTTTGCCTTTGCTTTGACTTTGATTATTTGAATTTCAACTGCCTTTAGGGAGAAAAATACAGAAGTATATTACTCACCATTTCACATCTGTTGCAGTTTAAAAGACTCAGTTGCCAAGAATTTTAAGAAGCATCACTTAGTAATGATTCAGGAAATGATCAGTCAATGCATCTTATGCTCAAAGTGGAGGGCACCCTCTGTTGTCCATCTTGGTATGATGTTTCCTTTGTGTTGTCTTAAAACATAGAATCAAGCTGTGGATTTTCAATTTTTTCTTAAATAGACACTGATAACTGATGAGTACACATAAAAGAATCCTTCAATATTCTACTCAGAGTGTTAAAAGTAGAGTGGTTTAAAAAAATAGACCCCAATGTTAACTTTTTAAAAATTGGCTTCATTCTCATCTTCCATCAGTGAACTGGAATTTCCAAAGTCACTTGATATCTCTTTCCAAATGAGAAATGTTAACAATTTAATAATATTAATGGAAAATGAGAATATTGACAATTGTACAGTGTACATTTGCAAAGGTTTTACTTTTGCAGTTATTTAAATTTGAAGTGCAAATGAAGTTTCCAACATTTTTTGTTTGTTTTTTTACAATTTTAAGATGCAATTATTATTAACATTTTCTATCAGGCCATGGAATGGATGACTATGTTTAGGTCTTTGGCTGAAAAAAGACACCTCAAAAAGTTTGCTTCTTTAACTTTTTCCTTATAAAACTCTTAGGACATTTTTACCTCTCCTAAATATTTCTCACTTCTTCTCTGAAATTTGCAATGGATCTCTTGTTTATTATTATTTATACATGTTTTTGTTTGTTTTGCAGTACATGGGCCTCTCACTGTTGTGGCCTCTCCTGTTGCGGAGCAACAGGCTCCGGACGCACAGGCTCAGCGTCCATGGCTCACACGCTTAGCCGCTCCGCAGCATGTGGGATCTTCCTGGACTGGGACACGAACCCGTGTTCCCTGCAGCGGCAGGCAGACTCTCAACCACTGCGCCATCAGGGAAGCCCTATACATGTTTTGATTCTTGATGATTTCTAATGGTTTATACCTCAGACCTCTGCTATTTCTCTTAGCATACAACTCATTAATTTTCATTGTTTCAACTACCACACCATAAGAACAGCTCTGAAATATTTATTTTAGTTTTATAAAACATTCAGTATCATATTTTCAGATAGTTACTATGCTGCTCAACTTGTGTAGCACACAGCATGTCAAAGTCAGACTCATGACTTTTATCCCAAATCTACCTCAGGTTTGATCCTTATGACAAGAATACAGATGGTATTCTGCATTTTCATTGGAAGGCATATAATATTTGGCTGGCTCAATGCAACATGGTAGGCCATTGTTTCTAGATCTTTTCTGTGGTCAGAGTTAATGAAATCTTTTTAGTGGACAGAGCTAATACATTTTATACATATTATATATATATATATGTAAAATGAATGTATATTATATATTGTGTAAGTGCCTATTAAAGGTAAAATATCTCATGAACTCATATTATATATACATATATATATGTATAATGAATGTATATTATATATTGTGTAAGTGCCTATTAAAGGTAAAATATCTCATGAACTCATATTAAACTTCTTATAAAATTTTACAATACAGATTTTTTAATTTAATTTGTTTCATATTTCATCTGTATTGCCATTCACAGTGAAGACCCTAGTTGTCAAGGATACAGGGGGTCACAGAATTAGAATATCCCATAATTTTTCTTAACAAAATCTGTGCTTGTTTTTTTCACATCCCTCCCTCCCCCCCTTCCTTCCTTTCTATTAAGGTATAATTGATATGCAATATTATGTAAGTTTCAAGTGTAAAATATAGTGATCCATGATTTTCAAAGGTTCTACTCCATCTATAGTTATTGTAAAATATTGTGCTTTATAATATATCCTGTAGTTGACTTATTTTATACATAGAAGTTTGTAGCTCTTAATCTTCTATCCCTTTCTTGTCCCACTCCCCCTTCTTTCCTCTTCCCACTGGTAACCACTAGTTTGTTCTCTATATCTGTGAGTGTTTCTTTTTTGTTATATTCACTAGTTTGTTTTACTTTTTAGATTCCACATATAAGTGATATCATAGGATATCTGTCTTTCTCTGTCTGACTTATTTCACTAAGCATAATACCCTCCAAGTCCATCCATGTTGTTGCAAATGGCAAAATTTCATTCTTTTTTTATGGCTGAGTAGTATTCCATTGTATATATACATACCACTTCTCCTTTATCCTTTCACCTGTTGATGGATGCTTGGGTTGCTTCTCTATTTTGGCAATTGTAAATAATGCTGCTATGAACATTGAGGGTGCATGCATCTTTTTGAATTAGTGTTTTTTTTTCCTTCAGGTATATACTTAGGAATGGAATTGCTGGATCATATGGTAGTTTCTTGAGTAAACTCCATAGTATTTTCCATAATGGCTGTACCAACTTACATTCCCACAAACAGTGTACAAGTATTCCATTTTCTCCACATCCTTGCCAACATTAGTTATTTGCGTTCTTTTTGATAAAGCCTTTCTACAGGTGTGATGTGATATCTCATTATGGTTTGATTTGCATGTTTCTGATCATTAACAATGTTGATCGTCTTCTCATGTGCCTGTTGGCCACCTGTATGTATTCTTTGGACAAATTTCTAATCAGGTTTTCTGATCATTTTTCAATTGGGTTGTTTGTTTTTTTGTTGTTGAGTTGTATGAGCTGTTCATATATTTTTGAATATTAAACCCTTATCACTCATATCATTTGCAGATATTTTCTCCCATTCTGTAGGTTTTTTCATTTTGTCAATTATTTCCTTTGATGTGCAAATCTTTTAGTTTTAATTAGATCCCATTTTTAAATTTTTGTTTTTGTTTCCTTTGACTTGGGAGACAGATCCAAAAAAAAAAGCTGCTATGATTTATGTCAAAGAATGTTCTGCCTATGTTTTCTTCTAGGAATTTTACAGTTTCCAGTCTTATATTTAGGATGTTAATCCATTTTGAGTTTAATTTTGAACATGGTGTTAGAAAATGTTCTAGTTTCATTCTTTTACATTTAGCTGTCCAGTTTTATCAGCACCATCTATTAAAGAGACTGTCTTTTCTCCATTGTCTATTCTTGCCTCCTCTGTTGAAGATTAGTTGACCACAACTAATGGGTTTATTTCTGGGCTCTCTATTCTGTTCCATTGATCTATGTGTCTGTTTTTGTGCCAGTACCATATTGTTTTGATTACTGCAGCTTTGTAGTATAGTCTGAAGTTCTTCAGCTCTGTTCTTTCTCAAGATTGTTTTGGCTATTTGGGGTCTTTTGTGTTTCCATACAAATCTTAAAATTATTTGTTCTAGTTCCTTGAAAAATGCCATCGGTATTTTGATTGGGATTGCACTGAACCTGTGGATTGCCTAGGGTGGTATGATCATTTTAACAATATTAATTCTTCCAATTCATGAACATGGTATATCTTTTCATCTGTGTCATTTTCAATTTCTTTCATCAGTGTCTTATAGTTTGCTGCATACAAGTCTTTTACCTTCTTAGGTAGGTTTATTCCTAGGTATTTATTCTTTTTGATGCAATAGTAAATGGGATTGTTTCCTTAATTTCTCTTTCTGATCATTTGTTGTTAGTGTATAGAAATGCAACAGATTTCTGTATATTAATTTTGTATTCTGCGACTTTACTGAATTTATTGATGAGTTCTAATAGCTTTTTGGTGGTGTCTTTAGGATTTTCTATGTATAGTATCATGTCATCTGCAAACAGAGATAGTTTTACTTCTTCCTTTCCAATTTGGATTCTTTTTATTTCTTTTTCTTCTCTGATTGCCATGGCTAGAGCTTCCAAAACAATGTTGAATAAAAATGTCAAGAGTAGACATCCTTGTCTTGTCCCTGATCTTACAGGAAAAGCTCTCTGCTTTTCACTGTTGAGTATGATGTTAGCAGTGCTCTAAACATATATGGTCTTTATTATGGTGAGGTATAAAAGAATAAAAGAATGTCATAAAAGAATGTTGAATTTTATCAATAGCTTTTTCTATATCTATTGAGATGATCATATTGTTTTTATTTTTCAATTTGTTAATGTGGTGTATCACACTACTGATTTACAGATGTTAAAAAATCCTTGCATCCCTGGGATAAATCCTACTTGATCATGGTGAATGATCCTTTTATTGTATTGTTGGAGTCAGTTTGCTTGTGTTTGTTGAGGATTTTTGCATCTATTTTCATCAGTGATATTGGCCTGTAAGTTTCTTTTTTTGTGATAGTTTTGTATGGTTTTGGTATCAGGGTGATGGCTTCATAGAATGAGTTTGGGGGTGTTCCTTCCTCTGCGATTTTTTGGAATATTTTGAGAAGGAGAGGTGTTAACTCTTCTCTAAATGTTTGGTAGAATTCGCCTGTGAAGCTGTCTGGTTCTGGACTTTTGTTTGTTGGAAGATTTTTAATCACAGTTTCAATTTCAGTACTTGTGATTGGTCTGTTCATATTTTCTATTTCTTCCTGGTTCAGTCTTGGGAGATTGTAACTTTCTAAGAATTTGTCCATTTCTTTTAGGTTGTCCAATTTGTTGGCATATAGTTGCTTGTAGTAGTCTCTTATGATCCTTTGTATTTCTCTGGTGTCCACTGTAACTTCTCCTTTTTTACTTCTTATTTTATTGATTTGAGTCCTCTCCCTTTTTTTCTTTATGAGTCTGGCTAAAGGTTTATCCATTTTGTTTATCTTCTCAAAGAACCAGCTTTTAGTTTCATTGATCTTTTCTATTGTTTTCTTCATCTCTATTTCATTTATTTCTGCTCTGATCTTTTATGATTACTTTCCTTCTCCTAACATTGGGTTTTGTTGTTCTTTTTTTCTTGCTTTATGTGTAAGGTTAGGTTTTATGAGGTTTTTCTTGTTTTCTGAGGTAGGTTTGTATCACTATAAACTTCCATCTTAGAACTGCTTTTGCTGCATCCCACAGATTTAGGATCATTTTGTTTTTGTTTTCCTTAGTCTCTAGGTATTTTTTGATTTCTTCTTTGATTTCTTCAGTGATACATTCATTGTTTAGTATCATATTGTTTAGCCTCCACATGTTTATGTTTTTTTACAGTTCTATTTTTCTTGTAGTTGATTCCTAGTCTCATACTTCTGTGGTTGGAAAAGATGCTTGATATGATTTCAATGTTATTAAATTTACAGAGGCTTTTTGTGGCCTACCATGTGGTCTATCTTGGAGAATGTTCTATATGCACCAGAAAAATATGTGTCTTCTGCTGCTTTTGGATGGAATGTTCTTTATATATATCCACTAATTCCATCTGGTCTAATGTGTAATTTAAGGCCAGTGTTTCCTTATTGATTTTCTGTCTAGATGATCTGTCCATTGATGCAAGTGGGGTGTTAAAAGTTCCCCACTATTATTGTGTTAGTGTCAATTTCTCTCTCCCTGTTTGTTAATATTTATATAGAGCAATCACTCTCTCTCTCTCCATATATATATGATTGTTCTAACTTGCTGACCTCTTAAATTCAAATGCATTTTAACAACCCTGAATTTGTACTCTCCTCCCCTGACGATTAGCGTTTTTGACATCATATTGTACATCTTATTGTTTTGTGTATCCCTTCACTGCTTGTTGTGGATATAGATGATTTTACTAATTTTGTCTTTTCACCCTCCTAGTAGTTTTACGTCACTTTATTGTATATTTGTTTTTACCAATGAGATTTTTCCTTTTGTGATTTTCATGTTTCTCATTGTATCTTTCTCGTTTTCACTTAGAGAAGTTCCTTTAACATTTCTTGGAAAGCTGGTTTGGTGGTGCTGAATTCTTTTAGCTTTTGCTTGTCTGTGAAGCTTTTGATCTCTCCACCAAATCTGAATGAGAGCCTTGCTGTGTAGAGTGTTCTTGGTTGTAGGTTCTTCTCTTTCAACACTTTAAATATATAATGCCATTCTCTCCTGGCCTGCAGAGTTTCTGCTGAAAAGTCAGCTGATAACCTTATGAGAGTTCCTTTGTATGTAACTCATTGCTTTTCCCTTACTTCTTTTAATATTCTTTCTTTAACTTTTGCCATTTTAATTACAATGTGTTTTGGTGTGTTCCTCTTTGGGTTAATTGTGTTTGGGACTCTCTGTGATTCCTGGACTTGGAGGTCTGTTTCCTTTCCCAGGTTAGGGAAGTTTTCAGCTATTAGGTCTTCAAATATGTTCTCAGCGCCATTCTCTCTCTTCCTTCTGGAACCCTTATGATGTGAATATTAGTGCACTTGATGTTGTTCCAGAAGTCTCTTAAACTATCCTCATTTCTTTTCCTTTTTTCTGTTCACTGTTAGTGATTTACACAACTGTGTCTTCCACTTCACTGTTCTCTTCCTCTGTATCATTTAGTCTACTTTTGATTCCTTCTAGTGTATTTTTTATTGCAGTTGTTGTATTCTTCATCTCTGTTTGGTTGTTCCTTATATTTTATAACTTTTGGTTAAAAACTTCCAACTTCTCACTCTGCATTCATTCTTCTCTCAAGTTCTTTCATTGCTTAGCAATCATCACCCTGAACTCTTTCTTGGGTATATTGCCTATCTCCATTTCACTTAGTTCTTCTGAAGTTTTATCCTGTTCCTTTGTTTGGAACATGTTCCTCTGTCACCTCACTTTGCCTAACTTGCTGTTTTTATTTCTATATATGGTAGGTTAATTACATTTCCCAATCTTGGAGAAGTGGCCAGTTGAAGAGACATCCCATGCATCCTGCAGCATGCTCCTCTTTCATCACCAGAGCAATATGCCTTAGGAGTGCACCCCCGCCCCCCGCCCCGCCGCCCATGTGGGCTGACTACTGTGGGCAGTCTGGTAGGCTTGGTTGATCCTTGGTCCACTTGACTGGTAGGCCCTGCCTTGTATGGAGGCTTCCAGCCGCTGGTTGGCAGGACCAGTCATGAGGTTGTTGGTTGTGGAACCCCAGGGACTCCCAGGGCTAGTGCTGGCTCACTGGTATGCAGAGTCAGGATCCAGGAGACTCTGGGCCTGGTGCCTGCCCATTGGTGGGTGAAGCCAGGTCCTGGGGCTAGTGCTAGTTCACTGGCAGACAGAGCTGGGTTCTGGAGTCTGGATGCAGGGCCCAGGGGTCCCAGAGCTGGTCCTGGACTTCAGTTGGGTGGAGCTGGTCCTGACACAACTGACTGCAATGTGTGGGGTGTCCAAAGCTTGTACTGGCCTGCTAGTGGGTGGGGTCAGGGTCCAGCCAGTGCCAGGGCTGGTGCTAGCCTGCTGGTGGGTGGGCTGTGTCTCAAGGCTGTGGGGCTGCTGTTGTCCTGCAGCTGGTTGGTGGGCTGAGTCTGCAGGCTGTGGATATCCCATAATTTTTAATTTCCTTTATTCTATATCACATGTATAATTATCTCAGGATAACAATTCTAATGCTATCACCACCAATATTATTTATAAAAGTAATTATGTTTCTTCATTTGTTCTCCTCATTCTCCTTATCCTTTTGAAAAATAATTGTCCTATATTTACATTGTCAGAGCATGTAGTATTACACACTGTACTCTCTCATTTTTAACCCTCATTTAGGGTTAGTATTAGTTCCATAAGTAATTATGTATCAAAGTTCACCACAAGTCCTAGGGAAAG
>NW_006793052.1:38111-49557 GCF_000442215.2 Lipotes vexillifer
GAAAGAGTACATCTACTTTTTAAGTTTTCATCCTCTGCTAGTCAGTATGCCCATGGAACAATGAACGAAGAAGGGTGCTACCTTCATTAGTTAGATATGCTTATGCTCCTAGGGTAAATGCTGGTGACAGATTGTCTGCATCAAATGGGAGAGATCCAAGAAAAACCTTTTCTTAATTTCTACAAATGTGCCTCATTCCCTGGGGAAAAATATTGAGTCATATGTTGATCACAAAAATATCTGTTCATCTAGAGAACTAATCCTTCAACTATTTATTACTTAGTTACTCCTATTTTCCTTTATGAAGCACCAAAACATTTTTAAAAGCCATTTTAAGCATTTGTGAAGAAAACAGATAATCAAGAGTTTAGAGTGTTAACAGTAAGTACATCCTATTAATTTTTTAAATCATTTAGTAACATTAGTCATTTCTTATGTATTATCCAAAGTGGACAGGTATATATGTGTTTGTGAAAATTCAGGTTTCTGCAGGTTTCTTTACATAAGAATGTTTTCAATTATTAGAATTAACTTCCATATGTTCATGTATGACTGGAAAGATCACTGGTAATCAGTAGAGTACAATGCACAAAATATTGTCAGAGATGCCATTGTAGAAAGCTCTGCTGTGTTCTTTTGAATGTGCTTTTAAAGCATTAGTATGTATAAAAATAAAATGAAAATAAAAGTGAAAATAATCATGTAAATAAAAATTTAGGATAGGAGCTTTGCTATCAAGCAGATTTAAGTTCCAATAATATGAAAAGCAGATGTTTAATAACACTTGTTGAATGAATAAGAGAATAAATCAGTCAGTCATTTAATAAATCCTAGTTCTATTCCATATAGAGTATGTAACATTGGGCATGTTTTTTGAAAAATGAAACACAGAAAAGTTTTTATATGACAAGGATTAGTTCACAGAATTGGAGTGAACACAACTGGCATACTGTATGCAAACATCAAAAAAAAGTGTCTTGAACATAATAATTGGTCAACAAATGTTTGTCTTTTATCTTTCTTGAAGACATTTGGGCTGTTTTTAGCAATATGCTGTCAAGAATGCTGTCAAGCAATATGCGATTTTAAATAATGGTATTTATTTATGCATCACCATAGAACTGGGCTTTAAACCAGACAAAGGCATTCACTCTATTCAACACTTAACCTGGAAAATAGCTTGAAGTTTATCAGACCCTAAAGTTGCTTGGATAATTTTAAAACTCTGAGAGGATATCTAGGAAGGCCCTTCTTGAACATCTTGAATGAAACATAACTTGGAACTTTTCAAGGGGACTGTTACCAGAAAATTCACAGGAATAAAGAAAACTCTTTTTCATTAGACAGGTTTTCTCATTTGAAATGAACATATAGCTGAGCCAATTTAATTAATCTGTTTTTCTGGATTTTAACATTTTTACTTTTGGTGTTGAGTGAAATCAGATCAGTGTAGGAGATTAGTAATGGCAGGTGAATTTTTGAATAGAAAGAGAAGAACGTGTTCTGTTGCTGCTTGTTATTTTCTTTCTCAGCATGCTGACTTCCCATCTTTATTTCTCTGCTTTCAACTATGATCACTTTTGGCCAAACATCTCCCCTAGTGCATTGTAACATTAAAAAATGGTTTTTTTTGCCAAGTCATATGGCTTTTCTTGTTCTTTAAACTAAAAATTTCTGCAGATATTGTGTCCATTGTTTCTCTTCCTTCTTGAATCTTGGCTTCCAAAGTGCACCTGTATCCCAGTGTTCCTCTTACACCTCCAGAAACCCTTGCTCTATTTTACCCTAACTATCCAGTGCCTTTAATATAGGCTTGCCTACAAAATTTTGTGCCTACCCATACTGGTGGATGTGTGATGTGCCACCAAGAGCACCTTTCAGGTATGAAGTAATCATAACACTTGCTGCTGGGTGTACTGCCAGAAGACAGACTGTAACTGTTGGCACTTTTAAGGAGTTACTTGTAGAAGAAAGTCATCTAGACAAAGATCATACTTCCTTCCCAGGGCAGCTACTTCCAATGTCTGATTGGCACAGAGGTGTAAGGCCCAGTCTCTGCCCCAACTTCGGGCATCTTTAAAGGTTCATACCATCTTCAGAATACCCTGGAGGATTAGCTGAAGCTTCCATTGACATTGTATCCTTCCTTGACCTCTCCTTTTTCCCAACCTGTTGATCCCAAGCATACTTCCTAATAAACATCATGCTCGCTAATCATCTCCATCTCAGAGCCTGCTTCCTTGGGAACCCAACCTGTGACAGTCACCTTTTTTTTTCATGCTGTGCTTTTTTTCAGATGTAACCTCAAGCTTTCTGGACCTCAGCTAACATCAGATGATTCCTAACTCTTTCTCTTGCTCTGAGTTCCTCTGTAACCTTCAGATACTGATTTTACACCAGTATGGTACATCTTCATAAAGGTGTCAGCTCAAACTCAGTATGCTGTCAAATATTGTCAATATCTCACCTCTTCACCATCCTGCATCACCATCTTCTCATCTTGTTCCACATCTCAGTTAATGGCAATACAAACTATCCATTTAGCTCATCCTGAAACCTTGGAGTCATTGCTTTTTCCTGTCACTCTTTCACCTCTTGCATCAAATACTTCCCAAATCACACAAGTTTTATTTGGGTGGTGAGTCTTATCTTCACTGTCACTCCCTTAGTTACTTTCATTTTTTTCATTCATTCACAATATTTATTGAGGGTTTACTATGTCTCAAACCCAGTGTGAGACATTCATTGTCCCTAATCAGGAAAATTGTGCTAATATTCTAGTTGGTTCTGCATTTCTTCTCTTCCCACACCAACCTATCATTCATCTTAACTGAAATAAAGCTATTATCATGAAATAGTTTTGCTCAAAAACCTTATGTGGTTTCTCCCTTTTCATAAAGTATGACCCATTTTCTTCAGCTTATCATTTTAGCTATTTAAAATGTATCCCTAACATCATTTCTAAAACACTTCTCCTATCTCTCCCTATACTACTCACTTCAGTCATGATGGCCAGCATGTGGTTTCCCAGTTCCCAGTCATGCCAAACATGTATTTCCAGATCTCCATGTCATGTATATCTTGCACACTCTTAGAACATTGTTTTATGTTTGTTTGTTTTTTTAATGCATGGGGTTCTGAACTCATCATTCAAATCTCAGCCAAAAATTTTGCTTCTCTGGGAAGCCCTCTCTGAACATCCAGCCAAAATTTATTCCTCTTTCCATATTCTGTTATTGGTCTCTCTCATTTGATTCTGAGCCGCTCTATGTCAGGAGCCACATTTCCTTCATGATATATTAATATCCCACATTTAAAAGCTATGGTTTGTGTAAGCAAATGAGGTGCCCACTTATATCAATGAGTAACAAACCAAACAACATTTTATTTCAGTTTACTGATTTGAATGAGTGTACCTTAAAGTTTAGCATGGTGTCATGGCTCCAAAAAAGTTGAATTTCAAATTTAAAAACATATGAGTAATTTCCCATTCTCTACCTCCAATTTACCCAATAAAATACAGTTGCATAGAGGAGAGGGGGAAGACAGCAGAAGAGTAAGACGTGGAGATCATCTTCCTCCCCACAGATACATCAGAAATACATCTACACGTGGAACAACTCCTACAGAACATCTACTGAACGCTGGCAGAAGACCTCAGACCTCCCAAAAGGCAAGAAACTCCCAACGTACCTGGGTAGGGCAAAAGAAAAAAGAAAAAACACAGACAAAAGAATAGGGACTGGACTGGCACCAGTGGGAGGGAGCTGTGAAGGAGGAAATGTTTCCACACACTAGGAAGCCCCTTCGCGGGCGGAGACTGCGGGTGGCGGAGGGGAGAAGCTTCGGCGCCGTGGAAGAAAGCAAAACAGGTGTGCGGAGGGCAAAGCGGGGAGATTCCCGCACAGAGGATCGGTGCCGACCAGCACTCACCAGCCCTAGAGGCTTGTCTGCTCACCCGCCGGGGCGGACGGGGCTGGGAGCTGAGGCTCGGGCTTCGGTCAGAGCGCAAGGAGAGGACTGGGGTTGGCGGGTGAACACAGCCTGAAGGGGGTTAGTGCACCACGGCTAGCCGGGAGGGAGTCCGGGGAAAAGTCTGGACCTGCTGAAGAGGCAAGAGGCTTTTTCTTCCCTCTTTGTTTCCTGGTGCGCGAGGAGAGGGGATTAAGAGCGCTGCTTAAAGTAGCTCCAGAGATGGGCGCGAGCCGCGGCTAAAAGCGCGGACCCCAGAGACGGGCATAAGACGCTAAGGCTGCTGCTGCTGCCGCCACCAAGAAGCCTGTGTGCGAGTACCGATCACTACCGGGAGCCTGTGCAGCCCGCCACTGCCAGAATCCCGGGATCCAGGAACAACTTACCCGGGAGAACGCACGGCACACTCAGGCTGGTGCAATGTCACTCTAGCCTCTGCGACCGAAGGCTCACCCCGCACTCCGTACCCCTCCCTTCCCCCGGCCTGAGTGAGCCAGAGCCCCCGAATCAGCGCGGCTCCTTTAACCCCGTCCTGTCTGAGCAAAGAAGAGACGCCCTCCAGCGACCTACACGCAGAGGTGGGGCCAAATCCAAAGCTGAGCCCTGGGAGCTATGAGAACAAAGAAGAGAAAGGGAAATCTCTCCCAGCAGCCTCAGAAGCAGCAGATTAAATCTCCACAATCAACTTGATGTACCCTGCATCTGTGGAATACCTGAATAGACAACAAATCATTCCAAATTGAGGAGGTGGACTTTGAAAGCAAAATTTATTATTTTTTCCCCTTTTCCTCTTTTTGTGAGTGTGTATGTATATGCTTCTGTGTGAGATCTTGTCTGTATAGCTTTGCTTTCACCATTGGCCTAGGGTTTTCTCCGTCCGTTTTTTACTTAAAAATTTTTTTTTTCTTAAAAGTTATTTTCTGTTTTAATAACTTTATTTTATTTTATCTTACTTTATTTTACCCTCTTTCTTTTTTCTACTTTTTCTCCCTTTTATTCTGAGCTGTGTGGAAGAAAGGCTCTTAGTGCTGCAGCCAGGAGTCAATGCTGTGCCTCTGATGTGGGAGAGCCAACTTCAGGACACTGGTCCATAAGACACCTTGCAGCTCCACGAAATATCAAACGGCAAAAATCTCCCAGAGATCTCCATCTCAACACAAACACCCAGCTTCACAAAACGACCAGCAAGCTACAGTGCTGGACACCCTATGCCAAAAATTAGCAAGACAGGAACACAGCCCTACCCATTAGCAGAGAGGCTGCCTAAAATCATAATAAGCACCCCAAAACACACCACCAGATGTGGACGTGCACACCAGAAAGACAAGATCCAGCCTCATCCACCAGAACACAGGCACTGGTCCCCTCCACCAGGAAGCCTACACAACACACTGAACCAACCTTAGTCACTGGGGACAGACACCAAAAACTACGGGAACTACGAACCTGTAGTCTGCAAACGGGAGACCCCACACACAGTAAGATAAGCAAAATGAGAAGACAGAAAAACACACCGCAGATGAAGGAGCAAGATAAAAACCCACCAGACCTAACAAATGAGGAGGAAATAGGCAGTCTACCTGAAAAAGAATTCGGAATAATGTAATAATAAAGAATAGTAAAGATGATCCAATATCTTGGAAATAGAATAGACAAAATGCAAGAAACATTTAACAAGGACCTAGAAGAACTAAATATGAAACAAGCAATGATGAACAACACAATAAATGAAATTAAAAATACTCTAGAAGGGATCAATAGCAGAATGACTGAGGCAGAAGAATGGATAAGTGACCTGGAAGATAAAATAGTGGAAATAACTACTGCAGAGCAGAATAAAGAAAAAAGAATGAAAAGAACTGAGGACAGTCTCAGAGACCTCTGGGACAACATTAAATGCACCAACATTCGAATTATAGGGGTTCCAGAAGAAGAAGAGAAAAAGAAAGGGACTGAGAAAATATTTGAAGAGATTATAGTTGAAAACTTCCCTAATATGGGAAAGGAAATAGTTAATCAAGTCCAGGAAGCACAGAGAGTCCCATACAGGATAAATTCAAGGAGAAATACGCCAAGACACATATTAATCAAACTGTCAAAAACTAAATACAAAGAAAGCATATTAAAAGCAGCAAGGGAAAAACAACAAATAACACACAAGGGAATCCCCATAAGGTTAACAGCTGATCTCTCAGCAGAAACTCTACAAGCCAGAAGGGAGTGGCAGGACATACTGAAAGTGATGAAGGAGAAAAACCTGCAACCAAGATTACTCTACCCAGCAAGGATCTCATTCAGATTTGATGGAGAAATTAAAACCTTTACAGACAAGCAAAAGCTGAGAGAGTTCAGCACCACCAAACCAGCTTTACAACAAATGCTAAAGGAACTTCTCTAGACAAAAACACAAGAGAAGGAAAAGTCCTATAATAACGAACCCAAAACAATTTAGAAAATGGGAATAGGAACATACATATCGATAATTACCTTAAATGTAAATGGACTAAATGCTCCCACCAAAAGACACAGATTGGCTGAATGGATACAAAAACAAGACCCATATATATGCTGTCTACAAGAGACCCACTTCAGACCTAGAGACACATACAGACTGAAAGTAAGGGGATGGAAAAAGATATTCCATGCAAATGGAAACCAAAAGAAAGCTGGAGTAGCAATTCTCATATCAGACAAAATAGACTTTAAAATAAGGACTATCAGAAGAGACAAAGAAGGACACTACATAATGATTAAGGGATCGATCCAAGAAGAAGATATAACAATTGTAAATATTTATGCACCCAACATAGGAGCACCTCAATACATAAGGCAAAAACTAGCAGCCATAAAAGGGGAAATCGACAGTAACACATTCATAGTAGGGGACTTCAACACCCCACTTTCACCAATGGACAGATCATCCAAAATGAAAATAAATAAGGAAACACAAGCTTTAAATGATACATTAAACAAGATGGACTTAATTGATATTTATAGGACACTCCATCCAAAAACAACAGAATACACATTTTTCTCAAGTGCTCATGGAACATTCTCCAGGATAGATCATATCTTGGGTCACAAATCAAGCCTTGGTAAATTTAAGAAAATTGAAATTGTATCAAGTATCTTTTCCGACCACAACGCCATGAGACTAGATATCAATTATAGGAAAAGATCTGTAAAAAATACAAACACATGGAGGCTAAACAATACACTACTTAATAACGAAGTGATCACTGAAGAAATCAAAGAGGAAATTAAAAAATACCTAGAAACAAATGACAATGGAGATGAGACACGATGACCCAAAACCTATGGGATGCAGCAAAAGCAGTTATAAGAGGGAAGTTTATAGCAATACAATCCTACCTTAAGAAACAGGAAACATCTCGAATAAACAACCTAACCCTGCACCTAAAGCAATGAAAGAAGAAGAAAAAAACCCCAAAGTTAACAGAGGAAACAAATCATACAGATCAGATCAGAAATAAATGAAAAAGAAATGAATGAAAAGATAGCAAAGATCAATAAAACTAAAAGCTGGTTCTTTGAGAAGATAAACAAAATTGATAAACCATTAGCCAGATTCATCAAGAAAAAAAGGGAGAAGACTCAAATCAATAGAATTAGAAATGAAAAAGGAGAAGTAACAACTGACGCTGCAGAAACACAAAAGATCATGAGAGATTACTACAAGCAACTCTATGCCAATAAAATGGACAAGCTGGAAGAAATGGACAAATTCTTAGAAATGCACAACCTGCCAAGACTGAATCAGGAAGAAATAGAAAATATGAACAGACCAATCACAAACACTGAAATTGAAACTGTGATTAAAAATCTTCCAACAAACAAAAGCCCAGGACCAGATGGCTTCACAGGTGAATTCTGTCAAACTTTTTGAGAAGAGCTAACACCTATCCTTCTCAAACTCTTAGAAAATATAGCAGAGGGAGGAATACTCCCAAACTCATTCTACAAGGACACCATCACCTTGATAACCAAAACCAGACAAGGATGGCACAAAGAAAAAACTACAGGCAAATATCACTGATGAACATAGATGCAAAAATCCTCAACAAAATACTAGCAAACAGAATCCAACAGCACATTAAAAGGATCATACACCATGATCAAATGGGGTTTATTCCAGGAATGCAAGGATTCTTCAATATACGCAAATCTATCAATGTGATTAACCATATTAACAAATTGAAGGAGAAAAACCATATGATCATCTCAATAGATGCAGAGAAAGCTTTTGACAAAATTCAACACCCATTTATGATAAAAACCCTGCAGAAAGTAGGTGTAGAGGGAACTTTCCTCAATATAATAAAGGCCGTATATGACAAGCCCACAGCCAACATCATCCTCAATGGCGAAAAACTGAAAGCATTTCCACTAAGGTCAGGAACAAGACAAGGTTGCCCACTCTCACCACTCTTATTCAACATAGTTTTGGAAGTTTTAGCCACAGCAATCAGAGAAGAAAAGGAAATAAAAGGAATCCAAATCGGAAAAGAAGAAGTAAAGCTGTCACTGTTTGCAGATGACATGATACTATACATAGAGAATCCTAAAGATGCTACCAGAAAACTACTAGAGCTAATCAATGAATTTGGTAAAGTAGCAGGATACAAAATTAATGCACAGAAATCTCTGGCATTCCTATATACTAATGATGAAAAATCTGAAAGTGAAATCAAGAAAACACTCCCATTTACCATTGCAACAAAAAGAATAAAATATCTAGGAATAAACCTACCTAAGGAGACAAAAGACCTGTATGCAGAAAATTATAAGACACTGATGAAAGAAATTAAAGATGATACAAACAGATGGAGAGATATACCATGTTCTTGGATTGGAAGAATCAACATTGTGAAAATGACTCTACTTCCCAAAGCAATCTATAGATTCAATGCAATCCCTATCAAACTACCACTGGCATTTTTCACAGAACTAGAACAAAAAATTTCACAATTTGTATGGAAACACAAAAGACCCCGAATAGCCAAAGCAATCTTGAGAACAAAAAATGGAGCTGGAGGAATCAGGCTGCCTGACTTCAGACTATACTACAAAGCTACAGTAATCAAGACAGTATGGTACTGGCACAAAAACAGAAAGATAGATCAATGGAATAGGATAGAAAGCCCAGAGATAAACCCACGCACATATGGACACCTTATCTTTGATAAAGGAGGCAGGAATGTACAATGGAGAAAGGACAGCCTCTTCAATAAGTAGTGCTGGGAAAACTGGACAGCTACATGTAAAAGTATGAGACTAGATCACTCCCTAACATACACAAAAATAAGCTCAAAATGGATTAAAGACCTAAATGTAAGGCTAGAAACTATCAAACAACTCTTAGAGGAAAACATAGGCAGAACACTCTATGACATAAATCACAGCAAGATCCTTCTTGACCCATCTCCTAGAGTAATGGAGATAAAAACAAAAATAAACAAATGGGACCTAATGAAACTTCAAAGCTTTTGCACAGCAAAGGAAACCATAAACAAGAACAAAAGACAACCCTCAGAATGGGAGAAAATCTTTGCAAATGAATCAACTGACAAAGGATTAATCTCTAAAATTTACAGGCAGCTCATGCAGCTCAATAACAAAAAAATAAACAACCCAATCCAAAAATGGGCAGAAGACCTAAATAGACATTTCTCCAAAGAAGATATACAGACTGCCAACAAACACATGAAAGAATGCTCAACATCATTAATCATTAGAGAAATGCAAATCAAAACTACAATGAGATATCATCTCACACCAGTCAGAATGGCCATCATCAAAAAATCTAGAAACAATAAATGCTGGAGAGGGTGTGGAGAAAAGGGAACACTCTTGCACTGCTGGTGGGAATGTGAATTGGTTCAGCCACTATGGAGAACAGTATGGAGGTTCCTTAAAAAACTACAAATAGAACTACCATATGACCCAGCAATCCCACTACTGGGCATATACCCTGAGAAAACCATAATTCAAAAAGAGTCATGTACCAAAATGTTCATTGCAGCTCTACTTACAATAGCCCGGAGATGGAAACAACCTAAGTGTCCATCATCGGATGAATGGATAAAGAAGATGTGGCACATATGTATAATGGAATATTACTCAGCCATAAAACGAAATGAAATTGAGTTATTTGTAGTGAGGTGGATGGACCTAGCGTCTGTCATACAGAGTGAAGTAAGTCAGAAAGAGAAAGACAAATACCGTGTGCTAACACATATGTATGGAATCTAAGAAAAAAAAATGTTATGAATAGCCTAGGGGTAAGACAGGAATAAAGACACAGACCTACTAGAGACTGGACTTGAGGATATGGGCAGGGGGAAGGGTAAGCTGTGACAAAGTGAGAGAGTGGCATGGACATATATACACTACCAAACATAAAATAGATAGCTAGTGGAAAGCAGCCGCATAGCATAGGGAGCGCAGCAGCTCGGTGCTTTGTGATCACCTAGAGGGGTGGGATAGGGAGTGTTGGAGGGAGGGAGATGCAAGAGGGAAGAGATAGGGGAACATATGTATATGTATAACTGGTTCACTTTGTTATAAAGCAGAAACTAACACACCATGGTAAAGCAATTATACTCCAATAAAGATGTAAAAAATAAATAAAATAAAAAATTTCAAACATAAAAAAAAATACTGTTGCATAGTCTAGGCATTGAATTAAGGTTCTGCACACACACACATACAGGGGGAATTAATATGTAAATGTGTGTATATATATTAAAGACTTAACTGAAACTTTTAAGTTCCATGAAGGCAGAAACATGTTTTTGCATCACATCAAGTAAAATGTTTGCAATGTAATAGAAAATGAGTATTTGTTGATAAAAAATAATTTACATTTCATCCCAAGTACTAAATTTTTTTTCAATCTAACCTTGGAGCAACCCATATTTTATCCTAAATCTTTAATTAACATTCTTTTTGGTTATAGCTAGATAAATTCTTGAGTACTTGTTCTTTTGGGAGTAGGGTCGCAATTTAAGGCACATGTGATTAATCTCATTCATGTGTAACCTTACCACCGATGGGTGTCTTGAGGCTGAAGCAATTCATGAGCATCTGGTACCTCTGGCATTGGTTGCCCCTTTGGTACTGCTCTAATGTAGCAGCTTGCAAGTCATTTGGGCTTACCTGTGTCCTCAATTTTCCCAACTATGTTGTTCTGCCTTGATCTAAAGAAATATGGCCCTTAGACTATGAGAGTATTTTAAGGGTACTTTTGTAACTCTATTACATGAAAAAGTTTATTTTCCTCTTCTAAACATTACATAAAGGTAGAAAAATATTTTGATGTCAAAGTAAAGTTTTGTTTTTAAATAGAGCTTTGTGAAAATAAAATTAAGTTCTTCTGACTCCCACATATACCACTGCCCTGTTCTATTTTTTTTTTTTTTTGCAGTACGCGGGCCTCTCACTGCTGTGGCCT